>NC_061791.1:18117500-18465833 GCF_022458985.1 Mugil cephalus | reverse complement strand
CACCTTCAGTAAAAGCTCGGCCAGAGCTCCAATGCAGTGCAGCGCCCCGTCCTTCCTGCGGGGGTCAGCAGAGGGGTCCATCAAGATTTGGTGGCAGAACTCCATCATCTGAGGAAGAACCTGCCAAAGAAGAGTGCATGTGTTACAAGTCACAGGTTGGTGCAGTTGTGTAAAATATAAAAAATATCAAATAAATTATCAACTAAAGTTTCATGGCTTTAATTTTAAAGAACGTGGGAGGAAAGACAAGTCACTGAATGAAAAGACCCAGAGAAAGAATGTTGTGCAGGAGTGTCCCAACCACGAAGACAGCTCAAATGTCTAAATGCTAAGTGCCTCCTTTTTTCTCCTTTAGCGCAGGATGCTGTGGCCCATACTTTATGAAAGAAAATTAGATAATCCCATCCCACAGTTCCTTCCTACGCATATTCAAAATAATACACCATCAAGCTGTTTTAACAACCATCATGTTTGACAATGGGTGCAGACGATCATGCTGTGTTTTACATCTTATGCCACAAGTTGCTAATATGCAACATGTGCAATCCAACCCATAGATGATTTCTGAGTGTTTACGTTACTGTTATTAAATCTGCTTCAATTGAAGCATTTTGTAACAATGCAAGCTATAAATAAGATTCACTTTCAGTAGCTCATCCCTGGAATGTTGTACTTTCACCATGGAAGTTGCCGATTTCAAGAACATCTGCTGTTGCATAATTAGATAAGCTTAGCAAAGTAGTTTGTCTGTCCTCTTTCCCTGACTTCATCACTTTTTCCATCAGGCTAAAAACAAAGTGGAAAAATGAAAACCAAATATAATAATTTGAATACTTTCAAATTGACTGGGTACAGCTCAGTGTTGTGGCGTGTTTTTTGATTTAATGTTGTCAAAATGAAAGGTTAATGCCAGATCTTGATTGCTACTAGCCAACATAACAGTTATGTTTCCAAAACTGGCCAAAGAATATTGACAACTCATCGTTCTATGTGTAGCCTCAAATGCTCAACATGCTGTAGTTGGATGGTAGAGCATTCTCATGTAATTTCTGAGCTGCATGTTTCAGTTTTTTGATGACGATGTGGCCTTCATATTGGAATAAAATATTGCAGGTGGAATCTCATCTTAACTGGGATAAGAATCATTTTTTGTAACTTTTATTGACTTAGCTTGTGTTTGCTGCAACACCACAGTTCATTTGATCCTATTTATGACAACCCACGCCCAATGTTCACTATGCTTTTAAAGTCTCTTTATACTTATTTTCTATTTTTTATGCTGTTTTCTATTTTATTTTACTAGATATGACTTATGTCTTTTGTGTGCAACTAAGCTACTGTGACAAAGTCTATCTTTCCTCGGACAAGGAAGGCCCCAAACTGTGCATTTCCCATGTGCTAAGATCCTCTTCCTCACCTCCTTCCTCTTGCGAGCAGCTTTACACAGGAGGCTCTGGGCAGCCGTAGCTGGGAGGGCGTGGTCATCGTAGAGATCTGCAACACAAACACGCACATACACACTCACAGAAACAATGCAATCAAACAGTGCATGCAAGAACATGGCAGACATCCTTCCTCTGCTGCTCCACACACAATGCGGCGGAATGCTCAACTGCAATAAAGTGAAAGTTCGAAGACAAAAGGCCACTGACTTTCCTGGAAGTTTCCTGTACTCGACAAAATTTACAATAGATAGCTGTCTTACAACAGAGGATGTGAAATGATAACTTGGTAGAAGACATGGATATGCAGAAAGAAAGATCTGGCAAAGGTCTGAAGGTATCTTATCACAACAGGATGTTTAGACACTCACTGAACTTCATGCGGATGTACTCGTAGGGGTCCTCCTGCCACAGCTTTTCATCCTCGTCCTTGTAGCACATAAGAGGGAAGACGACCTCCTGGCATATGGTCTGTAAGAGACAAAGGTTCTCAGGAGGAAAATAATACCGGCTTTAAAACCACAATTGGTAGCAAGGAGATAGCTTTTCAGTTCTTTTTTAAAGTCTGTGATATATCACCACCATCAGAGTGCTGAAGTCTAAGTAATCTAATCTAAGTAAAACCAAACTTATCCGAAAAATGGAAACGAGAGTATGTATCTGCGTTATTTTAAACTATGACAAAATGAAAAAAGAAGAAATGTTAAAAAATTTCGTTTTTTAATTTGACCAAAATCCCATCCACAAACATGGAGGAGGTGAAGCTCCAGGGTGCTCTGCTCAGGGGGCTGTTCCACTGTCCATCTTTAAACAGTCTATGAAGTAAAAGTCATTCTCAGTCTGAATTTAATGCATCAGAAAATGACCCTAAATGTCCCTGATCAGCTGTAGTGCTTTCTGAGTGTTCAGGTACCGGTACTGTAATGTTCTTCAGGAGTAAAGGCTCAAACTATGCAAGCACTTTCTGGATCATGGTCTGGTTTTGTCAGGTTTGGGCCAAGAACCAAATGTTTCCATATCTGTCCTACCTGCATGTGTGGCTTCATCTGTTTCCAGGTCAGTGAGTGTGAGAGACCCTGGTTGAGGTAGTTGAGGCACTGCTGCAGGACGCGAGGAGTAACGTAGTGCTTCTGCCGGTGCTGATCCACCACCTTTAGCAGGACCTGATACGGACAACACGCCACACACAGGACCAAAAACCCAAACCATCAGAGACTGAGCAAAAGATACAGAAACTCATACACTCATGGCTAGGTGCTGGCTCTAAGTGAAACTGGCTATAGTCTCTCCTTCTGATCAGTGTACAGGACATCCATCGAAAATAATTTCAGAATTAAGCAGCTGAAAGGACAGTGTAAAAATATACTAGGTAAAATATGCCAAGCTCAGTGTATAAAGACTTAAGTCCATAAAACTTAAGTACGAGTGCAATTCTTCTACTCAGCTTCACTCAGTGACGCATGCTCACCTGCTGTATGCCAACTGCATACGTCTTCAGGAAAAAGTCTGCAAATTCATAGTACTCCTTTGTCACATTGCCAGGGCTTCCATACCTGTAATTCAGACGACGTGCATAACGTTGGTTAGTAACATCAAAGCGTTCTGGTGATGTGAGAGCAGCTCAGGACTCACCGCTCAAACAATCGGGTGATGATGCGCATCGCCCACTTCTTACACTTCCACCACGCCAGCTCAGGACGGTCGTCCTCGTCAACCTCCAAAGTCTCCTGACAAGCAGAGTCCAGTTAATGACCACAAGAAGTGGAGAGTTTTTTTAAATATCTTTATATCCCAAGAACTATTCTACCTAATAGTCTCCAGATATGTAATTTTTCCAATGTCAAATCTAGTCCAGCATAACTTAATATCATGGAGCTGCAGCTGTGGGACACATTTACTCACTGAAAACCTAGAAATTTCAGTGTCACTGTTCATGATTCATGTTTGCAGTCTAATAGGCTGTTTAAGCTTCTGTATTAATTTGGTGCTGTCGCTATGGCAACAGCCCAGGCTCTAACGCCATAGCCCAACATGCAACCCAGAAACGTAACTACATGCCGTGGCAACGCAGACCACAAGAGCTGTGCGGTCCACTTGGTAGCAGCGTGTTTCTGTTTTTGGATTTCTGGCTGGCTCTCTGCAATGTTTTAATTGATAGTTTTGGATCAATGACGATGGAACACATCGAGGAAAGGTTAACTGAGGAGTTTTAGAAGTAGAAACCAAAAAATTTAAATTGACCTGACTGGCAAAAAAGACAGCGCTGACTAGTGTTTGGGTGGTGTTTTTACAGCACGAGCCAGACTGATGAGCGCACTAGTGTAAATGGCTCTCACATGTTCTCACCTTTTAGTCCTGCAGTACCCTAAATGAGCCTCAAGTCTATAAAATAAAAACTAACAAACTGTTTAAGCAAAAAAAAAAAAAAAAGGGTCCCTAAATGCTTCAGGAAAAAAAGAAATGAATACTATTCAGAAAATTCCTGATGATGAGTCACTTCCTAGAAAATATACCGAGTCAGTTCCTTGGTTTCTTTTTTTCTATTGCTGATGTTTCTTCTGTTTGCCTTAAAATCAGACCTGCTTCTTAAAATAAATAGATAAAAAGGATAGATTAAATACAGTTTTTTCCTTTTTAGGGAATGGTTTTGCTATTTGCACATAGTTCTGCCACTGGCAGGAACATTTGGACACATATTTGCCCTGGCATCGTCTGTGTCTTACTGCAGGGACGTCTCGGTCCATTATGGCTCGGAGGATCTCCATCCACTGAGTCATCACAGTGTTGTTGATCAGCTGGAGAGGCAGTGAGTACTGTGGGACAGCAATGAAGTTAAGGAGTCAGAGTTGTGGGATGCTTGACGCATCACTTACTGTGGTGCAATCAATAGTTTGTGACAGCAGATTTTAGATTACCTACCACAGCAGCATGTGTCACATCAGCAGGATAGTGTCTGCAGGAATATCTACTAATATTGTGCATGGCCTGATTATGACTTTATGAAGTCTATGAATTGATCAAGGACTAAACTGCAACCATGCATAAAACTGGGCAAAGGTATTTTGTGTTTTAAGTGTACTTTGGACAAAACTTTTTTTTCTCATCCTCAGCAGTCACTGACTGTCAGACGTCGTGGACCCACAGACAGAAACTAAATATGCTGAAGCACAGAGGCCGATGAATAAATAATCCACTTTCTGGACCGTACATGTCAAAAACAAATAATAAAAACTAATAGGACTTTTTGACACGTTTCAGTCCGGGTGTTTTCACTAGGTTTCCAACAAGCTCGGATTCCTGCTGCAACATTTCTGTATCCTGTGGCTTTTATCATGTGGGGAAATACACACACACCTGTACAAGAGCGTGGAAGATTTTGAGGATCTGCTTCTGAATGAGGACAGAGAAGATGGTGCCGTCTGCCAGCAGCTGGCTGATGAGCTGCTGAATCCTTGGCAGGAAGATCTGCATGGCTGCCAGCAACGGCTCCCTCTCGTCTGCCTTCCTGTACCTGAAACACAAACACACACACATTACTCACAGAGACTTATCAGTACATTTATTTGTTAAGCCACATTTACATAAAAAAAAAACACAATTTGAGACAATACACAAAGACAAATATATTTTAAATCAGATCTCATTATATCAAATGAGACAGAAAGAGGCATTAAGAACATACACTGGTTGTAGTTACTGTTTTCACTGCAATGTTACACACAGTACAGGACAGATTAAGAGCCTTGAAGCCCATTAAAAAGATTAAAACTGACATATTGAGGCTGTGTGTCTTGGCTATTTCTTCTGTTTGTAAGATCTGATAAATGGCTTTTTGGTGCAAGAATTTTAAACATAATCTTTCATGGCCAGATGCTACACATGTAGGATATGAATATCTTGTAAATAATTTATTCTACCTCTGATTTCAAACCCAGTCAAAAATGAAAAAGACAAAGAAAGGCCCACAGACGCAGCTTTTAACCAGCATGACTACTTTTTTTGTGGGAGGTTTGAAAGTCAGGTTTTTGACTGGAGGCAGTGGGCGGCCTCCTGTAATTAAATCGTGAGGCAGCTTGATTCTTGCATGAGCACGAGGTTGCGTAAATCACCCAGTGCAGTATGGGGAACTACCGACAGCTGTGGGCGCATTTCAGTATTTTAGGTGCGACAATAGTCTACGTGGGTGACAGCGAGAATCAATCTGATTGATTGAAATCTGTATGAAATGGCTGTCTGTCACACAGACAAAGATTGATGGCTCATCCAATCCCCCGCCAAGGACAACTGCTCTGGCGGTTCTATGTCACAATCCATCTGGTGCATGAGGCTGCTCCTAGACAACCTGTGGTCCAGATGATAGCGATATGCACAAACACAGAACATATTACTCACTCATATGTCTTGACCAGCTGGTAGAGAGCCAGCAAGCTGCCATACCAGCTGCCACTGTTCTGAGACTGCAGATAGATGCCTATCTTGTCCACTATGGCGGTCCAGCGGCCGGGGAAGTCGTGCTTGATGATGGCTCGCAGGCACATAGTGAGCTGGGCGCTGTGGACAGAAATAATTTTACTATATCTGAAACCACTGCATGCATCGCTCAGAAGCACCACCGTGGAGATTTCAATGCCTGCAGGTTCAAATGTGTACCGTATGGACTCCGGACAGCGGATGATGCCCTCCACAATGTTGTCTCTGATCTGCTGCCGGTCGTTCTCGTGAATGTTGAAGGGGAAAACGATCTCGCCCACAGATGGCTCCCTGTCCTGCCAGTACTGACTCACCATGTTCTTCAGGTAGATGGCCGCTGCACACGCACGAACACACGTCAAGAAAGCATCAACGCACAGGCCACATAATAGCACAGAGCATCTATCCATTTCATACCATGAACCACAGAGACTGAATTAAAAGCTAATTTTACTTGAAATAACAGAACAAAACACTGACTGTATCTAGTATTTATTAAAGTATCATCTGTGTATAAAAGGCTCATATATCCATCTTGAATCTATGTTGACTTTGTCTGCTGTTGAAAATTGCCCACAACAAACTGAAACCAGGAGTAAAGTGGGAATCAACATTAAAATGGTTCATTGTCTCACCTGCCTGGCGAACGGGAAACTCCACCTGCTCCGAAACGATGATCTGAAGCAGGGTGGGGGCGAAGTTGATGATTTTGTAGGACTGAAAGACACAGAGAGATGGAAGCATTTAAGCAAAATGACATTCCATCAAAATCAAATGCCAGCCATAACAACCACAATACAAGAGTGTGATGGAAAACCAGGAGGAATTATGAGGCCTGGAATTATATATTAAGAATGCTTTCCGACTAAACGGTTAAGAGGAATCTCAGCTAGTGTACAACCCTCTTAGGGGCTGCTGCTTTTATTCAACAACAATTTTGAATCATGCAGAGCTTTCCTGAAAAAAAAAAAAACATATAGAAAATGAGAGGGGAAAACTGCCTTTTACAAACCTATAGGGACAAACCACTGTTCATATTTCTTAATTTAAAGTTACAGAGGTCTGGTTAAATGACCACAGAGACACTCAAAGAGTTGAGCCCCTGTTTTTGTGAGTGCTTGCTCTGGGGGTTTCAGGCTGTGAGTTCTTCAGACAAATTAGCTTGTTATTTATGCTTTATAATTAAATCTGAGAAATACACCGATCAGGCATAACATTATGACCACCTCCCTAATATTATGCAGGCTCTCTAGTAATATTGTGGTGTCTGGTAACAGAATGTTGTCAGTGGGGGCCTTTGGGTCCTATAGGTTGAGGAGAGGGGTCTCTGTGGATCAACACCTTGTGCTGTTCTTCATTTTTGAGCTGTTCCTAAAGCATTTTTGTGTGCGTGTCTGTGTCAGGCTGCATCCTGCTGGGGATGCCTGCTGCCATCAAGGAGTGTCATTGCTATGGGGTGGTGGTGTCTGGTCTGGTCTAGGTGGGTGTTACATGTCTAAGTAACATCCACATGAATGCCAGGTCCAAAAGTTCCCCAGCAGAACACTGAACTGTCACAAGCTAGTCAATGTTACATACCATTAAAGAAATAAAAACGTAAAACAATAAGAACTTCAAATTTACTGAAGATAATAAATGGAAGTATTGCTTCTGAATTGTGGTTCAACAGAATAATTAAAAAAAAAAAAAAAAACTGGCCAGGATGAAAAAGAGGACCCTTCAGCAGAGGGGGATGCACAGAGAAACACAACCAAAATGAACAAAAATCCGAGTTCTATGTAAACATGTTTGAGCAAAATCCTGGACAATTTTGAAATAGTTTCAAAGTTTGAGTTTGGCACATTTTTAGGTCTCAAAAAGAGGACATGGGACTGGGAAAAAGTGGACATCTGGTCACCCTAATCACAGGTTAATGTTGTGGCTGATTGGTGTGTATGTGACCCAGTAAATCTATACGGTTTGTACAGTTTAGTTAAAGCTGAACAATGGAATTCAAGTGATTCATTTAAAATGTATCTAGAGTAACTTCCTATCCATTAGATAAGCTAGGTTTTATGCATCACATGCACAGTTATACATAGCACAATGCTCCTTACACTATAAAATTGCTGAATATTCAAAACAGGTTTCTGAAAAAAAGCAATAGTAAATATAAAAAATAAAGATCATATTTTCTTATGCCTTCATTAGAAAGAGAACTATTTTTAAGACCCGCGAACACATTGATAATTGCCTTTGTGTTTGCAGTGACAGGGCTACTCTTGGAGTACATAAACTAAATGCATAACTTAAATGCAAGAAATCTTAGTCAGACGTCTGAATGAAGTAAACGTGGACAGGAGCAAAAAGAGTCAATGACAGGTAGGTCAATGAAGGCCTCATGGGACACTATGGCTAAACCAATTAGGGTTCAATAATTCATTTACTGTTACATGAAGCAGTGTTGTACGGGCTATGGTTAGTTCTTCATTCAGCCACAACTGATTATTTAGTTTCATCATGTCGGTGCAGCCAAGCGGCAGAGCCTGCAGTCAGTCCGTGAACTCCCATTGTTGACATGGCAAAGTTTGGGTACCGTCGGCCCGTGATGGCTGTCAGATCAGCCTCCTATTGTTCTTGGACGCAGCAGCCAGAGTCGGTGTGTGGGTGTGTGTGGGGGGCGATTTCGTTGAACTGCTGATTTCGGGCCCGATATAAACTTCCCAAAACGGATCTTAAGGTTCACCAGGCCGAAGCTTGGCACGATCACCAAAACACGAGCAGCCCTCCGGGTCAAATATCGGCATCACTCCTGAGCCAGAACAGTCCCTGAACCCCACAACCCCCCCACCCCCGTCCCTGGAAAACAAACAACTTTAGCTCTCCCACCTGATTGAGTTCATTTTCCGCCGCTATCCTCAGATTAGGGTCGATGGTCCCTTTCAGAGCCTGGATTATCCGGTTGGGATCCATATGTGTTCAGTACCACGGTTGCTTCGCTGTGTTTACTCTCACATACATGCAGCGATGTACGAATGTTTCTGATCCAAAATTTAGCCAAGCGTTGCGGTTCTGTATTCACTCTGGCCCAAGTAGAAAATAAACTTCCGGGAGTTATAATACAACTTCCTGCCAGTTTATTCTAAATAAAAAGGCTCGACCAAAAACAACTCGATAGTAGCTGTGCTTTGGGCCACGACGGAAGATTTAATTTGAAGGGACAGTCGCTGTTTTTGTTAATGTTGGACGTGCGTTAGCTTGACAGAGGACGCTGGCCCCACGGCTGGCCCCGCCCCATTTTACCGGCAACCGCTGTCGGTGGACGTAAACTGGACGTAAATCAAAGTAAACAGACAAATTACGATTCTCTTCTTCTTCGTAGTCGGCAGCAGACGATATTCAAACATATGCTGCCACCCAGTGCGCTGTAGCCGGTATCGCCATTTTAAATTCTTAATGTTGGGTTATTTGAAGTCACTACAGGGGGGGACAAATGACCTGAGAAAACATGAAGTAAAATTAAGATGATTTAATATAATTTAGAATTTAAGAGATTGAGTTTGCTGATGCCAACGTCACACCCTTTATTTCACTAAAATTCAACTCGGATCCCATTGCTTCCCCTATGGTTGTGTCATTGGCTTCTGAATCAGAGCATCGTACAAAACATCTAAAAACCAGCGGGTTATGGAACTTTCAAAATCCTTTTTTAAAAAGAGGACACTTGTTTTTTTCTTGAGTAAGAACAGAAATGAGAAATTCTATTTCTATTCCATTTACACCCTCGTTCATACATTATATGACAATGAAAATGGAAAAGCTGAATGAAACATTCAGAAACGTGAACATTTTCAATGTCAAGGCATACAGGGGATCACATAGTGATGCCATGCAAATTTACACCAACATATAGCTGCAACATGTGGAGGACAGTTTCATGTTGCAAGGGAACTATATTTTACAGAAGATAAAGAGTTGAAGTTACACAAGGTACATATACAAAAGAAAATATCAAAACAAAATATGTAGAGAAGATAAGGGAATCAAGCACATTGAAAATGTTACACGATTTGGGAAGAGGTTTATAGAGATGATTATCACAAGGTATAGGAATGAAGAAGGGGTATGTAAAGCACTTGTATTATATATTATAAATATATAATATGTATATACATAGAGTACTGTGCTATGTAAGTGTTAATAGTTTATTTTCATCAATTAACAAAATGCAGTAAATGAACAGAAAGGAAATCTAAATCCTATCAATATTTGGTGTGACCATCCTTTGCCTTCAAGGCACCATCAATTCTTCTAAGTCCACTTACGTACAGTTTATGAAGGAACTCGGCTGGTAGGTTGTTCCAAACATCTAGAGAACTAACCACGCATCGTCTGTGGATGTAGGCTTCCTCAAATCCTTCTGTCTCCTCATGTAATCCCAGACACACTCAAAGATGTTGAGATCAGGGCTCTGTGGGGCCATGCCATCACTTCCAGGACTTCATGTTCTTCTTCATGCTGAAGATAGTTCTTAATGACCTTGACTGCATGTTTGGGGTCTTTGTCATGCTGCAGAATAAATTTGGCGCCAATCATACACCTCCCTGATGGTATTACATGATGGATAAATATCTGCCTGTATTCCTCAGCACTGAGGACACCATTAATCCTGACTTAATCCCTAACTCCATTTGCCGAAAGCACCAGAGCTTTCTGCAGAAAACCTGCTGCCAATTCTTATGTTTTCATGCAGTTTAGTCTCTTGACCTCCACCACTGCGGCTACAATCCTACAAAAATCCTGACTTTGTGCAATAAGATTTGCCTAAAACTTATCCAATTTGTTATTTATATTTTGTATGCGAGTGCAATTGTGTGTTGATGTTGGGGAGTTGGTGAGTCTTTGGAGCAGGGAGAGTGTTCAGATTCCTGATGGCGCAAGCCGTTGCGCAGTTTGGGTGTTCTGGCCCGGATGATCTGAAACCATTTACCTGATGGTGGAGGGGGTGGGAGAGGTCACCCAAGATGCTTGAAAGCTTTCCGGATGCACCCTGACCTGTGGATGTTCTACTGTCCAGTATGTTCCAATCATTAAAAGGAGGGGCACTTGCTTTTATTATTGTGAGCGCTGTGGCATTTTCAGTCCAGGAGAGGTCTTCTGTGCACCCTCAGGAACTTGGTGCTGCCGACCGTCTCCACCTCAGCGCTGTCAATGGTCATCAATGGTCAGCGGGGGGGTATTGGTGTTGTTGGCGAGCTCTCCTGAAGTTTAGAACGTGTTGCATCTCCTCTTCAAGGATTTTATTGCTGTCATTGAGGCCTAGACCTCAATCTGATAAAGAATTTCTTTCTGGATTGAAACCCCCATGCAGACATAACGCCCACATGTGCAAGTCTGACTGAGACTTGCCTATACTACCCACATATAAATTACTTAGACACAAGTTTTCTGTTTCCATTACAAATGTATAAATTATGATAATGAACAGACTTGGACATAACACATTTATGGCACAATAAGATGCAATTCAAATTAAATGACTACCCAAATGTTGACAGGTAGTCATAAAAACTCAACTTTTTTCTGTAGATAAGTAGATTTGTCATTGTAGCTCAAAGAATCAATTCTTGGAAACAAAACCTCAACTGTCCAAAATGAGCAGGTTGTGAGAAGCAAGCATAGAAGATGACAAAACTTTGGCTGAGAAACAAAAGTTTAACTGCTCATCTTTTATTTAGGCATATCATGTTCAGCACCACACCCACCACCAAGAACACACAATTTTCTTCCTCACCTTCACATTCACAGAGCAAAGTGAGATTTAATGCATAGGATCAAGCAAAGTGCTGTGAGTAGATCAAGTTATAACTCCTCTCATAAATCAGCCGTTCAGTTCACAAGCCTTTTGACATCTGGCCACTCATCCAAAAGCCATTCAGAAAACAAAAAGGCACAAATTTGTAACATTGCATCAGAGTTCTCACCGAAATCAGAGACCTGTGGGATAAACGGGAGATGTGCTGCAGGATGATTTTGAGCAAGATGACACAAGTTCATAGCCTAGTTTTACTAGCATCAGTCAGACGGAGCACCAGCATCGTCAACTACACACCATTTCTCAGATGGTCAAAACCTCATGTAGATAATGGCTTTGAGTATAGTTCTTTCACCATTTCATACCTTATGTTATGAATGGACTTTTGGTTACAGGGCACCGACATCAGTTTAAATTGCCACTTAGTGCAAAGCAAATGGTAAACACGGGAGAAGAGGGCTATTTGCCACACAGTTTAGTCCTGATACAGAAGAAAGCCAGAGAATGTGCTGTACTTCCAAGTGCTGCCATAGATGGCACCACGGTGCAATCTGAGCCACACCTGGTCACCTTGGAAAAGAGGCAGGATGGTGTGGTTGCTGGCCGTCTCGTGATCTGGAGCTCCATCGTTGGCATACGCCGACACCATGACCTCCTCATTGCGCATGAGGTTAATGTAGAGTGGCACATTGATGGCAAGCTTCAGGATGTGAAAGTTGAAGACGTAGGTTCCATTTACGGGACAGGTGAAGCGGCCAATGTGGGCGTCATACATATCCCCCAGGTTGATATGCAGCTGGTCAAACACAATGGGCTGGTCAAGGTTGCCCGGGGCAAAGTTGGCGGTGCGGGAGGCGCTGAAGGCCACTCGCAGAGGCTGAGTGAGTGGGTAAAGCTGCATGGGGAGCAGGGCAGTGTGGTGGTGGTGGCTGTGAGGAGTGAGTGGGACCTCAATGGTGGAGACTGACAGGGAATCCCCAAGCCCCGAGTCCAAAACAGCGAAGGTTCCCTCCCGGTCTGGGCTGCTCACCTGTGAAGAGTCGCTCCATGCTGCTGCACAATCAAGACAAAACAATACACCAGGTCATGGTATACCTAAAATGTTAAAGGACAAGTCCTGAACTGTCAAGTCTGGGAGGAAAGGCCTTCAGACAATATAAGAAAGCTCTAGGAGTGTAGAATGCACTCCTGGAGCATAAGATAGTCACTAATATTACGCAGCAACTAAAATACTTTAAACTGTACCTTGGAGTGGAATATATTTGGCCAGATTGGAGCCTTTTCAGGAACTTCTTTTCTGGGTTTACTTCACTACCTACCTTGACTGTTGAATCCATTTTGAGCAACTGGGCCAAGTCTAGAACAAGCACAGGTTGGAACTTTTTCTTTGATATATTGTACACCAGTTCTGAAGTTGTTTTGAAGGGACGGGTGTTTTGTTTGGAGATGAAGTTTTCTTGGGACCATGGCTCTGTTACATGGCTTTTCCCCACACACCAAGCAGAAACGAGTCAGCTTGGTTGGTTCCCCGGTAAAAAGGAAATCCAAACGAAGGATAACTTACATTATATTGTCTTGGGCTCACTGTTGTGCTTTGTTCTGACCACTACTCATACTAGGGTCTTCATCTGGGTCTGAATGTTCTCCAGGACCTAGCTTGGATTGAGTACCTTTTCCAACATTTACCCATCGCTATCACCATCTGTCTCACTCGCAGTATCATAAGTTATTCTGTTTGAATGGCAGCAGGCAGGTAGACCAGTTAATGATCTACCTTCTGCCATGTAGTGGAAGACTGTTTAATTGTTCTGCTTGCCACTATACGCAACTTTTCTGACCAATCAAGTAAAATTGGATAATTTCACACGGGACACCTGATGATCTCTGGAGGCACACCAATGTGCTGCAGCACAATGGCTCTGAATCACTGCTGTACACCAACGACAAGTGCGATGTTCTCTAATCTTTTGCTGTCAGTGAATGACAAGTAGTGGGTTTCATTTCCATCCAAGTATTGGAAACACATGAATACAGTGCATTACTAGCCACAGGGAACATTTCACAGACTCACAGACTCAACTTTCCGTTTTTGCAACAACAGTTAGCTTGCACTCTTACCACTGGAGTATTGTCTCCCCCCTCGTCTGCTGTGTTGGTATCCAGAGTCCTGAAAAAGATTCCAGAGGCGCCATCAAAATGCATGTATACACATAATGGAGAAGGAACGCCTGTTGCAAGATTTGGTTAAGAGATATTACTGCTGTCCCGAAAAAAACCCCCCAAAAAAAACAAAAAACAAACAAACAAAACGCCATTCACCCCCAACCCTTTTGCCAACTGGAAAATGCAGAGAAAGTAAGTAGGGGAAGGACGTGCAGGCATGTGGGAATCCTGGGGACTCTGCTGAGGGAATTCATTCCACACGTGATACAGTGGAAGTGGACAGTCTATATGTGGTTCTGAAGCAACAGATCAGGTTTGAACGATGCTCTATGTAGTTCAGTATTGAAGGCTCAAGAGTCCTGAGTGCCGGAGGATGCAAAAACTGAAAACTCTGACCTGTTAATTCTCTAACTGTGTACAGGGAGACCACCCTCCCTGGACTGAGCTCACTTCATTAGTTCCTTAACAGCGTGACTGCTGTGTTCATGCAGCCCAAATGAACCGACCAAAGAGGTCATAGTTTTGAAACCGTGAATGTTTGAGTGTGAAAGCAGCCTTAAAAGCTGTTAAAATAAAAAAAAAATAAAAAATACAAAATTTGATACTAAGAAGTTGTGCCAAACGATGCAATTCTTTATTCAATTTCATTTGTAAAGTGTCAACAATATAAATTGTCTCAAGACGCTTTACAAAATCCAGTCTGAAACTTCCAGAGCAAGTCTGAAGGTAACAATGGCAAGGAAAAACTCCCTTTAACGGGACGAAACCCTGAGCAGAACCCAGCTCATATGGAGGGACCCATCTGCCTAAGACCAGCTGGGTAGAAACAGAAAAGAGAGAAGAGCAGGATTCAAGATAAACAAACATCTGACTATAAACTTAGATTTCAAAATTAACTACCACACACCAGAATGACTTTGCTGTGACACTTCAGACAATCCTTTGACCAACCAGTATGATCCAACACCGACCGTGCATGGAGAGGTTTGTCCAATATTAGGGGTTGTGCATTGATAAAGCTACTTCATTGGGCATTCACAGGCTGGTGAAATCTCAATTCCCATTCAAATGTAAAGATGTATTCTCTTTTTGTATCTGGCGCCTCCACTGTCTCATTGGAGTCGTAAGTGAGAGAAGAGTTGGAAAAAGGATATCTGGCAGTTAGCAAAATGCCTTCTACTAGTGGAATCTAATCCACACAGTGCTTCCGATTACCCAGCGAGCACAGCTTAGTTTTTATTCATTAGCTCAGCTAACTAATCATGAATCTTAAGCATGCCTTCTGTTGAAAAATTAAACTACTTTAAACACTGCCAAGCACAAATTTATCAGGTCATTACAACTGAATATGTAATTTTCTCCGGCATTCAAAAAGAAAGAGTCATAAGAGAGTTACCACCGGATCAGATTGTACTATAAAACAAAGTAATTCAATATGAATGGACTTACTCTTGCAGCATAAAGGAGAGGGCCAGAGTCCCTGAGATGAGCCTGGGCCATGTAGGATCCTCCTAGGGGAAAGCACATTTTAGATTTGAAAAAACAAAAAGAAAAAAAGAAAAAAAAAAGAAGAAAATCATATCTGGCAAGTTTAGCCAAGACTACCCCATATGTGATCTTACAGATGTTTAGGAAACATATGCAGGAAATGCAGTGGTGAAAATTCTAAGAGGAATAGGAAAGCAGAGGATAGATACCTCGGTGCCAACCAGAGGAGCGAAAGGTTTGTGCCAGTCCCTTGCCGCCACGTGCCATACCTCTCACAGATCCTCTAGTGTAGTAGGACTCTCTGGGACGAGTCACGCTTCCACCTGACTGGCCAGGAGACAGAAAGATCTGTCCACCAGTACCAGTTGAGTAATCTGACTGGTATTCTAGAGAGATCACACACCAACAAATGTGTCTTAGAACACTGACTATTCAGCCAGTGAGTGCTGAGAGTTAAGGAGCACAAATCTCAGCCTACCTGACTGCTGCTCATCCTCTGATGGAGCAAACTCTGGTGGTGTTTGGGTACTGGCAGTGCTGTACCTGGGTTCAGAAAAAACTGTAGAGTCTGGTTTGTAGTTCACTTCCGCATTTTGGGTTAATGAGGCATTTGCCTTGAAGACCTATAGAAAGCAGAAAATGGACACCAGAGCTTGCAGAAATTGCACAAAGTCCCATTCAAATCTAGAAACGGATGTTCAGATTGTGTGCAGACCAAGACATTTCAGTTGACATCTGGCAACTAAATGTGACCTTGTGTCATTTCATTCTGCAGAATAGATTCGTTCTGCCTGACTTAGAAAAATGCATGCAGTGTGGTACACAACTAGCCTGTGGATACCTTCAGCTATTTCCTTGAGTGCATGCCATTTTTCCATACATCAACTTCTACCTAGTTGAGTGGATCTGAGATAAAAGCAAATAAAAGCAGAGTAAAAATGGAAAGAATTTGGTAAAACTTACTGACTGGATGTTTGGAAACTGTGCGGAGGTAAGACTTCGCCTGGTGGGTGGGGTAGAAAAAGCCTGTGCCTGGGGCGGGGTTGAGGTGCATGATGCCACCCCATTACAGGGGGACTGCTTCCCTGAATCAGTTACAGGTGTCTGGAGTACATAAAGAAACCGCCTTGCAACATTTCCCAGTAGTCAATACGCTTCATGCTTTCTGGTGACATGGCTAGTAAAGCCCATTTACCCGAGGACGGGTCTTCTCCTCCATATTGACAGAGATGGTCGACTCCCTGCGGTAGAGTGGCGGTGAGGGAAACACATTTCTTTCAGGCAACTGGAGAGGTTCCTGCAAGAGGGACAGAGCAAATTTAACATCCATTTGAAATGTTGTACACAACACTATTGGAACCATAGACTGTATAAACATGAACGTAAAAGCTTCTCAATAGTGAAGCCAAAGCAAGTAGAGCTCCCTCTGGTGACTGGCTGCAGTATAGGTCATAAGCTCCACCCCCTCCATGTTAGAGGATGGGAACTGGAAAAAAAAAAACAAATTATTTGACGTGTACTTTAGTGTTTTTATTTGGCTCAGGTAAGTGCTTTTTTTTTTTTTTGGTAGTTAAACAAAGGTTGTCAGAAAATTTGACATCGTTATTAAGTTAGTTATTTGACGCTGTAGAAACAGGATGTCAGTTTTCATGCTAACCACTTTGTGAAGCGGTCTGATGGGGCTGAGAGAGTTGGGGGGATAAATGAACAAATAAGTTCAGTGTATAACCCAACATTAGGTTTAGTCTTTGTCATCCACACATCCACAGGAACAGGGTCAGTTTGGCCAATGGAAGGAAATGGGGACGTGGTGTCCATATTTATATACTGGCTATGGTGAGAACCAACAGTGAGCTGCCGCTTCTTACATGAGGTAGATCTTTTGATGAAAGGTCCAAGTCACAGGTCTCTAGGCACTGATCCCCATTGGTTAGACTGGCTTTGCGCTCCATAAGCCTGGTAGGCAGTGGGGTGGACTGAATGCGGGAAATAAGGGAGAAGTCAAATCTTTTTTAAATATTGATTTAAAAAAATAAATAAATAAAAAAAAACACATTGTATCACAGATAGACTGGAAAAATATAAGCTTACATGCATTGGTGTGGGCAGGACATCAGCAGGGCTCAACAAATCCGCTTGAGCTGACAAGTTGGGAGACGGAAAACACGAGACTGGTGACAAAATTCTCCGAACAAAAAAAAACAAATCTGACTTTTACTGACTTAGTATGCCATTACAGATGAGGGAACCTTGAATTTGCATTTAGGAGTTATATGTCAGCATATCATGTTATGAAGTGTGACTCAAATGTGTTCAGTCTGAAAACCGCAGAGTGTAGTGTCCTTTTGTCTTGCTGAATTACCATCAGCAACTGCTGGTACATTTATCACTTGAAACTTCTCTATAGAACCACTAGTGCCCCAAACTGCACACAAGGACTTTAAGTTTACCATTAAAGCATAAAAAAGAAAACAACTACCAAAATACAGAGGTGGTTCCAAGTTACCCAAAGTAGAAGGGGATCCAGACAGACGTTTCTTCAGTCTGGGGTGGCCATTAGTAGGGGAGCTATCACCATCTAGGAGCGAGTCCTGAGGAGGACAGCAACATGTTTTTAAAAACCCTCACCGGGCCAAATATTCAAAAGCCATAGTGTCATGTAATACTGCAGGGATTTGTAAACAGCCCAAGTCCACCTGCATGAAACTGAAGGAGCCATGGATCTTAGCCATGAGGTCCTCAAGTTGGCGTTTCCTCAGAATGGGGTCTTTTGGCAATTCAGACTGGGAGTTGAAAACTTCTGCAGGCACAACCATGAGAACATCCTGTCGAGAGTCAGATCGATAGTTTGTAAACAGTGCACACACATCTCTAATGTAAATGACTGCCTCTGTACTTACCAACTTGGCATTTTGCTCTCCTCTGCACTTCCTTTCTTTTCTCTGGGGAGAATTATCATTGTATCAATCAGCAAGTTCATTCTGGATAATTACAGTCTCACCAATCGTCTTTCCATTCAGGGAAACTACAGCAGCAAATCCAAATTGTAAAGGTCAAATAATCCTCAGTTGTTCAGCCCTCAAGTAGACACTGGCCATGCAGAAGTAGTTGTTTTATGCATCATGCAGGCGAACTGAGCCTAGGGATGTCCCCATCAAAATATATTTTGGCTGCGATTGCAGTCCTTTATTCTTGGTATCAGTACATACCTGTGGATCACCCACAGTATGCACCCAGTACACTGAAATGGCTGTAGCTGCTAAATCTAGCATAGCTTTAGCATAGGTAGCATAGCACTGGTTCAAAAGCTAGATTCTTCGCTACACCACTGTGTCCCATTGAGATCACAGAAGGTGAAGTGGAAGAAATTTAGAACTATCAGGGCTCTTAAGTAGCCAGTGGGTGTGGGGGAAAGGTCACTGAGGCCCTTTTGGATCCGTTACTCAAACCAAGTTTCACGAGGCAATCTGGCTTGCTGCTCTACTACATACAAGTGCCATAAAACAAGGGACATGCATTTTCCTGGCTCGTTTTTAGCATTACTAATTATCCCCAATACCAATGCTTGGCTCCATATTTCTAACAAAACCAAAGTAAACTCTTAGAGTTAGAGAGTTCAACTGCGGCTGATAAGAGTAACAGAGGCAAGTTAGCATCCATCTGTGACTCAGGACAACGTTTAGAGTAAATGAACAAAGAACAATGAGCCCCCCAAATGAAAGAACGCAGCATGAAAGTGTCATTGAGTACAGAGGACCTGCTTAACACCGGGAAGTCACCATGCACAAATCCTATAGATAGGGTATTTTTAAGTTGTAAAGGACAAATACGTTTATAGTGAAATACCAAAGCACAAAGAATACCCTAAATGGTGCTAGGGCACCCTGGTTCAACTATTCTTCATCCATCAACCCAATTCCAAGCTTGAAGTCCAGACAAGTTAGACAATAAGTCACCTGTTTGCAGTCAGCGGACCGTTTCTTGGAAGTGACTGGGACGACTTTAGGGATTAAAGTGGCAGCTCCTCTCCATGGTTTTTGGATTGTGGCTTGCGGTGTTGGGGGTCCATCTGTGAGCTCCATTTCCCAGCAATCAGGAGGTTCTCGCTCCCCAATGGCCTGGAAGTCGTCCTTCCAGTTCTGAGTGGGAGGAGTCTCCATGTCAGTTAGGTATAGTCTGTTGAAAAACTGCCATATCACCAACAGGGCATCAGTGGATCCAGGGAGCATGCTTATGGTAACTCACAATTAACAGATGACACTAAAATAATGAAAAGACTGAAACTGGTGTTACCTCCTTGGAAACTTCATTTGATTTTGTCTTTAATGTGGCTAACAGAGACAAAAAAAGAAGGATAAATTAGTAATTCAGGCAAGGTACATTATACAGTAGTTCCACAGTAAGATTGTATGTCCCATTTTGCGCAGTCCAGTCAATTCTGTACACTTGGAACTCACATGAACATTTCAGTTAACACAAACTTCCAGAGGCCCAACTGGTTTCACTTCATTTGAGTGTGTGCCCCTTTTTTAAAATTCAAATCTTTGATCTGTGAATCCTCCCTAATGGTGAATTTGCATGTTGAGGTGAAGGTCAGATGCCGGTGGAGTTTCACATTCCAAACGCAGCAGGTCTGTTTGAAAAGACCTGCTGAACTGTACATATTTCTAGCTAGGCTAGGCTGGAAGCCAGAAGTTTATATACACCCACACACTGTATAAAACACTATTTCAGCTCTGCCCACAAATGTTCTACAGGATTGAGATCAGGGCTTTGTGATGGCCATCCGAAACATCAACTTTGTTGTTCTTAAGCCATTTTGTAACCAGTATGACTATATGCACCATTTGGAAGGGCCATTTGCACCGAAGCTTTACCTTCCTGGCTGATGTCTTGAGATGTTGCTTCAATATTTCTATAAAATTTTCTTCCCTCAAGACGCCATCAGTCTTGAGGACTGATGACTAAGTGTACCGGTCCTGCACAAAAACACAGGATTCCACCGCCCCCATATTTTTCAGGTTTGCATGCATCCGCCTTTTGTATCCAAACATAATGGTGGTCATTTTGGATAAACAGTTCATGTTTGGTTTCAACAGACCACAGGGCAGGTCTTCAAAAATGTAGGTTTCTGTCCCTGTGTGTATCTGCAAAATGTAATCTGTTTTTCTTTTGTTTTGTTGTTTTTTTTAACTTTGCTTTGGGAATGTGGCTCCTTACTCATCGAGTGGCCTTTTAACCCATGTCAGTACAGGACACTCTGGGTAATGACTCTTAGAATCTCCAGTTATCATCTTCATAAGGTCTTTTGCACATTTCACACCAAAGCATGTTCATCTCTGGGACACAGAACCCATCTCCTTTCTGATATCAGATGACGGTGGCACCTTCAGGCATCTGGAAATTGCACCCAAGGATGAACTGGACTTGTGGAGCTCCACAATTCTCTTCCTGATATCTTGGCTGATTCGTTTTGATTTTCCCATGAGTTTGAGGTGCACCTCCATTCAACACAAATGTTATCAATGTAAAGGCATAGTAATCTTAGTGTCTGTAAACTTCTGACTTTGTTAAATGCTAGAATGAGAGCAGCATTTTTATTACTTTCCATTATTTTGATACAGTGTATGTAAACTTCTGGTTTCAACTGTATATAAAGCAGCCTGAAGAACTTATGTAAGGTTGCACATTTTGGGAAATGTTTGGCATCAACAAAAGTTGTAAACAATATTACTTGGCTTAAAATAGCAGTGAAATATATAATCACTGCTATGGTACTTTAAAAAAAACTAATTTCTAATGTCATGCTAGCAGTCAAAAAGTTAATGCCAGTGTGATCTTACTGCTGTGGGTGGTTGAGCTCAGCAACATCTCTGGAGACTTGTTGGGTGGAGGTGGGAGACAACTGAAGTACTTGCAATTCAAAAGCCTGAGGATCGTCTCTTTCAGCAGCTTAACTGGAAACAAAAAAAATAAGCCACTGAAAACTCTTACAAGTGTTTACAGCAGACAAATTGTGGAGAGAATCAGTGACATGCTAATTTGATCAGAACAAAAACACTTCCAGGTCCTGTAGGAGTTTGAGTGCACATCACATGACCCAGGTTTAGCAAAGTACTGACTAAAGCCAACTCAAGAGGATTTAGTAAATGTTCTGTATGCATATGAACTCCTTTAAGATGGCTGAATAGGTTTCCTGTGAGCTAGTTTAGAGAATGAAGAGTGTACAAAATTGTTGGCAACGCTCCGACCCCTACATTGTAACAAAGCTGGGACGTGCAAAGAAAAGAATTTCATTGTATTGTATGTGACGGAAGGTTAGGTCTCTTACAGCATTTCTGCCAGGTAAAATCAGCCAAATATTCTTGGAGGTCAAGACCACCATTGAGTAATAAATCCTTGAGAATCTCTGCAACCATATTTGCTTTTTACCACCAAAGAATAACACACACTTTTCTGGAGATACAAAGTATTTAGGAGCAGACCAAAACTGGTGTGCGTTTGCTTTCGATACTCACATGAAGTACCAGCCACTGGTTTGTCTTTTCCCTCCAGCAGGTCCAAGTAGACGAGAGCTGCTTGATCCATCTGCTCTCCTAAACTACAGCATACAGTAAAGAGGACAGAAGAGAAGTCACCGACACCGACAAAACTGAAGGAGGCGAGAAGGGGAACATGTACAGTAATGTGCTGGAAAATGGTTGCGCCGATACGTTCTTGAATGAATTTGCAGTTATATTAAAAACACAGCAACACAAAACCCTTGTGCCGCCACGTCATACAGGCATTATGATGTTACTTATAAAAGTACAATTAAAAATTTTATTTTTGACAGTTTGGAGATTCAACAGTACCGCAAAATGTTGCTTTGCCTCATCAATATGCAACGTGTGTGGGTGTTGTGGGCTGGAACAGGTACAACAAGAAAAAAAAGAAAAAGAAAAAAACAAAAACAAACAGAAATGTCTGCCCCAACTGATGAGTCATCATATTCATCAGTGACAACCATCAACTCCGTTTCTTTGCAGTGGGGTTAGGGTATGGGGCAATTGTTGTAAGGAAGTATGTTGTCTCAGTGTGTTTGTTTGTTTGCATCTTCAATTAGAAACCAAGGCAATAGCCAGAGGTAAACCAGGAACTCTACCCCATTTTGTGAACAGAATTGAGTGGTTTTGAAGAGCAAAAGTGCAAAAGTTCCTGTCCGAGACAAAAGGTGAAAATACTTACATAGCATTTTGGCGGTTGTCGTGTCCAGTTGCTAAAATGTTTTGCTGTTAACCCAACCCACAACATGGCATTGCTTGGTTTCCATGCTGAAACTTCCCTTAGGCTCTCCAAACTGGAGGTGTCCTGACCACAATGTTCTATAGGGTGTACCTAGACTACAGCTAAGTACCTCCTACTTCACAAAACCCAGACAACCCCTTTAAAGCCTGTTAAGGCTATAAGGCAGACATTTCCACTCCAAATGAGCCAACACTGGCAGCTCATCTTCAGAAATGGGAAAAAAAAAAAATTCATATAGCCTTACGTCAGTCTTCTATCCCTCTTGACTCCTAGCATGGCGGCGAGCTGGCTCAGGCTGTGCAGCTGCTGGGCTGGTACGTGCGGTGCCTGGTTCAGTCCTGCCAGCACATCCCTCCGGACGTGCTCCAGCTGCAGGCTAGTGAGAAGGTGTTGGACCTGGAGCACCGTGGTCAAACGTTTCCGCTCCGTCTCCACCGTGGCCAACTGCTCCTTCTTCTGAGCTTTCTTCTGAGCCCTCAGCAACTGCAGGGGTCAAGATGATAGCAGGAGCAGTCGAGTTTATAAAAACAGCTATAGGTTCATTTTCAGAGCCTAATGCTTAAATGACGCAAAAGGGGTTGTTATGGGGGAAAAAGGCCAGTCCAAAGTGCTAACCATCTCTAAAGCTCACTCATTAGCACATTAGGGTTGAGTTAGAGTTAGCCAAGTTAAATTCTGTCACATAACATGAACCTTAAAAAGGAATTCATGGAAAAAACTGAGCTAGCTACAAAGCTAGCTGCTAATGGTGCAAAGCCAAAAATACCAAAGTGGCCTTTCTTTAATTCTTCACCACTATACTTATAAAATATAGTCCTGTTCTCAGAAGCAAAAATAGTTCCATTAATTTTTTGCAACTCATTACTGATCTTTTTATGCTATGGAAAATGTCTAAAACAAATATTGTGACAGCTTCTTCGTTTAAGGCGTATAAAGAAAAACCAAGCAGAAGAACTATTTGAACTACAGTAAAGCTTAACTGATAGTCTTATCTTCACATCATTCTGAGATCAATGCAGTCACCAAATTACCTATAGCACCATAATTAGTACATTTGGTCATTTCGTTAGCAGTTGTTGAATTTCTAAATGCATTTTTGGAGCAGAGGCCTATGGAAGCTAGGGTTAGACAACAATAATTCGGACTAGCCAGACCAAAGTCTTTTACATTCTGAGTCAAGCCGTCCAGGGATTTGTGCATCTCCCGTGCAAAGTCCAGGTTGTGTAGCACCTCCTCATACTTTTCCACGGCAACCTAATGCAAAGCAGAAAGACAGAGCAAACCACAAGCTCTAAACATGCCGCACTTTTTTGACATTAGTGAGGTCTTCATTTGTTGCCACTAGGTCTCACCATCTGATCTTTGTTGAGCGCCTCGCCCCGGTTCAGCCTCATCTTGTAGCCTTCCAGTTTTAGCTGTGGGCACAGAAGTAGTGTCACAAAACCCAGGTGTATGCCTTTGACCCTCAAGCTTTCACTGTGGTCACTGTCCTACCTTCTTTTTCTCCAAGTTGCGGACTTTGTGTTTGAGGCAGATGAGGCCATCATCTATGTAGTTTTCATAGCCGTGGTAGGCGGTGGAGATCTCCAGGGTGTTCAGCTCGCTGGGTGACCCCACCTTTGGGCTTCCGCCGGTCTCGGGGTCCTCCTGGCTTTCCTCCCCCTCCACTGAGCGCTCAGGTGGCGGGGTGACATCCAGGGTAGGGGAAGGAGAAGGAGACAACTGCACCATGTTGGAGCTCCACACTGGAAGAAGACAAGACAGATGACCCGCTGTGGAACCAGAGAGAGCCCTGCGGTTTCTGTGCCATGCAGCTGCGACAGAGCAAAGAGATGCTGCTGGTGCCAAGCAGAGTGTTTCAATAGAGCCGAGGGATGGAGTGAGCCCAGTTTGGGCAGCCGCCAGCCCCGTGACACTGCATTTATAGCGGACAGTGAACAGCGTGCTCTCTATGGATGATTCATGAAAGCGGCAGAAGCGGAAAGCAGCAGCTTAAATTGCAGACAACACAACGTGCAAGAAAAAAAAAAAAGCAGGCTAGTTGGAATTAAACACCCATGGACGCGTCATGAATCACTTGTCCCGATGGTTGGGTGGGGGTTCACACAAACAGAATAGTAGGTTAAGCAACTGCGCACAGCGTACAATGAGCAATTAAATCAATCTGCTGCAATCGTGTCAAGATCACACTGTCGATTAAGAGGCTCAAACTTTGCTGCACATATCTCACAAAAAGAACCGACCCTCGTCTTGGTAGCTGGCTCCAAAGTTCATGCCTTCATATTTTCGGTGATTTCCATTTAATCGCCGCACGCGTCCACACTCAGTCATCAACAACAGCTGACCCACCTCGTGTCTATGGCTCCCCCGAAACCAACCGGAGCCCCTACTCCTCACCGTGATGATCAGTTCGCAGAGGCCACGCCAGTGTCAGATCATACCTTTATATACTGGGCCGTCTGCGCGCACACACGCTCCATCAGGGTGGGGGAAAAAAAAAAAAAAAAAAAAAAAAAAAATCAAGCCGGACTACATCCGGTTCTGGCACCTGTCAGTGTACACGCATTGTTTTCTTTCAATTCTTAAATTATTCCTACAGTGATTTCATGTTTGTAAGTTGACTTTAAAAGGCGCATCTTTTAATCCCAAAGTATTAAATGTAGCCTACATTACATTTGGATAAATGGATTCGAGTTTGAAAAATAAAGTAAAAAGGCTCCGAGGTGCAACTTTGAGTCAGTAATGAACGATCGAAAGTGAATTCAGGTTGAAGACACATTCTGGTCATAGCTGTAAAACAGTTTTGTGAACAGGTTAAACTTTTTTGGCTCAGTGTAAAAGATTTTTTGGGTGGACACACCATGCAGAACCATGCCTCCTCTCTGATAGTAAAGCTGCATCTTGTCTGCATGTTTGTCTGTCATCATGCATCATCCCAGCCATCCAGTGTCCTCGATTTGCTTTTTCCTTGTATCTCACTTGGGAGATTTTTGGTTTCCCTCCTTCGGAGTGGTTTTGTTTTGAGATATCAGGTATGTTTGCTTGCATTTTCTTTCCTCTCTATGATTATTTTCTTCCTTGATTGCAAATCAACTGTATGTTGATATGTTGATATGTTGATATGTTGATGGAGGCAACTAAAGCTCTGTTTTTCTTATTTTACAGACCCTCATGAATGAGTGTTCTCTGTAATGTGTTGTGCTGCTATGCCCTCAGGTGGCAGGAGACTGGTACAACAGCTTAAACTTGGCCAAAGCCGCAATTGTTGAAAGGGAACAAACTTCCCTGACTACAAGTCAAGGGACCAGATAGCCTAAACATAAGTGAAAGGTGGAGATATCCCAAATGGGCCTCTCCATTTGTTAAATTGTCTTAAAAGGGTAAGTAAAAGACTGACTTGGTGATCATATTATTTAAATGGTGAGTGTCTGTCTGTGGTTCTTGTATGTCAATAGGCCTTAATAGGTCCTTACTGCTAAAGGGAGAATGAATGGTGAAAAGGTTTTTACTGTATGGCAACATGCAAAATCACATGCTCTCTAGTTTACTGTACAAATATTTTTAAAGGTTTAAATTTAGAGTATGCAATAATATAAATCCAGTGGTTTATTATTATTATATGCGTTTTTTTTTTTTTTTTTTTTTTTTTTTTTTTTTTTTTTTTGTGGTAGCCATCATGTCAGGCAACAGGCAGCTGCTATAAACAGAAAGAGCTACAGGAGACCTACAATACCAAACAGGAAAAGTCTGTGACTTTCTGGTCCCCGCTGACATCTCCAGTGACATCCCCAGAGGACATTAATCGAACGTCACACAGCTCCCTCTAGAGGCACTGACAGCACATAATTAGCAATCTTCCTTTTTTCTCTGTCTCTCTCTCTCTTTTTCCTGTCTTCCTTCATTTCTCCCACTCCTCAAATCTAAACAATAGAAGTATCACAATTTAAGGGTCTCTCTGTAACCCTGCTGGAACAAGGAGGAGTTAAAGTTGTGTGGTAAAAGGTGGAGCTTAGCGAGAAATGTGACATGATCACATTCCTGATGTAGCTGACGGTAAACGCTGCAGTCAAGTCACAAGAAAGGTTTCTCTGAGAGGAAAAAATAAGCCAGTTATTATCAAGGTTTGCTGGGGATTGCTGGTGAGTACTGTGTAGAATATTTACCGTGTTTAGGCAAGCTGAGTGAACTGTAATTAGGACGTCTCTATGGTTTTGTGTTGACATTTCACATACAAAGACTCTGAACTGTCAGAATATAACTCAGGTTATTGCCAATATATTTGCTTCAATATCTAGATGTGAGATGGCTGAAGCTAGCAGTCAACTCTCTGAAGACCAGTGTCTTTGTCCAATCTGTCTGGAAGTGTTTGTGGATCCCGTCACCTTACCATGTGGACACAACTTCTGCAAGAAGTGCCTGACACAAGACTGGGATGTTACTGGACTATGCCAGTGCCCTGCGTGTAAACATGTGTTTGACAGAAGACCTGAACTGCGGGTGGTATCTGAGACGGAAGATCAGTGCAGGGTATCACCTCAGAAAGAACTGGACGAAAAACTATGTGAGAAGCATGATAGACCTCTGGAGATGTTCTCTGACACTGACCCGTACTATATGTGTCACCTGTGTACAGGGACAGATCACAAGACACATAGCTCCTGCTCTCTGAAAAAACAGAAAAACTATGCTACAATTCAGAAAATGATCCAGGAGAGGCGATTTAAGATTGAGGAGATCAAAGAGTCAGTGAAGCTCAGCCAGGAAGACGCAGAAATAGAGGCGGCAGCCAGTGTGCAGGTGTTCACTGCTCTGGTCCAGTCTGTAGAGAGAGGTCTGGCTCAGCTCATTGACACCATTGTAGAGAAGCAGAAAGCAACAGAGAGACAGGCTGAAGGCTTCATCAAAGAGCTGGAAGAGGAAATCTCTGAGCTGATGAAGAGAAGCTCTGAGGTGGAGCAGCTGTCACACAATGAAGATCATCTCCACTTCCTCCAGAGCTACTCATCATCACTGAACACTGCTCCACCCACCAAAGACTGGACCGAGGTCAGAGTTCACTCATCGTATGAGGGGACAGTGAGGAGAGCTGTGGCTCAGCTGAAGGAGACCATCAATAAAGAGGTGAAGAAGCTGACTGAAGATGAAGTGAAGAGGGTCCAGCAGTTTGCAGTAGATGTGACTCTTGATCCTGATACAGCGCATGCAGCTCTCATCCTGTCTGAGGACAGGAAACAGGTCAGCTGTGGTGATGTTAAAAAGTGCAGGCCAGACAATCCAAAAAGGTTCTCCTCTAGTCCTTGTGTCTTAGGAAAACAGAGTTTCTCTTCAGGCAGATTTTACTATGAAGTTGAGGTTAAAGGTAAAACTAAATGGGATTTAGGCGTGGCCAGCGAGTCAATCAACAGGAAGGGTCCAATAGCAGCTAGTCCCCTGGCAGGTCTTTGGATTATATGGCTGAAGAAGGGAAATGAGTACAAAGCTCTAGATGAGCCAAGCATCGTTCTGACTCTGAAGTCCCAGCCTCAGAAGGTGGGGGTGTTTGTGGACTATGAGGAGGGTCTGGTCTCATTTTATGACGTAGATGCAGCAGCTCTCATCTACTCCTTTACTGGCTGTAATTTTTCTGAGAAACTCTACCCCATCTTTGGTCCAGGTCTTGGTGATGGTCAGACCAACTCTGCCCCTCTAGTCATCTGTCCTCTCATCTGATTACACTGGATTAAAAATGATTATTAGGAGGATGATTGGCGAAAAAGTAAATTAATAAAAATAAAGAACCTGAAGATTGTTTCCCGTTCTCTTGTGGTTGTAGTTAAAAAATGGAGGAGTTAAGGTGGGGCTTAGAATAGGAAACACATGGGTCTAATGGCTATCCGTAACAACCACCCGTGCTAAAGCTGATCTGCCATAGCTACTCACATGTAATTTTATGTTAGTTCAGCCCCACAGTCTGCTACTGGCCAAAAAGAAAAGGTCTAGACTTTGGTTGTGCTTGACCTAGACCGTGGACGTAAAGACTGGAGGTGAACGGAGTGAAGGGACGCAGCAGTCTAAATTGAGATGACATCTCCAAGCAGATGCATGTTTTTCAAGTTTGACTTCACAGATGTAAGATAAGCCTTTATGATAAGATCATCCTTTAATTGATCCCAAAGGGGCTGACTGAGATTGTGGCAGAACCCGAATGGTTAAACCTGAATAATTTTCTGTATGTTGTTAGACTGTTATGTCAAAGTCTGAATTAGACTAAATGAAAATTTCAATGAAAATTGCCTCATATCTGTATGTGCTATTTCTACAGAGTTAATGAAATGAATAAATAATACTAACTTCCAATGAATCCAGCGTCCAGTTTAAATATCTAATCAAATAAATGAAAGATATGTTGGTGTTATGGTATAACGATATATATATATAATAATAAAGATATATGATGGTGTTATTCTCTATTGATGGGCCTAGTCACTGTTGTCAAATGATTGTCATTTAGATATTCTTCTCAACAGGGCCGAGTGGTTTCTGATCAGGGTTATGTATGTTGTACTCTCAGTAGTTTCCAGTTGATGTTCTGGGCATGTCTTGGTTATTTTATCCTGTCAGTGTTAAAGATATATCTTTTTGATATTTTGCATGTCTCTAACGTTGGATTTCCTTATGTCACATTTATTACTATCTTCTAAATATTTTACTATTACTATATCTTTTTGACCAAATTTGTAGTTATAGAGTTGGATTGAACCATCCATTAATTTGCTGCTATAGGCCAAGGCTGCTGGGGGACGATGAACCGAGGGCCTATCCTCTCATCTCTAACACAGAGCTCCGGTCCTCTAATTATCTAATTTCTTCTCCATTACTACTCATGAAATCATTGTCTCTCACAACGATTACATAATTAGCATCACTAAATTAACTACTTTCTGTTAAATTCTGCACATGTTCTTTTTCTCATTTACACTTTCAGAGTCTTGAACTCTGGAAGTCTCACACACTTTCAAGAATACGTCATTCCATTATCAGGTACGACAAGTGACATTTAATGAACAAGTAGAAATGACAGGCATGTAGAAAAATACAAACTTTGCTTGAACAAATAAACAGTAGTGGATCTCTGACTACTAAAATATCTTCTCTAGATTAAGTGCGGACAGGAGTACATCACATCGTCAACGTAAGTGACGAACAAAACACCCAAGTTGCACCTCTACCAAAATATTAGGGGTCCAGGGATACTAGATACATTAAGTACTGGGAGATAACTTAAGGACAGGTTCAAATAATCGTCCTGAAAAGTTCAGAGAGCAAGACATTTCAGTGTAGTGAAAATAAAACACTCAAATATCTAGCAGCCATGTGAACCAAAGCGTAAAGAGGACACTTCCATATATTAAATATAACATATCAATATTATTCATAATAATTATAATAAGGTTTAGTACTGCAACTCTGGTACTGTTCCATAGGTCACTGCTGTGGGTTTTGCTGAAGCTAACTTTGGTAAACCGTCTCTGGACATGAAGTCTTGTTACAGACACCTAAATTGAGCCCAGATAATTTATAAAACTACCTTGTGACACCAGTTAGTTTCAAAACATGCTGCTGTCAGAGGAAATGGTAATGTCCTTCATCTGAAATCTGACTGGACACTCACTGGAGCTTTAATTCTGTACTTATAATCAAAGCTCTGTGACATGATGCAAATGGAGGACATTAAATCTCTCATGTTCCTTTATATACAAAATATATATATTTAGAAGCTGTACAAGATCACACCAACGAGGCAAATTTAGCCAAAAACGTGTGACAGTCTCATGCAAAATACTCTTAGCGTTAAATATAAGATTCACTAACAGCCAAAGAACATTCCTTTAAAGATCCCAGACTAAAACTCAACTGTTAATCATAAACTGGCATATCATTGGAATAAGAGAAAGCTGCTGGAGAGAGGTCCCACTGTTTCATTCTGTGTCACAGCCTTCCTGAGGGTTGATTTAGCTTATAATGGTTTACTGCGTGTCTCTGAGCCTCCCTGAATATTCATTTGTGCTTCCTATATACAGTATGTGCACCATGAATCTGTCCACTGTAGCAATGACGCAAGGAATTTTCATTCATTCATTATTTACAGACTTCACAAATACACAAGTACTATGTACAACAAAGAAAGCTCACTTTCCTTTTATGGTAAGGATGCACTGCTCCACTATAGTACTTCAAAGGACCAGTATCAGCTTTAAAAAATACTCTTTACTGTTGATATTCAATTTCTGTGTGTTTTCAGTGTGTACAGGATTTCACATGATAACTTAGATTAGCAAAATTCTGAAGTGAAAAACTATAACTGAACTTTTTTTTTTTTGGTTTGAGGAGGTCCAAGAGTTCATAGTGGAAGGAAACATCATAGTAACTGTGTTTGCATAACCTCCTGTTAGACTAATACAGTACTCCATGTGTCTTGAGTAAACTGAACTTCATGTTCAGTAGGCAGGTCACTTGTAATGTGAATTTTAAACTAGTGTCAAAAGGTTGGTGACATTCAAACTTGTTGAAGCAATGCACTGTTCATCAGGCCCTGGGAATCTCTTCTGTAGGCTATGGTGAAAATAAAGATGGCCAACCATCTGAGAAAAAGCAAGGAAGCATTTAGAATTCAACTCCACTGAACAAAAATGGACAAAAGGTAAGACCTGGTCCATGTCCCTTAATGAGGCAGTGGTTGAACATGAACTGGGGTTTGCATTTTAATTCCTGTTTAAACTGAACCGTTTGAAAAAAAGAGATTTTCCTGTTGACAGTTGATGACGTGGAGTAATGTGTCCGGACATTCTGTCTCTAGCCACAGTAGCTACGTAGGAGCTCATCACTAGAAAAATGGAGATGTACAGTATATAAACCTGCTACATAGAAAGCCAGAAATCTTTTTTCAGAAAAAAAAAAGAAAAAAACACATCCCACATCTCGATAGGAAGAAGTTTGACAAACAGCTTTCTGAGTAAAGGAGAGGAAAGGCAAAGAGTGGATGTTCCACTATATGGCTCCGTCCTAACAGTAAAGGATGAATACCAGAGGTGTCCGTGTTTCCATGCAACCATAGTTGATCCAGCATTACAAACAGAACAACAAAAATATTTACAAAAAGAATCTCATGGCAAGCCAAGACACTGAGGACAGAACCCATCTGAATATCCAGCACAGCCATGTCTGACAGGACAGCAGGAGCAGGTCTGGACCATCTGTGTAGGGTTTTTCTGAGTCCTACACATCACTGTTGTACGATTTCTTTGTCCATCATTGGAGAATATACCAACCCTGTGCTGTCACCACTGTCCTCATCCTCCATCTCTTCCTCTTCTTCTTTCTGAATGGGGCCTGGAGAAATGCTGGACGCATTTTTCCCATGCACCCCCTCTTCTTCTTCTTCCTCTTCCTCCTCCTCTTCCTCTTCCTCCTGGTCCCCCAGCTCCCCATCTTGTTCCTGCGGCTGGTGCAGTTTAGGTTTCCTCTGACAGCAGGGCTTGTACAGGTGGGGGTCAATGATGACTTCTCCATAGCGTCCCTTGTACACTATGCCACAGCACACCTTCTGCCTGAAACAAGCACACTACTGTCAACCTCAGAGACCGCAATACCACAGCAGCGTTACTGGAAAGTTTACTTGCACACAGTATGTGTCTATTGACATTTATTTTTAAGGTAACACAACAACTAGTTCCTTCTGTGTGTTAGACTCATTGTTGGAGTATGTGGCCCTCAATGTCATGTTTTACCTTTTCCAGTACGTGAGGTCCAGGAAAGAGAAGGCTGGTGACGGTGCGGCTCCAGGAGAGAGCTCCGTGTCTGAGCCCTCATCTGACTGGTTGCTATAGCTGGGAGACTGGGCGGGCGAGGCACTGGAGGTGGTGCTGTGGGCGTCTGAGTCTGGGGGAGACACACGTAATGCTTTTTATGACCTCGCAACACTGAGAGCAGACAAATGTCCTCTGACAACCACATATCTTTTCTCTCTCATTATTAACTATTATCTATTACTATGAGCCCTAATATTTATTTACAGACCCTTCTGAGATAGACACTCACACTGTGGCAGTAGTATAAGTAAACTAATAACACTTGCTCCAGTGACAACTGAATTTGCTCTTACTGTTTGTCTTCAGTTCACTCTTCACCCGACTAAACTGGCTCGGTCGCACCTTCTTCTTTATCTTCTTTGTCCTCAGTGTGGCCTTCATGCTCGATCCGGCTTTTGCATCAACAACCTGAACCCACACAAGAGACAGAAAAGAATATTTAGCTAAATCACGTCATCAAAATCATTCCCGATTATAAAATGCTGTTTTATAAACATGTGTTTAGCATGAGCACATGGCCAACTGAAATGGTGCATTAGTCTCCTTACATGATTCCAGTTCTTCTTGGATCCCACAGGAAGTTTTTTCCATCTCTTGACCAGGAGGACACAGGCATTACAGATGTCCCCGCAACGCACCTCACCTAACCTGCAGAGAGTCAGATCACATGTGCATCCCTGGATCAAAAAACTGTTCTACATGCCTTGTACCCGACAAATGAGGTAACAAAAACTGTGCATATAGTATGTGTGTGTTTTTTTGTTTTTTTTTATTATATGGACATCCTCAAAGTGTAAGTCACACGGAACCTCAGAAGTTTATGTTTCATGAGCTGTTGGTCACACCTGCTGATAAAACACACAATCTAAGCTTCATGCCATCATGATTTCTGCATGGCCCGCGTGCGCTGCAGACTCACCCGAAGCAGCTCTTGAAGTCGCTCTCGTAGCGTTTGCTGTCGGTGAAGCGGGAGCTGGAAGACTTGGCTCTGCAGATGCAGCAGCCATCGATGCTGCGGTACATCTTCGGCTTGTGGAAGCCAAACATCTGTGGCAACGCAGGTCAAGAAACATACAAGCTGTTAAACAATGAGGATGCTGCAGTGCAGAACGTCCTCAGAATATAAAATCTGCTGGAAAGGTGCCACTTTAACGCACGTTTAGGTTTCTGCAAGTTTAACCATCTTAGCACAAACTCTTATGTGATGTCTTATGTAATATGAGCAAATTTTGTAATTTAAGAGAGATTTTGGAGTAGTTCTTCACACTTTTCACTATTAATGAAGGTTGAAATTACCATTACTATTCATATCTTTTAGACCTAACTGATAATCCCACGCTCAAAGATACGGAATTACTATCAGGATAAATGAAAATCCACTTATGAATTTCTCAAGTATTGCTCTATAGATAAACACAGAACTCGTTAAATCAAACAGATGTCACCAGGAGAATGTAGTTCCGTGAACCATGATTCTATGTTATGTCTGAATGTACAGCATTGCTCTTCAAGCCATCCTGTAGTTCAGCATAGCGTCATAAACACCGTTTGCTAAGATTGATTTACCGAGAATAAAACCCGGGTCCCTGTGCGTAATACGCGCATTTACGTAAGCCCGGAGAGGAGGAGACAGAGGGGAGGGAGGGGGGAGAGATAAACCTGGTTATCACAGCATCACTGGAAGAAGGAACAGCGTGGCCTGGCTGTCGCTTATGCAACAGTGGTGCTGATGCAACAAGAGGCCACATCTGGCCAAGGCGTCCAGTCGAGCTGGAACTTGATGCACAACCTTAAGCGCTATACATTCACACCCCTCTTACTGTGGTTGGAAGGAGTAACAGAAAACGACCCACAAAAATATTCCAACTGAAACTAGGAATTATGTTTGTTAGTTCAGCTGCAATCGGCATGCCAGATAAAATTGAACTGTTTTAGGTTTTCTAACATTTCTAACGTGACGCGGCGCCGTGCGGTGACGCTGGCAGCGGTTGTGTAATCCTGTCCTGACCGAAGCGTGGCACATGGCAGGAGGAGGATGGAAGCAGGAGGAGGCACGCTGCTGGCTGATGCGATGCGATGCGATGCTACCTGCTGCAGAGTGCGACGCAAAGCCGCAGCTGCACTAGAAAGTGCAGATAGTACACCACAACAAACGATCGTTGAGTGTATACATCCATCGTCGCCTCCGAGAGATGTTAAACTATCCACCTGCATTTGGAATCCAATGCCGTTTACAAGGGGACCGCCTATTCGCAGATCACAACCTGGTGGAAGCTCTCCGCCGCGTGCTGTTACCATCGGACACCGACTTTAAATCTCACCCTTACTTTTAAAACGCCCCCAAAAAGACCTTCCGATGTCAGAGGTCAACGTGTTTGTCCGCTCTTGGCCACTTTGCTTATTTGTTTAACAAATTGCAATGGAGGAAGCGGGAAGCGTCGCCTGTACAACGAGGTGCGCGCTGGGAATAATCGTCAGACTGGCTTCGGTGCATGGAATTGGGGAATTTTGCATGGAAACGCACAACCGGTTTAGTAGCAGTGCTAGTGTTCGGCAGGCAGAACGCGCGGTACCGCGATAATGGGTGCAGCGGACGTCTGCGAACAACACCAGCAACGCAATAAAAAAAAAAAAAAAATCACATTTTCTTTGAAGCGCCGCCACCGAGCGGTGCGACTGAGTCGACTTTTTTTTGCGCCTGTACAGGACTTCATTTGCAATTCCTGGGTTTACATTACAAATGTAGTCGAGGGGGGCCGGACACTGACGCAGGCAACACACCCACCACCACCGCTGTGGAGGATGGGAGGCATTGAGAGGCTCGTCCTCTTCGACGGAGCGACGTGTGCGTACCAGTTACACATTGAAACTAAATAAAGTTAACAAGCCGCCGACGGACTGCTGGCTAAAGTTGAAACAGCGTCTCTACTAGCCGACAAACAATCGGAGAAGGAGAGCGTCACCAAGCCGACGGAACAGTGAGCGTGGAGCATGCTCAACAAAACAGAGGGAAAGCAAGCACGCAAAATCACTACCGCGGTGATAACTGCTGCCACAACTTTAGTGGTGTAATGACAGAGCTGTGTATAAGGTCAACAGCAAAGTTTACTGAACTGTCTTGTTCGTTGTTTCGAGCAACGTCGGTGAAACGAGGAGCTCCATCCTCCGATAAGTTTACTGCACGCCGACACGCGCCGAGGTGCCTGAAAACCTACTGAAAGCCCTCGTTCGGTAAGAAAACACACTTACCTTGCTTCAAAGTGAAAAGCCGAGGGACTCACACTTGTTCCATAGGCGTCCAGAAAGGTCTTTTTTTTTAGAGGACGAAGAAGTGTCTCTCATGTAACGTGTTACAACGTCGATGCGGACCCGAAGCTCTAATGTTACCCGCCGAGGAGTCAAGACACGGGATTAACAAGAGGCGCTTCCGCTTGGATGTTTCAAATTAAAAGCTCTCCCCACCAGAACGCCTTTTGTTCTTGTTTTCATTTAATTAGATAGATTATTGTGGAAAGCCGACAATTCAACTTCTCCTCGTGTGACGCCTATCTCTAAGTAGCTTGACGCTGACAGTGTGGCTGTAGTAGAGACGTTCACGCCTGCGCCATTTTCTGATTTTATTCAATCGGCCGGGATTTGCATACAACCGTGACGTCTCTCTGCGTGGCGCGTAGCAATATCCATATAAGGAAGGGGATTTACGCGGGAAACGGGTTATAGCCAGTTGCCATGGAGCTGTTGATGGAGACGGAAGCTGCAAGGAGGAGACTCTGCACTGAGAAAATGTATTCAAAATTGTATGAAATATTTGAACATCAATTTTATTTTCGGATTATTATATTTATATAGATATATATAAATACATATAAATAGTATAGACCAGTCACAAGGTAATACTTTACGGGAAAAAGTTTTCAGACACCCTATGCATTTGTGAAATAATGCATTAGAATCACTCTTAGGTCTTCTAGTGCAATCTTTGTCACAGACAAAATACAAACGTAATCCTAAAACAGTCATTACAAACTTAAAATTGATTGATTCCATGTCAAATTTCCAAATTTCAAATTTTGAGTATTGGGTCATTTTGGTACCAAAGATCCACTAATGAAGGCCGTGGTTTTTATTAAAATACACAATTTTCTGCTGTTCTTCAGAATCAGAATCAGCTTTATTGGCCGGGTATGTGAACACATACAAGGAATTTGACTCCTGTCACTTTGCTCAATGGTACAACAAAAAATAAAGAACAACACTATAAGCATAAAAATAGAACATATGAAGGAAGAATAGAAAAACTGTACAACATAAATAGACTTTCAGAATTAAAAAATAGAATATACATCTATGCATCTGTATATAGTATATACAGTGAGTATGAACATGAATATGAACAGTACTATGTTATGGAGTCACACAACAGTGCAAAAAAAAAAAAAAATACTGTTTCTGAAGGATTTAAATCATAATACTTCATGAGAAAGTACAATGTTAGAGTGCAGGGACTATTTTTCCAGTGTTCTAGGTAGGTTTTATTAGTCGTTACAATTATGTATGTTAAATCTGAAATCAGATCAATGTGCAGGACAGTTTGACTAATAAGGAAATGTATTTTAAAGTAAATTTTAGGTGCATTTACACAAATACTTTTTCTAGGGAGGCCAATGGCACCGTTTCGGTGGAATGACTCCATTCTAAACTTAAAATTGATTGGTTCCATAAAAATACATAAAAAATTTGAGTGTTAGGTCATTTTGGTACCAGTGATCCACTCATGAAGGCCGCGCTTTTATTAAAAGGCACATTTTTCTGTTGCTGTGCTTCGTGTCCACTACATTTCAAAGTTCATCAGAGACAAAAATGGCTAAAACAAGGAACCTAACACAGGAAATACGCCTGAAGATACAGATTCTCAGTCAGAAAGGGTACAGCTGCCACCAGATCACCATGAAGTGCAGATGCAGTCCTTCTCTGCGGAAATACAGATGAACCAACTGCTTGGAAGACAAACCAAAATCTGGGCGTCTACGGGTTACTTCAGCAAGAAATTACCTCATCCTGATCAGCATGTCTGGGGAAAACCGTTGAATGACATCACATGAGCTCCAACAGCAGTGGTCAAACCAAACTGGTGTCCAGGGTTCCACCTGCACTGTATGCAGTCAACTTTTAGATCATGACTTAAGGTCCTACAAGGCTGTCAAGAAGCCCCTGATCAATGAGATCAGTAGAACTTGGCTGCATGAGCACAGTATCCAGGTCTTAGACTGGTCAACTCAATCCCTGGACATGAGCCCTGTTGAAAATCTGTGGTGGATTATTAAAAGATCTGCTTCAAAGCACAAACCAAATAATTTAGAAGAATTAAAAGGAGTAATTCAAGAAGAATGGGACAAGATTACCCCTCATCAGTGTGAAAGGCTCGTGGGGAACATGCCAGCCAGGATTAGAGCTCTACTGTGTGCTAATGGCTGGATAACTAAATATTAATTTGATGATGTGATGGTTTATTTATTTTTTGTTCGGTTTTGAACACATTCTCCGTTGACTTTCCGTTGATTCCCACAATGTTGAGAACTGACATAGTGAAACTGTCAAGAATTTTTCCAGCAGACAATAAACAAAATCAATATCATTTGTATTTGTTTGTGTCTGTTTAATGCAGTCACACCTTTTGAAACACATAAAACATTTCATGACAATATTTGAGATGTAAAATTTTAAGGGTGTCCGGAAACTTACTGAGGTAAGTGTTCTCTCCGACAATGATCTGCTTCTCTTTTCTTTTTTTTTTCTTTCTTTTTTTTTTTTTTTTGTAAAGAAAACCACTTGATTTTAGTTGAGGTTAAAAAGTTAATGCTGCATTTCTTTTCGGAAATCCATGGATGGTACTAGAAAAATAACAGATATCAAATCTGGGAAAATCTGATTTGGCATAAACTTATATTTTATTTGAATCCATGTCCATTGACTAATATGAAAGAAGCAGCCACCAGGGGCTTCACTTTTAGAGAACAGTCATGTCGTCCATGATGGCTCTGCTGAACATGTTCTGATTATGAAAGGAAATAAGTTCACGTGTTTTCAATCTGCTGCACTAAGTTTCCTTGGCCGACCAAAGTGTCTACAACCCGACAGAATCCTAGACTTTGTGAAAGTGCACCTATTGTTTCTTCCTAATGCAGCAATCCAGTTAATTCTCGTTTCTTTGGCTTTCGAGAGCCTGTAAAAATATATCTCTGACTGCTTTTCAAATCCGTAGGTACAGTCAATCGCACAACAGCTCTTTCCCATTTTTTATTTAGTTCAGTTTAGATGGTATTAAAGCTTTTTATTCGAAATAATGCTGCTAATCTCCATGCTCATATGTCACTTTTTGTCACTCAGTGGCCGTAACCATGGAGACTTCCACTTGCAGTGACGTCACGGCCATACCCTCTATGGAACCCCTGTTGCTAGGCAACATATTTAAAACCACAAAACAGTGGTCACATGATGTTTGTAAGGTGATATTAAAGGTAAATAATGATGACCTCATACGGCAATTTTCTTTAAACTACAGACCTCGATACAGCCTACAACAGACCTCGATACAGTCTACTACAGACCTCGATACAGTCTACTACAGACAGCTACAGACTTCTAAAGTCCAGTGTACGGTTGATTCAACATTGTCCTTGTTGCCCGGACCAATGGCCCAAACAACCAGCCCAACACCCAGACAGGAGTCTGCAATGACTCCTGACAATGATGAAACAGACCTCGACTTGTACTTTGAGCAAATCGGGGATCTGCGACGTCAACTAAAATCCCTGCGCAAGCAGAACAAAGGGCTTGTCTCTCAAAGGATCAAGCTCTACAGAGACTACTGCTCCATCAAGTGGGAGCTTGACAGGCTGAAGGAACTGCTGGAGAAGCAGGGAAAAACCAAAGCCAATGAGGTGAAGGATGAGGCGTCTTCAAAGAGTCCCAACAAGATGTTGGACCAGCTCCTGATAGAGCTCAATGCCCTGGAGAAGGAACTCAGCCACAGAGACACAGGGTTAATATTGTGTAAAAAAGGTTGTTGTTTCTGTCCATTCAGTATGATATCTATGAGGACATCGGTGCAGTGATGGAAATCTACCAAGCATACTGAGACTAAGGGTTCACACTGTTAAAACCAGTTCCACAAAAGTTTGGTTTGAACTTTGTTGATGAGCAGCCTGGATTTCTCTCACTAAATAAAATAATCCTGAAATGAAATAATCCTCTGGATGATGTTTTTCTTTGAAGTTTAATTTACACTATGGTGAAATAACCGCACGTTGTTGTACTTTAAACACCAGCACACTGTAATACAACAAGTAACACAATCCAGTTGAAACAACTAAATGAAAGTGTTAAAAAGATGTTTATGGTCAGGTAGAACACAGAATGAAACTTTACAAATTCACATGTTGGCCTTCACAGATATGAATATTTACAAATACAGTTAAATCATGTTAATATGAAATGTTTAAAAGAAAATCTGTGTCGATGTGGAATTGAATAGAACAATGTTCTAACATTTGAATTATGAATGAATGAATGAATGAATGAATACACACATTGGCAGCAGAGTTCATCAGTTCCTAACAATGGAAAGAAATAGTCTGTTCACTGATCTGAATCAATAAAATGGCTAAAACTAGTAACAAGTACACCTTTGGCAGTTGACAGTGGTATTATGTAAGTCATGTCTCTCCATATGCTTGTGATCAGGAATCAATAGGTTCATTGAGAGGACATGAAATAATTCATGACTCAGGGGACACTGTTCGTCCCTGTCCTCTTTCTCCAAAGAATGCTTCTATAATGACCCATTATCACTGAGAGACTCCAGTTTCAAGGAGTGAGGGACGGGAGGAAAACGTTTGGGGGATACAAGTAAAGACCGTATTGTAAATGGATGCCAGGTTATATCTGAGTCCACTTCCCCTGTTCACAGAACGGTTTTCCATTTTCAAGCAAGGGCAGCCACGTCACTGCCAAGAAAAACTTGGACTCAGAAATCTTCTGCTGGCACGGCCAGGAACTTTCTGCCCAGATACCTGGACTGGACACAGTCATCCTCTCAAAAAACAAAAAACCAGTGTGGATGTCCAGCTGCTTCTTTTTAGTTGACTGCTTCAGGGACTCGTTGAACATCAGGACAAACGGACCAGCTTTGTAGATGCTCTCAGAAACCTGTTTTAAACCCTTGCATGTGGGGTTTCACTGTATTCGTTTCCATTGAGGCAACACTCATCTTTTTTTGCAGTATTACCAATATGTTCGACAGGCCTTATTCAATCTTTAAACTTGCACGTTGTACAGGTACACGAGAAGATCGTTGTTTGTAATAGTCACATTATATGTTTATGGATACTCTTTGTCGACGCTTGATTGCCAATGAAATGTAATAGTTTAATTTTAAAGGGTCTTAATGTTCCTACATTTATCAACTTTTAATGCTTCAGACCCTGTGGACACCCTGATTATATTCTCTATATCTGGATTACTTCTTCATGTTCCCTTGTATTACTACTCTTCGTTTTGTCTTGCTGTTGGTTTACTGGATGTCATATTTGTATGAACTTGTAATATTTCCATTCAATGTCTTACAGAGTAGTGAGTACTTCTTTCGCCACTGCACAGAGCACATGTAAAGTGTAGTTTCATTCAGACAAGGACATTTTACATTTTTAACACACTGGGTGTTTTATTGAAGTAGTCATAATAAATATCAGAACAGAGTAGTCAGTCTAACAACGACAAGAAAAGAATCGTCACGTGGTGTCAAATGAGGAGCAGAACGCAGGCTGCTGCCTTAGATGGCTGTCAGTAGCAGATCCAGACAGGCTCAACAACACTGCCTGTATCATCGGTCCAGTGTGTAATGTGCACATTAGTCTAGGTCTATGTCCTCTTCCAGAAGTCTACCCTGTAGCCACTATTTAACAGTCTGTACAAATCCAGGACAAGGCAGAGGAATTACCGTTACTGAGCAGCTGTGGAGAGTCCTGCAGGCGAGTCATCAGGGGCACAGGTGGTTAAAAAAACAACAACAACAAAAAAAAACATATGAAAATAGTGGTTACTGCTTTAACACATTCCACAGGCTTTATCGACCGCAAAACACCAGTGCAGCCGGCGGCTTGCCACAGTTATTATTAAATTAATAAATACTAAAAATCAAGACATTTAAAGCAAACCGTGATGGACAGTCTGTCCGTCACAGACTCAATACTGGAATCAGCAGAAATACAGAACAACGCGGGGAGTCGTTCTTTTTGCCCTCTCAATAAAAAGTCCACCTATAATTCTTTAGAGGGTCACATTAGTTCACCTGAGGCTAAATGTCAGCATGCACTAATGAGAATATTTACACCGGAAAGCATTCATTCATGTGGCAGTAAGTGGAAAAAGTGGCAGAATCTCTCATGCGGTCAAAGGTCAAGAGGTAATAAAATATTTTAAAAGAAATAAAGATGTTCCTATACATCTCTGTTGGCTGCTGCATGAAAACGTATTCAGTTTGTGTGTTTGGAAGAGATGGAGACTGAACTGAAATCTCTCATGTCTTATATAAAAAGTAACACCCTGTTTTATCCTTCATGCTGCATTCAGTAATACAGGAGTCAACAGTTTTCTTGTAACAAAAATGCATCTATTTTGTGCTCCGATCTACTGGATACTTCTTTAAATGATTACGGGACAAACACTTTTTTCTTATTGTCAGCAGATCTCACAGAAAAAACAAAGTCAGCAATGAACTGAAGCAGAACAAAACTAAAAAGCCCACGTAAAGAGATGCACTTGTGCAGCGTATGATCACTGCTCAACCGGCTGTGGATTAATCCCCCACAGAAAATAGTCCTCGACAAAATCACCACTTCCCTTATTCAGTTAGTATTCCTAAAAACTGAACTCTTTCAGGAAAATAAACCGTATCTGTGAGCGGTGTTTAAAGGGTGTCAGGAGGAGATGATAAAGATGATGATTTAAAGAATAGTTACAAAATGTTTTATCCAGTAACATTACACGTATTTGTTGGTTAACAGCAGCCAGTCGTCCGAGAGTGATTTCCAGAAGTCTTGTCATGCTGCATCCTGTTTCTGAACTAGAAATCAATCTGTAACTGCTACCTACTGCTGCATACAATTACAAAATCTTGCAAAATGTAACATCTGTGCTCACATTCTATTGTTGAGCATGAAACGACAAACTACAAATGGAGGTATAAAGAGAGATTTCATGGGATTCTGTGCGTCCAGATTCCTTGTCTCTTATTCAGTATCAATGCTAAGTATATTCCAGTGTTCACTACACTGATTAGAAACCGTTGCTGGTTTGTGTAAACCTCTCAGAGTTCACAGGCTTTTGTAAGAGCTTTCAGCCATAAAGTTCCCTTCTCCAGTCGTATGATGAATATGGACTCAGTGCCATGAAAGCACGTTCAGATTGTGTAGTATGTTGTGTTTAAGATAAAGTGATAAAATGGGCGGACTGTTAGGAGAATCATGCAACAAGTAGAAAGGGAAACATGGAAAGGCGCTGACTGCTCAGAACTGGACGTGGACTCCATGGCGGCGATCCTCCTTCCAGTCAGTGACTCAGGTCCTCTTTTCTTCCCACACACAAAGGCATGCTCGCTAATGCTAATGCTAATGCTAGCTAGGGGTTAGTGGTATTATAACCACTAGTTGCAGGCAAGGAAGGACAATTATCCTAGATGCTACACACAGCAACCACACAGGAAAATGCCACTGCTATGATTTCCAAGTCTCTCACTGTCGTATCAGCAGGTTTTACAGTTGAGACTTTTCAAAGCACACTCTACATTTGCAGACTGACTTCCTTTCTTCCAGATAGCCATTGTTTTCCTTCATTTTGGTATACGATGAAAATTATATGGCAGAAAGGACGACTTGCAGTTAATCCTCACTGTGTTGAATTTTCTATTTTAAAGGATAATGAAAGTCCTGAAAACCCTCTTTAAAGTACCACATATGAGTTGATTTGCTGCTGAAAATAGTCCCCAACAAATGCAACTTTTGCAAAACCACAGTGAGCATTTTTTGAAACAACTTTGTGACTTATGACTTGCAGACAGACAGTAGAGAAGGACTGAACAGTAGAGATCTGAATAGTCTACTGAACTGAGTTGGAAACAAAGGCTACCTGCAAAGTAGGACAAAAATCTAAAACCGGATGCTATGTTTATAAAACACATGTACACAGTGATGCAAAGTATTCTGGATTTGTAGTTACTGAAGAGTCTTTCAGAGCCAGAAGTGGGATAAAAATATTGCATCCAAGCGTGTGGTTGATCCAAAGTCCTGATGGTTCTCACATAAAGCTGTGAACCTGTTACTTCGGTTCTCCTTTCCTCTATTTCCTCCATCCCTCATCGTTTGTCTCTACTGCTGAAGAAAGGGGGGTTGAAGCAGAATGTGGTGGTCCGGTGGTCCCTCCTCGGGGCTAAAGATCGATGCCTTTGACCAGGGAGGCTTCCAGTGTGATAGAGAAGTCATGCAGCGTCTCAAGGACAGCAATGAGAGAGTTGACAGTGGCGCGGTCTCTGAGTAGGGCCGTGTCCTCATACATTCTCAGGATGACAGGGCACTCAACCAGCAGGGGGAGCCATTGGGGCAGCAAGCGGTCTCTGCACAGAAAACCCATGAGAGGAAGTGAGTCCACAGTAAAATGCTTCCTGTTCATTCCATGAGGAAAAAGGAACAGAGCTATGATAACTATGTTATGTGCAGTGTGTAATCAGGGCCCCTTCATGGCTCCTATGTTTGACTGAGAAGGTGGAACCACCAAATGTCAGCATGGGTCAGCGTGTTTAAAGGCTCTAATGAGTGACTTGAGCATAGAGGGAGCTTGTTAATTTCTTTATGCAAGGGCAGCTGACAGACAAAATGTCTAAACTCTCTTGGGCTTCACTCAGACCTGGTATTAACATGTCACATGTGGTCTGATTGGTGGTGACCAGCTTTAAGTACTGGTCACAGGAACTATAATAAACACTGTAATTATACTGCTGTGATGTTAGAAGTAGCGATAGCAACTAATACAAAACGTAAAAACGGACACTTAAACATGCATCAACATTACATTAACTACCTAAACCATCCTTGAAAAAAAAAATGTATTTGGTGTATATTTTAGTGCTTTAGTTTGGCCCAAGTCCCATCTGCTAACAGGGAGGGGGTGGAGGTTATGGTAGAGCAGTTCTGTCAATCTTTATACAGTCTATGCTCCTTAAACTTTAACCTGATTGCGTCAGTTACTGACCACATGACCATACTTTTTTTTATGACCGAATCACACCATGTACTCACCTTAAATGAATGAATTAGTTATTCTTGTTAGTTTTATTGAATATTTAGCAGTGATAAAGACAGGATATTTATATAGCTTAATGAACAGACATCACTCACAGGGCTTTCTCCTTTTCAGCTATCACTTATAATAGTGGCTGTGTGTTTTTTCTCAGTGAATAAGGCAAAACTCTGCTCATGCAATTGCACTCCGACTGAGTAGGTGGTCTTCAGTGTGATGCAGGATGAAGTGTGTCTTCACATTACCAAAGGAATGTGGTCAAATGAAATGCAGATCGCCTCCAAATGTGGTCAGAGATCAGATTACTCAAACACATCCTTGATGCATCTTGGGTGTGTTCACACATGTACTCTAAGCTGCTACTTGAGATTGGATTGCCCTGGATGGTTGTTGATTCAAGGTCTGAACCGGGCCTCGGATTAATTCTTTCTCCTGACACTGACCTGGCACCGAGGCAGACCAGCAGCTGGAACTTCCCGTCCTTGCCAATGTTCCTAGGGGTGGAGTTGATTGCATTGACATATCGACACAGTGATTGACAGGTCATCCCCAGGGGCTCTGCGGTCTCCCGAAGGTCTCCCATCTGGTCAGCTGACTCCATGTAAGCAACGGCCTTCTCTGTAGAGTGAGTGGTGAAATTATACACCCACACAGGAGCTGGTCAGCATCAGCTTCCTTTTACATCCCCCTCTGTGCTCCACCACACTAACCAACATTGAAAACCCATCTCACTATTAATATTAGATTACAAAAAATATTGTTTAGCAGTGAAACTAAAGACCCATTAAATCCTGTAAAAAGAGCCCAATAACATAATTCTCCTGAGCAGCAGCAGAGGGTGCTGACGCTCCACACTCACCCACAAAGTCCCACACGAACACGGTTTTCTGGAAGAGCCGCGCTGACTTGAAGCCGTGATGGAAGAACTGCTCCAGAGCTGCGACCAAACTGTTCTCTCCACACAGCAGGACGGTCAGGTTTCCCCTCTGCAAGGAGAACACAACAATATGTGGAACTGGCAGAGATGGGCAGTGCAAAATGTGTAAAAATATGAGAATTGATTAAAGTCACTTTTAGGTAAAGTATTATACTTCTACAAAGCTGCGACCCAATGGAGACACGGTGTGGTCCATGTTCCATTACATGTTTCCATAATCCTATAGCAATACATATTTTTCTGAATTCTATGCCTTATTTCTTTAAATCTACAGATTTTTTTATTTTTTTTGGGGGGGGGGGGGGGGGGGCTGTTTGTGGGTGCCATAAGATGCTTGTGTTAAAAGAACAACTGTTCACGATGTTACACATCGAGAAATAACATTCAGAGTTGTGTTTGTGTCCACCTAATTAATAAAGCATTCTCTTTTAGCTCCAATTATGGAGGCTATATGTATATAAAGAAAGTGATTATGGAAGTTCCCTCAATGTGAAGTCAGACTCCCTGAGAATAGGATGCTACCACCTTGGCATTAACTTGACATGGTATTTGATATATATGACAATCTGGATAACTAGCAGTTACTAATAATTTACATCTAAAAATGATTAGAGTGAATGAGAGAACAAAACAGGGTAAATTACTCCAGGACCAAAGATCTAAGGGAGTCTAAAGGCCCAAATGACTCTTCAGCTGCCTTAGAACATTGGAGTAACTCTGAGCTTGATTCTTTTCTTTCATTCAGTTTACAATCAGATGCTAATGTCACCTAGTTACTGCAGCCCTTTGAGAAGACTGAGCCACAGGAAACTAGAAGTGTGTGGTTCATGGCCTCTCTCAAGGCTGTATGCATCATTCTCCATCTCTATTCTCTCTCCATCTCTCCTTTGACAGACCGCACTTACAGGATGCTTGATAAATGTGGCCTGAACCATTTGTACATCATCTGTTCCCTCTGCTGTGGCAGTAAGACTTCCATTAAAGAAGCCATCAAACACCACTTAACTGACTAAAACACAACGAACACAGTCTCTCATAGAGACAGAGCCCGTAACATCGACACTCTTTAGATACTGTGTGGAATTCAGATACTATAGAGAGTCAGATCAGTCACTAACCTCTTTCTCTGGCTTGTGGAAGTGTTTGATGATGACATTCACTGCCTCCCCGATGGCCTCTTGTATTTGTGCTGAAGTTGGTTCTGGAGTGAGGAAAACAAGGACATCGTAACATCTCAATACTGACCTCTGACCTCTGTCAGCGTCAGTAACAGGAGGAGCATGAGTTTTCTAGTGTGTTAAACTCTACATGCAACAGCTCACATTGCTGTAGCTTCCCTGCAGTCATGACCCCTATTTGAGGGAATGTGAGGGACTGCTTTGAAACATGACCCTTTAGCCAAATATTTTTCATTCAAACACGTCATTTTAATCCTGGTATTTGGTAAGAGGTTAAATATACAAAGTCTGACGTGTTCCACTGGAATTATACATTAAGTTAAACTTATTGTGAGTAATCATTTAAATAAGAATAAACTATTTAACAATGTTTTTATTTTTAGCACTGAGTTTATTTGAGTTTTGCATTTTTAAAATGTGTGATTTATTATCTGCTCTTAGGGCAAAAATCTGGTCACCCATGTGGACACTGGTCTGCAACTTCTTTACATTTGAAAAACGTTGCTCATGAATTCTTACGCTCTCCTAAGGAATAAATATGTGATATGTTTTCATTGTCAGTATGTTACAAACTGTTACCGTATCAGGGTGAGTCAGCTGCTGCAAAAAGGGATTAAATTAAATGGACTCCTATCCATTGAAAACATTTTATAGAGCTTGTCCATGAAGCAGCTCCGATCAGAGATGAGGAACTAGATGACTATATGCTAAGCAGACAACACAACAGGTACTTACTGGGTCCTCGTCCAGATAGTGATGTGATGCTGATGCGCCTGACCTGGGATGGCGAGCGCTGCAGTGGAGGCGTACGGCACCCCCTCCCAGAATCCTCCTCTCCGCTGGGCAACACCAGTTCACCGATCAGGACCCTCTCCAGGCTGCCGTCATCCACGCCCTTCCCGAGCCATCGACCACAAGGGAACCTGAACGAAACAAGAAAGTGCTGCTTGCTTTCATATATGTATAAAAAAGCGCACAGTTGTCTACAGCAGTTGTCTTTGTTCTAGCATTTTTCATAGAGTGAAATATTACTTCTGAATTTACGATTTACATAATTTAGTGACTTAATGCTGTTTTCACAGGCTCCAGCAAAGTCGCATGGGCTCAGTTTGTAAGATTTTAGCATGAGTTTAAGAACAAAAAAAAAAAAAAAGAGGAATCTCCTGCGCTCACTTGTAGGTGTGTCCTGTGATCTCATTGCGAACCATGACACAGTCCACCAGCCATTTAGCCAGGAGGCCAGCGTTATCGTGACCCAGCTGCACAGTGGTCAGCTTCCCCAGGTTCTGACACTGAATGCAAACACACAGCAGACAGAATATCTTAGTTAATGCAAAGTAGATTTGTTGTAATACAACCTGCAACATTAAACCTCATTCAAGTGAGAATATTTAGAACACGCACTGAAATGAACCTGTCACATTTTACAAATAACAGACTGGCTTTACTTAGAACAGTTTTATATTCATCAGCAAGGCCAAGCTAGGCTACATTCCCTACGTGGGAAACACACACAACTGGGAAACAAGCATTTCCCGGCACAGAAGGGCATGATGGGAGATGGAAGGGGTGGAGCAGGGACTTGATCTAACCTTGAACACGGCGGAGATGTGCGTGTGAGACCTGAAAGCCGACTGAGGGAAATGGAAACACTTATTAAGACACGACAAATGGACTATAAAAAATGGCAGAATGGAAATCACAGAACCAAAAAAATAAAAAAATAGCATTATCATTCATGCACACACAGAGCTCACACATGCACCCAAAGAGACATGCAGTGTCAGAGGAGGACAGCAGGAAGTCACTGCGTCTTCTAGATGTTAATCTGTGTCTACGGTCGTTGAGTTCAGGCTGCACAGAACTCACACACACTGCTGATGGACGGATTTCCATGTCACCGCAATGGCTACACATGAAGCTATTTTCAGAAAGCTGTAATGTTCCCCAGTACACAAAATTCTGGCTCTAATGGATAAATATATATATGAATATAAATATTCATGGTGACCCACACTTAAACTTTTATGTCAACAGGCTTTTGAAAATGTGTAAGACGAGGTTGTAGACTGTATATAAACTGAAATGTTAGTGGAATGTTTATTTTTCATTATGTTAGTCACTTAGTAGGAGTCTTGGTTGGTATTTGTCTGATTCTGGTTCAAAAAATACATATGTAAAGTCATTGCAAGGTTTTAGAACCTTGAGCTTGTGTAACCTTAACTTCTGACAGCTAACAGTACATATTCTCTATTTCAAAATAAAGCAGCTCTCTAGTGAAACAATACAACAAGTAAGATGCACTGTGTTGCCCAGATAAATAAGGTGTTCCCACAGTAGCATGCAGAGTCAGATGTCTCACAAGTGACAGGAAGTGAAACAAACCCAAATATGGAAGAAAAAAAAAACTTGATGCCCGCACACAACAACTCAGTGACTGACTGCATGCTCAGCTGCTGCAAGGGCAGAACACTCACGTCAAAGGTCATCTCCAAGACATTCTTGGGGATCTGCATGATGCCCGAGTCTCCCAGCTCCCCTGACACACACACCCAGGGGTTGGAGGTGGTCATGGCATTGCTCAGCTTCTTGATGGGGATGATGACGACTCGGTATGGGATCACTGCAACACATCAGAGAAATAAACGACCATCTCACTTTGACTTAGTGTAACTTCTGAAATCAAGAATGAGGCCAAACGCACTGCAGTGACAGGAGGCAGGATAGGAAACACAACTGATCAGATAGCACAAGAGAGGTGACTAGATCCTTGTCAGGCTTGTGTAAATGCCAGCATGTATTTTCATATCTTGTCTATGAAGATACTCAGTCATCCAGGTCATTGTATGTCCCATAACAAAGGGGAGGTGGACTTTGACATAATTTATCCACTAAGTTCTTTTGCCCCAAGAAGTTTCACCCTCATTCACACTTTGTAGTAGTCTGGAGTATGGAGCATTTGGCCATATGCATTGGAGGAAAGAAACAGGCTCAACAAATTCCTCCAGTTACAGGTGAGTATTAAGTTGTTAACAGACCCTCATCATGTATGTTTGAAGTGCCCTCACAGACGTTCTTAATAAAAACCTAAACTCCCCATCAGTCATTTAGAACTGAAGAAGAAACTGCTATTGATGAAATGCTTCCAAGAAACCCTACAATTAACTTTTTTTAGGTTGTTAATTCATTGGTATGTGCACTCTGAGCTGAGCTGAATAATACATTGTGCATTGAATCACTGAGTACATTGTACATTTGCTCTAATGCTTTATTCATACTAACAGTGCAGCCAACCATTGATCAGCACTGACATCAACCAAATAAACAACGAACAAGGTGTTGTCTGGCAGCAGGAAATGCTTGAGGTACCCAGCAGGTGGTGTGTGGTGACTGATTCATATCTCCTTTAACACTCCAATTGCATTACTGTTAAGCACAGAGTTCATCAGGTTCCAGTTTAAGAGGCTTTACACCCCAATCTGTACATGTTACTTTACGATGGTGACATCAGCAGACAGGTCTTTAGATGACAACAAACCACGCAGTTCGAGGAATGCCTGGAAATGTCAATGGCACTGAAAATATAATCTTAAGTGGAATTTCTTCTTGGGCAACCTAGAGACTGATGGTTGGCAGATAAAACCCCTCATCTGAACAGAGGTCAGAGGTCACGTGTCGCTGACGGAAAACTCACTAATGGTGGTGAAGACGCTGGTGAAGCAGAAGTAGTCGACAGCGTTTAGAGAGAGCAGGTGGAAGAGGAACTGCTCCTTCTCCTCTTCACAGCGCAGGAAGGCATAACGCTTGTAGAGCTTCCTGGAGACACACAGACAGGATCGGATACAGTTCAATGACACACTGTCGTCTGCTCATCAATGCCTACTGTTAAAACAAAAAGCATGTACAGGTCAGTTTGATGATCTGAGGTCATGAGGTGGAGAGGAATGTTCTGACTATAATTAATACTAATAAAATGAATTTAAGGTGAATTTGTAAGGTGTGTAGTGTCTACTAAGGGAAATCAAAACTATTAATCTCAGATTAAAGATTAAAAAGATTAAAGTTCTCATGGATCTTGAGGTTATATGACAATATAAACCAGGGCTGAACTTGATGAGCTCTGCTTCCTTCAGCCCCGTCTCGAACTTGCACTTTATCACAGTGTGTCTTTTCTTTTTTTCTATTACTGTAAGTTTTGGTGGCTGTGCTTGTTTGACAAATCAAGCCAAAACTTATTATTTTCTTCTGTCAAATACGTGCGTACAACAGATCCAGCCTTACTGGAACCGTCTAATCTAATTGAGAAACAGCCCCAGATGATTTCCGTTTAAACGTTTGTGACTCTGGATGTGCAACGCTCTTTGCTGGTGGTGAGAAAGTGAAACAGAATGATAGACCTTTGAAGTGTCTAGCCTTGTGAAAATAAAGCACCCACTCATAAACGTTTCTGAGAAAGCGTAAATCTCAGTTCTGTGTAGAGCGGACTTAATGTGCTCATTGCCGGACCTTGTCTCAAAATCCAGCATGGTGGACCACAATGAGTCAAAAAGAGTGTAAAGCTTACACAAGCCACAGAAATGCAAAATTTGTGTGCAGTAAGCACTGTTTTCAAACTAGCTTGACAAATGCACGCCTACACTGATCAGCCACAAAAACACTGATAGGAGAAATGAATAACACTGACCATTTTGTGATGTGCTAGGAAACTTTTGGACCTGCCATTCATATGGATGTTACTCAGACATGTACCACCCACCTAGAACAGACTAGACTAGACCAGACCAGACTGGGCCCCCCTGCCCCCGAGAGACATTCTCTCCATGGTAACATTCATGTTTAATGTCACGATCCCATAAAAAAGATAAACAAATACAAAGTTTGTCCAGTTTAGTACTGCATCATCAGACAGATGGACGTCTTACTTGGTTAAGGCTTGTCGTGACAGCAGCTGTTTGAGGTGCTGTGAGAGCACCTTCTTCTCCAGGGACAGACGGATCCAGGCTCTCGCTCGGCCAACATCTGTCTTAATCTCAGACATGTTCTTGATATGTCTGAAGAAACAGATGGGAGATTGACAAGAAGACGTTTCATGTAAGGTGAAGCAAAAAACGTGAGCAGCCGCCAAACTACTGTAATTCCATTTTTTGTGTCCGTGCTTCCATCCTGTTTTGTGTCAGTCAGTAATTGCTATGTCTATTGAATACCACACACTACTATAGGATACTAGCTGTATTTATAACCAAACAATAAGAAGTCAGTGTACATATAGATATACTGTTGTATATAGGAAATAATACATACTTGCTTTTCTTTTCTGAGATTCTCATGGCGCTTTCTCAATATTATCTGAATTTTGTGTTTTGTTTAGCATCTGCAAGAGGCTTCCCTCTTTCCTTAGGGCCTTGTTTTGGATTGGCTATTTCCAATACAGTAAAAAATAGTGTTTTTCAGGGTGCATTCTGACTAAAGCAGAACTGTGCTGTTGTGTGCTGTAGGTGTGAGGCTGGAAATAAACAAAAATCTTATTTTTTCTGTCTATAATGCTGGAGCAACATAGAAGCCTAAAGGTGAGTTTGGTGAAAATGATTCATATCATGCTCGTGAACTGGCAATAGCTTGCCTGAAGTTTTAAGTTTTTAGGTTGTTGGTATGTCCATCTTTATTTCGTAAAAGAAAAAATCTGTCAGGGACACCTTGAGAAAATTCTGTGACAGTACCTCATATCCTGAATGAGAGACACACGTGGAGCAGGTAGTGCTATGGAGCAATCAGACTTCCTCCTCTCAGGAACGTGAGGCACTGGTGAAGAGAAGTACAGGACATCATTGGTTTCATAATACTAGGATGATATTTAAAGAGAGCAGGGCTTTTGTTCAGTGTGTTTATTACCTGGTGACTCGGCCTGCTGCTGCTCCAGCTTCTCCTCGCGGGCCTGATAGTGGACTAGGTGGGACCACAGGGCTGACTTCCCCTGAAAAGTCACAGTTGTGAGAAAGCAAAAGTCACAACTAACACACACAACAAGGGCTAATGCACTCACTGATGAAGACACGGATTCTACGCACACAAAGAGGATTCAATCTCTAAATTTTCAATGTGGTCCAGTACCTGATAAACCACAGCGTGTTTATACTGACAGTACAGTACAATTGCTATCTGGTTCTTTTCTCTAATCTGATTAAGAATAAAGGAACACATGTGCAGCAGTCAGTGAATGTGTGCAGCTAGGTTTGTTTCCGTGCTGACCTGTTTGACCTGCAGCCCGTGGCTCCAGATCCTCTCCAGCAAGTCACACAGACTGGCGATCAGAGTGTTTTCCTCCAGCCCCGTGATGTTAGCCTCTCCATGGCCCAGCTCCACCGCCTCTCGACCCATCTTCTCCACCAGCATACGCTTAGTCTGCAAAAGGACCAACCACAATCCTAACTTCTGATGCCTATTGATTTCTTGAAACGGACAGAACTGTACTCTGTTGCAGATGATGATACATTTTACAAGTGAAATTTCTTGCTATGAGTGCAATAAATACTCTGTATTAGTAATGTGAGCCCAGTTTACATATTAGAAAGTACAGTTTGTAGCAGATTCCACAGTAATGGATTCTGACAAGTAAATAAGTAAATAAACTGTAAAATCCAAGAATATTTTAAAATGCAAACTGTCAGCTATTGATAAACATATCTAAGATGGAATAACAACAGCACCTCATTAAGACAACGTGAGCCAACTTTTCATCATGGTTTAACAGAGGCAGGGGTACAATGGACAGGTCACCAGTCCATCACAGGACTATTTATTTCATGGTTCCACTGCATTATCTTCCACACAACCAAAGGTGTGCATGGATAGTCTAGGATACCATCTGAACCCAGATGCAGCATAAATCATTCACCTGAAACCCACCTGAACCAACCCTTGTCACATTACTATGAGTATTAGTAAATTAATTGGTTTGAAAACTGTTCTGTACAGACTTTTATTAAATGAATGTACTTTCATATGTACTCAGTTAAAAAATGCGTGATTAAAATTTTAAACACAGCCGAGGACACAGTCAATTAGATAACTAGGAACAATTTTATTATTATTTTTTAAATTTGTCTCATCGGTTCTGATTTGATCGTGTATTTAAAAACCCTGTTAGGGACGATGACATGCTTTGTGCTGTTAGTATGCAAAATTTCATCAAAAAAATAATTGAATAATTTTTATTATCAAATGAATTTAAATTCAAATTAACAGCAAATGGGGTTTCAGTAATGAACTGTGTAACTAAAATAATACTTCTTATAATAATTCTCTTTAAACCATACAGTGTGACTAAGAATGGTGAGTGCAGACATATGTTGCATTTGTTAGTTCACCTTCATGCGACACTCCTTGAGCAGCCCCTCCACAAACTTCCAGTTGGTCTGGGCGATGACGGCGGGGGACAGATCCGACAGTTTGGGTTGTCTCAGGTTCTTCCCCAGGCCGCGGGCCTCCTGCATGTACTTCTGAAGACCAGACAAAGCCACTTAGAGAACGAAGCTAATTCTTCATGAAAGCAGGCAGGTTGTCATCACTTTTGTGCATGTAGTCTTTAACTTGCACATTCTAAAGGTTGAAATAGACGCTAGTCCTCAGGACATACAGTCCTGACACAAGTAACTTCAGTTGTCATTATAAACAGAACACAACCTAGATCTTGTTTTTGTGAGTTAATCATCACATTAAACAAGACACAAGGGTGACTGATAAGACTATAGATTACTCTTAGGTTGTATTTATTTTTGTGTGAACCTGAAAAGGACAGGATTTATGTTAGTTCACTGGGAAGTGTATGGATCAGCAGGTAAGTGAAAGCCAAAGGGTGTGTGTGTTGGACAGTGATGGGAGGCTAGTACGGTTCCCTCTAAAGCCACAGTTTTATAGTTTTTCCAATAATGATCCATAGATCTGAGTGTTTCTGTAAATGACTTCACAGCTCAGAAGACTTGTAAGGACCTGGTCATACAACAGGGGAATTGAAATTTAAATATTATTAAAATAGCTGTCATTGTTCAATTTGACATTATTGTTAGCCTATCCTATTCTCTAGCATCACATCCCTGCCCTGTTGTGAGAACAGCTGCCACCAGGCTGCACACCTCCAACCCTTCAGCAAGATAACCAACTAATGTTTCCCTCTACCGTGTGGGAAACTAGGCTAATACAAGACAGAAATCTTCTGAAATTGATGTTTTAATGTCTTGGGGGCAGGTGAGACTGTTGACTAAGACTGGAGGTAAAGGTGGAGGTGGGTAGAGGTGGGATCTGTAAGGGAATCCACAACACAGGCAGCTCCTGCACATACCAGGCAGGACGCAGAGGCAGATTTTTTAGGCGGTTTGATAGGCGGAGGGGACGCTTTGTCCCACTCCCAAAATGCCATGGAGTTCTGCAGGACCAGACAGCCCTCCACCTGCTGGTAGGAGGAAGAGAGGTACCACCCGACCCCACACCGCCCGCCACGGGACGCATGAGCAGACAGTAGAGGGCGGAAGCATAAGAGAAGAATGGGGAAAAAAACAAAACAAGCAGCATGCACATGAAGTTTTTGAAATTTTAACAGAGGATATAAAGAAAACAAAGAAAGCTCAAACAGAAACAGGATGAAAACAAGAAGAGTCACGAGACAAAAAGTAAAGACATGACATGTTAGAGAAGGGAGGAGGGGTGGAGTGGAGGGCAGGCCGGGAAGAACAGATTGTTGTTGTTGATTTTTTTACCTCCTTCAAGTCGTTGTCAAGGTTCAGATGTTCTGTTTGTTGTCTGTGACGATCTTTTCTACGTTGAGTTGTCATCGTCCTGTGAGACCACCTAAACACCAACATTGTGTAATTATGAACTATTGCTTTTTAAAGATTTTATCCTTTGAGATTAAGTAACAATCCAGCATTCACATGAATCTGTTCCTATGTACAAACACTGAATATACTGTGTTTGCAGCCGGTGGCACCTTGGTGGCTCAGTATTTTAACTCACTTGTTATTGGTAGGCCCGGTGTTGAGGACATCGGCCTGCAGTTTGGGGAAAAATCCCTGCTCGTATTTGCCTTGGCCAATTTTCATGTCCAGCAGGTGTGGGTGGATGGCCGTGTGGTCGATCTTATTGAGCCGCTGCTCAATGGTGTGAGCTGCAGGGGAGACAATTCAGAGCAGATTCAGATTACACTGCAAACAGGTTACAGTCAGATGGCATAAAAAGGATTCCAGTTGAGGTCACATTTTTTACAATCACTGATAAGTGTTACAATTCTCAGTTTCATAATGCTGATGCTGATACCATTAAAAAAATGCAAAATGGCCCAAACAGTTGTACATATGATCTGGTCTTGTGCTAAACTGGGTTCATTTTGGTCATATATTTTAACACATTAAATAGGGCATACGGTTACGTTGTTGCTCCGAATAGCCTGTCTGAAATTTTTGGCATTGTTCCTTCTGCAGCTGTGCCTAAAGCAGGCCTTGGCATTTCCCACCCTGTTGGCTCGTTGGCCGATCCTCCTCAATTGGAAACTCGGCCACTTCCATTCTCGTTGGGTTTGGGAGGTGGTTTATAATTTGAAGTTTGAGAAACTCAGGTTTTAAAAGGTTTGTTGAAAGCAGTTCATGTCAGTTTGGATAATTTTTTGAAATATGGTACATTGTATAGACTTTTCTTTCGAGTTGGAGGACTGTTGTGTGTAATTGTTTATTGACTTTTTGTTATTAATTTTATTTCTTTTTGTGATATTATCAGCTATTTTATTTATTTTTTAGTTGAGTTGTTCCTTCATGTGTTGACTTCTTTGGCAGATGTCGTTCAGATAATAAATATACTCATGTCAATTAGTTGGTAATCTGTATGGAAAATAAGGGAAATGTAACCCAGCTGCCTTCATGTTTCTCCAGCTGTCTGTATAATGACTGACCTCAGGTGGCGCAAGTTGTGCAGAACAATGAATCAAGCATACCAAAAATATGTAAATGCAGCCAGAAAGATAGCTACGCAGACGAAAGTAGAGTAAAACCTAACAAATAATAATGACAATGACAAATAACTTCCTCTAGGTAACCCTACTATAAAGCGACATCTGCTCATTTGTCAAGAAGCTCTCTAGACTTGAAACCTGGTTGTTTGCACAATAAATTATAACTCATTTGTTGCTTCTTTGCTATCTTTGGACTCCCACTTTGACTGACTCTTCCCTCTAGCTCCTTCAGCTGCTTTAACGTCACATACAGCAGCAACAGCAAACACACTACAAATAGTACTTATCTGCTGACTTTCAGAGCTGCTTGCTGTTAAGCCGTCTGGGTTATGTTGAACTTGTTTTGCTGCTGAATAAATTCCCTCAGACAGAAGGCGCGTATTAATCTGGACTGTGGAGTGAACAGAGAGCAGAGGCACTGGAGCGAATCACCACGGGGGCAAGCAGAGGGAAGAGCTGCCTATTGTCTGAGTAATTGAGGACGTGCACGCGCCATCGCCCCCAAATGAGCTCACCACTGGCAATTAAAGCTGTACATCACTCGGCCCATTAGCACCAAACAGTGCAGGTCAAAGGCGGATGCCACACATGGGTGCAACAAAAAAAAACAAAACAAAGAGCAAGCAGAGAACCGCTCTGGGTTGAAAAATAATCCTGATCATTCTAATAGACAAAGATAACCATCGGAGTTCCAAAACTCTGCAAAACCGAGAATACTGAGAAAAACCGAAAGCTGATATCATCACTGTTTGCCTCGTCATATACAGCTGGGTTGCTTTGAATCATCATAACACATCTCTGACATATCCATCTAGAATACTTTATAACGCTGTTTTGATATGAAGTCAGAATTTTCCATCACATCATATTCTGTATTGTTTGTGTTCCTGAAGATAGATCTGAAACATCTCAGATGATCAGTTGATTGTGGAAAGAAACCATCTAACACAACACATTTATTAAAGGTTGTTGTTGTGGAGCAAATTGTTTTGGTTTTACAGATGCAAATTTAGTGCATCCCTCATCTTAGTTTATTGTTCATTAAACCACAATCAGACACATTACAACCTCACAGATTCCCTGCTGGCCTCCTGCAGTCTGACTCAGTGCTAAGTCTGATCTCCTGGCCTACACTGCAAAGTCAGCACCAATTAAAAGCTTAACAAAGTCAAACCCAAACGACACTAATTGAGGAAAAAAAAGCCCATACTGATCAGTCTTGCTATAAGTAGATGTCTTGTGTGTATGTGTGCTTTTGTTTGTGTGTGTATGTGTGAGAGACAGTGATGGAGTGTTTGCTGTGCTGGGATGCAGAGGAATGTGGGGTTTTCTGGTCACTAGGGAGAGCTGAGCTGCTTCCAGACGATAAATGAGAGACAAGACGGAAAAGAGAAATGGAGGAGAAAGCAGAACGATAGATGTTGACTGTTTGTGTGTATTTTTGAAATGCACAGCAATTGCAGTACTGTCTGACCTTGGCTAATGCAAGACTCAATGATTCAGATGCTTTCTTACTTCTAAATCCAACACTAGCCTTCTTGTTTTTCCTTCGAGTAAATTTACCCCTCGATCTTATGACGTTCCAATTTCCTATGTTTTGACTGACATCACACACAGGTGCGTCTTGTTGATCTTACCAGACTCCTTGAGAATGGAGCACCTCTGATAGCTGGAGGATCGGAGGCTGGGAGCACGAACATTGTAGAGGCGAGCCTTGTCAATGCGGGTGTCAAAGACGCGCAGCAGCGGCTCCTTCTCCTCCCACTGGGACATGATCTTGTTGTCAATGAAGGTGGCAAACATCTGTGTCTCGATGAAGTGCGACAGGAAGGGCAGGTAGGGCTCTGGCTGATCTGACAGAAATGAAGCCTAAAGACAACACCAGATGTTTTTAATAATGTGCAGTAGACGGCATTTTACAAGGTAAATACACTACATGTAGTTCATTGACAGTCCCCACAATGTTCTCAATGCATGTGTTACACGATTTAGCACTGATTACCATGACCATGTCCCATTTCTACCCTTCTACTCCGGCATTAGCAGGCTGTCTGAGAAACATCATGCATTACAGTTAGTATTTGTGTTTAATTGTGTCACCTTGTCAAAGTTGTGCATCTGCTCCCTGTTGGTGAGCCAGGACTCCAGATCCGGGGCGCTCTGGATGACAAAGGCTTCATAGTCAGCAAACATGGTGGTGAACCGGCTGGCGAACACCTCTCTGAGCTGGACGTTCAGCTTGGCATTCCTCAACTCCTCCTCTTCAGCTGGTGTCCGGCCTCCTTGCCCGTCAGTGCCCTGGGCTTTGACGCCGGCCCTTAGAGCATCCACGCGGGCAACCGTCACCCCGGTGCGTTTGGTCAGCGCCTGCAGTCTCTCCAAGGTGGCGTTACCCTGCAGCAGCTCAAGCACAGCCAGCTCCTCTCCTGCCAGGTTCCCGTTCCTTCCATCGTCTTCCAACTGCAGGAGGGCGGCCGTCTTGCGCTCCCTACCTGGGGTGGAAGGGGTGCTGCTGGGACTTGAGCGGGTCTGGGGTGGTGCACCAGTTTTGGCAGACATGCCAAAGCTCAACAGCACTTCGTTGAGCTCCTGAATGAACTCGGTTTTGTTGGGGAAGTGGGGGAAGTCCTCGGGAAGCTCGATGTAGTGGTTGTCAATATCCACAAAACACAGGTTGGCCTGGGACAGGAAAATATATGTATATTACAATACAGTTTAGTAAGTGGAAGATAAACGCTTCCCCTGTGGATTGTTGACAACAGATATGAGCTAGGGCAAAAGAGCCGGAGCAGGTATTATCAGGAGACATGCTGAGGACAGATTGGGTTTAGGAGGTTTGACAGGGAAATGTAGGCCAGGAAATTTAGAGTGCAGAGAATGTAGGCCAGTATGTGATTGATAATAGCACATTCTCAACCTGAATCGGACATAATGGAGTTACCACTACACCCTCATATGGGATTAAAGCTAAACCTGTGATCTATCAACAAGTGCTTAAAATCACACAAAACCATAGAAATGGGGATGAGCTTATACAACCAAACAAAGGATGATATATTTTAGTCTTCCTGTAACGTCTACAATCAAGTAGGACACAGCACATCGCAGCAGTGAATTACAGGTACAACAAAATGCATAAAGGATTCATCAAACTCTATACTGTTCTTTTTTTGTTTCTTTTTTAAGTTGCATATATGAAAACTATTACTTGCATAACTATATATTTTTTCCACAGAAATAAAAGCTATATGAATTATATCACAATGTCATGGTGATGCATGGAGGGATGGTTTTCATCTGAGTGAAAAAGCAATAAGTTAAAAACAATCCAACCGGGATTGGGGATGATTAAAAGAAAGGAAAAGAAAAAAATAATAACTTGCTGGACAGATTGCACCATTTAGTTTTTTGGTTCCAGACAGGTTGTCCTAGTTGGGATCTAAAGCCCTCTAGCTATACTTTTATATACTCCGGCAAGGAGAAGGAGGAGGGAAAAAAAGGAACAATTATGATATCAGTGTAATGAACCATGTAATCAAGACAGGTATGATCAGGTAAAAAACAGAAAAGCTTAGTTAAAGAACAGAATAAAAACCGTCTGCTATCAATTCCCTTGTTACATCCATATTTTCCTCTCTCTTCATATCCTCTCTGCTTCGCGTTAAGCTCTCCTTTCATCAGCAGCCAATTTCTAGGTCACTGCCACTTCAAAGGATCATTCACAAATGCAGGGAGAATCTCCAGTTTTAAAGCGTAGCCTCCCATGTGGGGGAGTAGCAGAGGGGGCCAGGGAGTCCTCTGCAGTGGCATCCTGCGCTGGCTAGGATAATTAGCATCCATATGGAATGTGTCGGATTAACGAGCACTGGGAGTCGGGGGGGAATGTAAGCAAAGCCGGAAGCAAGTCTGGATGTTCCGCTTTGTTAGGGCTTTATCTCACTTAACACATGAACACACACACACACACATATTAACAGTAACCCTGTTCTGAACTACACACTGGTTTAAATCCAGCTCACAATGTCTGATTAAGGCTGAAATAAAAAGGGAGGAAGAATAGAGCAATAAATTCCATTTGGTTATGGCTCCAGGTGAAGTCACATATGAACAGGTTACACGGTGAGTATTTATCCAGCAAAAAAAGCACAGGCTGGTGTTACTAATGACAGCTGAGTTTAGTTCCTAGAACACTTGACAGAATGGAGACAATATTAATGAAACTATTTTGTTCTTAGTTTGACATGTCTGTTGTGTGTGAGAGAGAGACACGACAGAAGGTTGTTTGGAACAGAGAGGTGTTTTCTGTAATTTCCTGTCTGTCTGAGCAGGAGCCTGGTAGTCTGACTATTGTGTGTGTGTGTGTGTGTGTGTGTGTGTGTGTGTGTGTGTGTGTGTGTGTGTGTGTGTGTGTGTGTGTGTGTGTGTTGGCCTTGGACGGTGTGTTGCTAAAAGCCCTGATTGTAAGCTGCAGCTTGTTTTACTATTCTTGTGGGAGTCTTCTATCATACTTAATACACGGAGCGTGAACGCACCTCCAAACACATACATTAAACTCTAAGCTCAGAGTCCTCCAAGTCGGCTTTTCATACTTGAGATTCCTTGCTCTGGGGCAATTTCAATTGAAAGGAAAGCTGACATCCTAATTTAACATTCATGTTAAAGGTTATGACGAGTCTCAGAATTCAAGTTTTAAAGGCAAGACCTGAACAGTGGTGAAATACTACTCAGAATATTTACTGGTGAAAGAACCAGTAGGAAATACAAATTGGTAAAAAAAAAAAAAAAACAAAAAAAAAAACATAACATAATAAGGATAAAATGGTAGTGAGAAAAGAGTGTACCTTTAGTACCTTAAAGGGGAAATAAAACGTACATGTATTGGTCCTTGTACAGAGAACTATATCCGAAATAACACCTTTGCTAAAGTCAAAGACTTTTGGTCATTTCCACCTGGCTTGCCTGCTAGGGAGTCACCATTTTGAAGTGATGCAATCAAATACACAAAACCCTTATTGTAGATTATGGAGAGAGATGTTACAAAGCACTTTGTATCACTTTGTTCGCACACTCCGGGCTCACGGTTTACTAATAGCTAATAACTAATAGCTACATAGGTTTTATTGCCAACACACACTTGTACTACTTTTAACACAGGCAGGCTGGTGTTGTACCTCCTGAGGAAGCTCAAGTTTGGAGCGGTCAGTGCCCTCTTTGGACTGCAGGCCCATCAGGTACGGGACAGGTGCATCCAGGAAGTGGAGCAGGGAGGCTGGCAGGATGGGAACATAGACATGCTGCCACTGGAAGGGAAACAGCAGGGTGGTGATGCCCTCCGCCACCGTCATCAACCGCTGGTAGTCTGAGAGACATTGAGGAAGAAAAGAAATGTGATAATATGAAAAACAGGCTCATGATCAGCTGAAGCTTCACCTCCTTTAATTTGGCAAAACATTCAGGTAAGAGGAAGCTCTCTCACGCATGGGAGCTCTTTATCAAAGGAAATCATTTGAAGGCGGAAATCATTTTCGCGCTTTCACAATGCGATACATTACCAATGTGTCACATAAGAAATTTGTTTGCTGTAGCTCACTGTGCAACAGTATTCGTACTACTGATAGTGTTACTGATTGGCCTTGCTTCGGTGAGTTTTAATCATGGTGAATTATCAACACCACACAAACAGGGCTGCTTTCCTGACTGGGTGTGGTTCATGAGCAGCAGCTTCTGGTGCTATCATGAGACGCAGAGCTGTCATAGACTCAACATGACAAAAATGCAAACTCTACACTGTTACTCTCATTTGATGAGATTTTTTGATGTCTAAATTAGTCAGCCTTCCTCCGTGTTTCTGTCTTTCCCACTATGCATTGCTCACACAGTATCAATTTGGCTCTTTCAATTGGATTTGTGCACAATAAGAAAAAATAGAAACAGGTGCCAGATTTACTTATTAAATTTACTTAATAAATTCAAAATGTCTTTAGCAATTATCAAGTCCCTATATGTTGCCTTAATCTATAACAGAACAATTGTATTGCGGTAGAAACTCCTCAACTGACCAGATGCACTAGTGGGAGATCACATAAGAGGTTTATGAGGTTCACTAGTAAATATAGTGAGTGTATAGATTTGCAGGGGTGACTTTAATCAAGAGGTAAAAATTGAATCTGGGAGTTGGGGTTCAAAACGAGAGGAATTACATTCTGATGGATTCTTTTCAATCATGTTTTTCATATATATGTATGTGTGCGTTCTCGAAAACAGATTAAAGCTGTGGTAGCAGGCTGGCTTTAGTATTGAGTTCAGCTGCAGTTTCATCAGATGTTATTATGATGACCAGAGCGTAAAGCCTCTATGACCTCGAGGAAAGAGGGGGAAAAAAGAATAAAACGTGACTGAGTTCCACCAATTTATCCCATCAGCTGCTGCCTTCATCTGTGCCCCCTCCCCCTTTGTCATGTCCTTTCATTCTGTCTAGTCTAGGTTTGTCAGTCAGTCAGTGTATGTTCACGGTCACTGGAGATGCATTAAGGCTTCCAAAGCCTTTACCCACAGTCTGCAATGATTTATATTCAGCAAGAGAAACTCATGTTCTTGGGGAGTGAGGAGAAAACACACAAATAAAATTATTAGTGCCTTAATAAGTGCATATCCATGTACTTGCAGTGTGTGTGTGTTTGAATGATTTCCAGTTCAGTGTCATGGCAGTGTGGAGCAGTGAAATGAACTGTCATAATTTATTCGATTAGCCATCTGGGGGCCAGAACAGAGCATCTGGTGTGATTACAGGCAAACAGGCATGTTGTGGCAAGAAAGTAGAAAGTGTGTGAAATTAAATTGCAGTTCGTAGCCACATTCTTTTTTGCAGTCTTATGCAACTTTCATTTTGTGTTCATCATGTTGTATGAGCTTCACTCATGTTCACTCACTTTGTTTGTGTAGGTCACATACTATCATACTGTCTCACACATACTACTACAGTCGCGCAAACATACTATCATACCCTCACAAACACTACTATAGTTACACACATGCACACTTACTATCATACTCTCACAAACACTAATATAGTCACACACACATACTATCATACTCTCTCACAAACACTACTATGGTCACAATTACTAAACAGGAAGTTAGTTTGTTTAAATAGGAAATAGTATAAAACCTCATTCCTTGATTGGTGCACAGCTCTGGGAGCTTACTGCTAGCTAAATGGAAGCTGTGGGTGATATAAATATTTTAATAGAACTGTACGCAGCTCAACACATCACATCGAACCGAGTCTGTCGTTGTTGTTAGCATAACATCGGTCGTATAGGGAACGAGACGTTAATGTTTCCTACTTCATGCGGTGGATAAATATTTCCCAAACTGACATACTTTATTTAAAAGTAGTATTAATTATTATTTACGTTCTGACTTCGGTGGCGGTTTGTTGGATAGCCTCCCGTTAGCCTGGTTAACAGACCGGAGCCTCAGTGGAAGGCTAGCCTAAGGCTAATTCCTTAACTGGCTGATTAGATGGTTAACTTCAGCTACCAGACTAGCTATACTGGGCACTGACACCGACCATAAAAATAATTCTCAAAATTCACTTAGCAGGTGGTCTTGTAGGAGGTGCAACAAAGCAGACAACTATTATTTTTTATTCAAAATGATCCAAAATGGACCAAAACCTCAAACCCAGCCAAAAGATTGTCATTAGCTCAGGTGAGGACTAACAGAGAGACCAAGGCTAGCAGCTAGTGGCCTCTGGCAGCGCCCATCCGTCACCTGTCACTCAAAGTGAGAACGCCCTTAATTATGCAGAATTTTAAATGTTCATAAAAAATAAACGCACCCCATACAGTTGTCATGAATAGTGAAATAAACCATTGAGACCAAAACCATTGTTTGAACCAGGCTGTAAACATGTTTTTAACATGGGGATCTATGGCGATTTGGTTCTTTTTGCAGCCAGCCTCAAGTGGCCACTCGATGAACTGCAATTTTTTGCACTTGAGCACAGGCTTCATCACTCAGGCCCATGGTATCGCCCGGCTCTACTTGAGATCCGGCTGGAGAGACACATCCGGTAACAACACCCATGATGAGCCAAGCAGAAACTGAAAATTCAAGTTGACTTCCTTTTCAATCAAACTCTCTCACCCATACTGCTACACTCCGCTGCTACACATCGCATATCACTCTCGTACATTCACATACCGTTTCATCCACAGTAGCGTGTAAGATAGTTTGATAGTAAGTGTGCCTGACTATAGTAGTATGTGTGAGACAGTTTGATAGTATGTGTGCGCAACTATAGTAGTATGTGTGAGAGAGTTTGATAGTATGTGGGCGTGACTATAATAGTGTTTGTAAGAGAGTATGATAGTAAGTGTGAGGGCAAATATGAATTATTTCCTAAAAGGCCTGTCAAACTTATATTCTTTGTAAAGTCTGCACATTTTCGACCATTTATTTCTATCCCCTTTTAGCTCAGGATTTGTCAAAGAAGAGGCAATAATGACCAAAGTCATAGTTATTGCTGTGTCCTTTTTGCCAGTCGGGTTCATTTTTCTACCTCCTGCTTAACTTTCTACTTTCTGCTTCAATTTCAACAATAGGGACCTTTGCCAAAATTTCCCCTGAGCTGTGTCATACAAATATTTGTACCTTTGAACCTTCTCAGTTAACATTACGGACACTTTATTAATCCAAAGCAATCAATACAATTCAACTGCAGAGATAGAGAGGACTGGACCAATCACAGCTGTTGTGGTGTGTGTTGCCGCGACACATAGTTACATTTCTGGGAGATGCACATCAAAATAGTGCTTATTCAGCATAACGTCTCTAATATATAGTGAAATGAGTTAACCTGTAGAGTACAGTGCCCAAGCCACATAACCGCACACTTTCATTCCCACTCTAGCTGAGGAGCCACATGACAAAGACTGAGAGTCAGAATAATAGATGAAGGGAAACTTACTGAGACCATGCACTGTAAATGAAAGCAAACATTAGCAAGGAAGTATCGATTTGTCCGTATGGGGATTTTTACTTTCTTTTTGAGTATTGCCAGTGTCATTACTACTCTAGGGCTGGCAGCTGTGTGGAAAGGGAACATCACAGAAACCGTTGGGCTACGGAAATGTCTTGGTTTTTGCAAATCATTATCTATCTTTAACCGTGATCAAAGGGGTTTTGCTGGCTGGATTTATTCTTATTAAAAAAGTCCTGTCTTATCAGCTCTATATAAGCAACTACAATTTTAGATATAACACATGATATTAATATGATAAATTGATCTCAGAAAGATCCATTTATCCCTGACTCGTGTGGTAGGTAATGTGACAGAAAATGTTCTCTTAAAATGCACTGATATGAGAGATAAGATTTTAAATCCTCACCCCACAGAAAGAAGACAGATCAGTGAGAAACATCCCACCTGTGAGTGTATGTTAAAGCTTGTATGTATTTTATCTCTCGTGTCTGAACAGGTTCAAAGGTCCTCCCACACACACACCACTCTGTGGGAACAACAAGGGAGTCTCATTGAAACACTCCCGTTTCTTTCTTCAAGTTACAGCATATCCCTTTCTGCCTATTCCTATTGGTGCACAAATCACATCAGGACAGGTTTAGCCAAGGCAACATGAGCTGGCTTTTCCAACACTTCAGATCTAATATGATATGTCACAAAAAGTGCGCCTCACTCGCATGTGAGGGAATACAGAGAAGAAGAAAACTCCCTATTTGTGTTATAGTCAGAAATTGTTATGGGTGCTCCTTTCAAAATGGATAAGTCATCTTTAACAATATTTTCTACGCTGCAAAGAAACTCCCTCTGAAACCCGGCAAGTGCAAGTGCCTGTGACAGGTGAGCAAGCATGTAATTATGTACAACGAAGCAAATCTGATAGGGAAAAGCACAGCGTAGCAGAAAGCCCCGACACTGACAGAGCTCAGGGATGCTTTGAGGTTCTCATTCTGTTATGAGCCTGAAAAACAGGCTGGGACGTGTTGAGTCATTGTGAAACTGTAACGGCACATCAGGGACTGATAAAAACATGCAGCTCAGTCTCACAAGGGAAGAAGTGAGCAACTCTGTGGTAAGTAGTTGACATTAGTTGATCTTTGTCTGCACCATCATAATGTAAGCTAGGAAAGATACTTGATAGAAGGCTCTTATCCCTTGACGAATACAACTGAAACCACTAGTATAGTCTAAAAACCTACTGCTAATAAACTGGCCTGGAAATCATACCACAGCCAGCCAGAAGGAATGTAAATTAACTTCACTCAATATCATATAATTGCACCACCCCCTACTGTGTTCTATAATTGCACGAGACACTTGTCACGGTCTCCCACTACCTGCCACAGCCGATGAGTGTGTGAGGATGACAGGTAGCGGTGGGGGCAGACGACGCCTCTATCTGTCACGGTGTAAATGGCTGCTGATTGATCGGGACGAGCATGGGAACATATGGCCGGGCAACGTCTCATTAACATCCGCGGAATGTTCATCTCATTTCCCCTCAATTCATCCCTTGCGTCACCTGCCTCCGGCAGAATGAAGCTCCTTGCTGGGTTTTTACTCAGTCATTGCAGAGAAAATAGGGCTCGTTTGAACTGACATGTCAGAGCCCGTGCTGAGCTCCAGGACTGATTGCCTGTGAAAAACAACGAGCACTTGAATAAAATTGGAATATTTTTCACTCACGTGACGTTGATATCTTTTCTGATAGACGGCCTTTAATACTGACAGAGATGAATGGAAGTTGGAAGTTGATGGAATGGGGAGAGAACAGCTTTGGAGCAGCCACTCTTCTTTTTAAACTATAGAGACTACATCAGTTAACATTTTCTAAACAATACTGTGCTTTTTGACTATTCTGTTAGTATCAGTGTCTATGGGTATTCAACTTTCTGTCATCGACTGTTGATGCAAGCAAACCAGGACATAAAATAATATTTGGACATTTTGGAAATTAGCTCAGTTTTTGAAATCAGCTCAGATTTTTTTGCAGCATTTTAGTGGAACACTCTTTTGAAATAAAGACCGCCCCCTCAGCCATCAAATGAAATCAGATACTGAACAGATGACCTGCTGGTGAAACCTACTTGTAGGTATAACAAAATCTGTTCTAATCATATCATGTGGCAGAACACATTGTTATTCTCTGTTCCTTACACTAACAGCAATCTCTGCTACAAACCTTATCAGAATTATGTCTTGCTGAGTTGGGTTCTTTGGCAGCACAACCAAAGATAACTGGAGGCTGGGAAATGACAACATTTAAACATTTACTCATGTTTAAGTCCAAAAAAAGCCCAGTTTATGAAATTCAGGAAAATACTGCTGTTGGTCACCATGATTAAAGAGATCCATGATGATGACATTTAAAAAAAAAAAATCAGTGGAAAATCATGGGTGAGATGGTAAAAACAAGCAGCACAGAAATTATTTAACTTGATCTTCTCTAATTAGTAAACAGGAAAAAAGTTCTGGTGTCTGATCCTTCACAGATGGTTTGCACATTGTGCTGTCCCAGCAGTTCAACTGAGGAGATTTCAAAGTTATGCAACAAGCATTTTTAAGGAGTGTAAACAGCGCTAACCTTTTAATTTTACATGACTCATCCTGCACAGAAGATAAACTGACGAGCTGCACTGAAACTGAGAAAGAGTAGGACAGTGAATGTAGGGCAGAAGGTGATCTCGGTCTGCATTCTCTGCATGTGGGGGTGATGTGCTCCAACACAGCGAGCAACACACACACTCCTACGTCAGTGTTTCACTGCAGCTGTGAATAATGGATTAAGGGAAACCTAGAAGGAGGAAAACTTTGGATCACTTTGCGTCTCAGTTAATCTAATATGTCTGTAAGGCTTGGGAGAGCTTCAGAGACTCCAGGGTTAGAAATCATTCTTTATTCCCCATTTTCCTTCTTCACTATGTGAGTTTCTCCTTACTCCCAACCTAATCCAACTTCTGACCTTTCCACCTCATGGGGACTCTGTGTGGGTTGTGTGAGGTCCATAACCTAAAAGGTCTTAAAATAAATAATCTAACTAATCTAAGGCCAGAGTCGCCTTGTTTTCCTGGAAATGTCATTCTGCATCATTTCTGCAGAAAAAAGGTTTTCCTCCTCAGCCTCGGTGTGTAGGAAGAGTGAGTGAAGACAAACCCAAGGCATCTGCTACGGATTACTCCACCTGACATTTTTGCTAACAAAATGACAGACTATTATTATTTTGCTTAGCTGGAGCCACTTGCACATCCCTCAAAGTCTGATCTAAAGTTGAACTCAGAAGCAGCACCTATTTTGCTCTAGCTTTAGAGTTAGATACAATATACTGTAAACTGTCTTTAATAGTATGATGCCATACAATTGGCTTCACTGCTCACTGCTAGGGTGCTTCTACACCTCATCAGTTATATAGGTTTATTCATTCTGATGTGAGTGTCTATCAGTCAAACTAGCACATACCAAACCACTAAGATTGTGAGACTATCTGAAAAGGAAGGTCTGGTTCTAGCTCCTACTCAGATTTTACCATGAATTCAAAAGACAGATCATGTGTAGGTGTACTTACCCTGTGAGTACAGCAGGATCTGCATCTCCAGGAGGGTGCAGGTGAACACCTGGACCAAATTCTCCACTCCCAGCAGACTGAAGGCCTCTGCCAGGGGGAAGTCAGCCAGGGGCAACTCCCCCAAGCCAGGTCTTTGGCACACAATGGGCTCGTACACACCGTGGAACTTGAGTGAGCGTCCAGGTGCAGGCAGTGGGACCTCATACAGGATATTGTGAACGTAGCTCTCCAGCGGCAGGGGAGGTGCAGTGGCAGCTGTGACGGCCCTGTGTAGCTGTGACAGGAAGCGGCGACAGGCATGCATGAAGGGCATGGGTGTGATCAGACACAAGGCCTTAGACACATACAGGGTGTCCCTTGATGAGTCATAGCCCCCCGCTGCACGACAAGTAGATGAGGAGGATGAGGAAGTAGGAGAGTCTACTTCATCTAAACTGCTAGCCAGAGAGTCCATGCTGGAGGAGGAGGATGAGGAGGAGGACGTGGGGTTGGCCGAGGCGTGCTCCGCATTGTGCATCTGGTAGAGAGTCTGCATGGCAGAGCAGATCTGTGGACTGGTCACCTCCTCATAGAAGGTGTGGACGAAGCCATAGGTTCGTGAGCCATCCTCCTTGGTGATGATGAACGAGTGAAACTGAGGATCGCGCTGGTCCACCTGCGTCCTGAACGACAGGCCCTTGGGCATACACAGCTGTGGAGAGAGAGGACAGAGAGGTAACCCACGACAGGTAGTTGAACAAGCATTACACCTATACGTGAACCTCAGTTATATATTCAAGCTTAAAAGGCTACACTGCTTGGCATGGGAGCTGGGGTGAAGTGGTCGGGCTAAAGATGAGCTGCTACCAATCTGAGGTTATGGTATTCTACTGTAAAGATTAATTATTGTGATATTTAATGTGACAAATGAGCTTTAATCTTAAACTAATTAAGGCTGCAACAATCAGTCAAGTGAATAATTATTGTAGACGATAGAGAGATAACTTAATATCTTAAAAATTGATTCTTATTATTATTATTGTTATTCATTTAGATCATTTTAAAATCAGAGATTATCTGCTTCCAGTATCTAGAATGAAGTGAGTATCTGTGTTTTCTTTATTGATTGGACAAGGCTGAATCTTAATCAGTGAATCTTTTAGGATATTGAAAGGACCAAGGGACTCATCCGTTGTGTCCAAGAAACTAATGAACACATCAGTCAGTAATGAAAAGAATTGTTAGCCAAGCCTCTTACGCCAGTATTTACAAATGCAAATGATACTTCTATTATTTTAACAATGTGGTTGTGTGTAATGCTTCCACAGTCTCTATGGAACTTTGTCGAATTATTAAACACCCATTCAGCAGCTGCTTGCAATAAAGCTGACTTAACGGCTTCATTATGTTTATTACGCTGCAGAGAGCTGAACAAGAACTGACTGGAGACAAGAGCCATGCCTACGCATAAACACACATTCAACAGGGATGCTGATCTGCAACGTATATCAACACATGGATATGTATGAGCTTCAAAGACATGAACAAACTGTTACATTTTACATGCCTGTTTATACTCATGTTGCCATTACAAATATTAGTGCCATTTTATACCGCTGTTCGTTTGTCATTTATGTCAGAAAACAACTATAAGGTTCGTACTTTGTCCTGATGACCTTATTGGATTCAGCTTGAGTTATGTGTGACGCATGTGTGACAGATCATCTCTCCTCTCCTTATCCCGCATCTGATATTAGTCATCGCCACTAACAAATTTTTTTGTGATCTAGAAAATATTACTTGTACTTCACCTTTGGGCCCTGCAGCACAGTCACTCGGCACTTTTAGTGACAAACACAGTGACATTGCACAAACACAATGGCAGTAAAAGTGTGAGGTGTTTGTAGGAAAAGATAAATCTGACATCCATGTTGCAGGAATCTCAGGACAAAATGAACTTGTTTATGTTACTCATGGAATATATGAGGACAGCAATAGAAAACATGGATTACTGGTTACAATGCAGCAAAACTGCTCAAGTCTGCTGTTGGTAGAACTTCTCTGTGATTCACAGAGTGGAATTGTGTTAAACTGAAACCTGGCACATCTTAGAAAGAGGAGTGATCTCAATACGTCTCTACTAATAATTCTTCAAGCACAGACATGGCCCCATTAGAGAGTCAGCGAGAGCTGAATTAAAATTATGTACACTCAAACACAGATTTAGATCACTTCTCATTCACTTATCCGCACGTATGATTACTAACTGCTTAACCTAAACTTGTCTGTCAGATCATTTTCTGGGGGTTGGAGCATGTAAAACATTGACCTTATAATTCACTTTAATGACCTATATCTACATCATCTAAAACTGTAGGCGAACTTATCAATTGAGACACACTGCATCATCATCCTTCATGCTGATTTAACAGATACGATATTTCTAATGCTTAATAGATCCACATGGCTTAAGGTGAACAGAAGGCCAAGAAGTTGACATTTTAAAAATGTGGCATTAAGAAGGCAAGTGGATGTGTGAGATTGGGGGTGTTTGGATCTGAAAACAATGATCGAAAGAGCTTTACTGAGAGGACTGCAGCTGCAATAGTGTGACTGCACTCCCCCATCCTCCTCATCTCTCACCTCTGAGAGAGAGATGACATCTAGAAGGAGAAGATGTTGGGATGAGGAGGTAACTGAGGTATGATGCATGAGGAGGAGGAGGAGGAGGAGGTGAGCGGAGCGGGTGGTGTTTCCACAGAGTGTCTGACAGTCGTTGGCCTCACCAGCTCACAATCATCTCGGTTTCAGGTTTCAGTCGCAGCACTGCTGCATAATGGCCCGTTTCCATGCTGACGTAAAGCGAGACGCGCGGCTGAATTATTCAGCAGTGTTGACGCCAGGGCAGGTGGAAAAATAGGCCTTCCACACACACAACCTATACATCCAGATGGGAATTAACTCCTGTTGTTCCTGTCAGGGTCACATTTCTGCCAGTTTAACCTCTGCAACACGGTCTGATCACACAGAAATAACCTATTATGTGAAGGATGGCAACTGGAATTTGGTATACTCAACAGACTTATTACTTTAGCTGTAAAGAAACATATCTGCTTCTATGTGATGAAGCTACTGGAGTCTGAATTTCCCTCAGAATAAATCTGTCTATCCATACAATTTTTTATAGTGACAAATCCATTTTTTTATGCAAAACGAGACTGTCTCTGTTGAGTGGAAAACTTAGAAAATTATTGTGGCTATAGTGGAATTATTTTGAGAGAATGTGTAAAGGCCAATGCACAAATACTGTTTGTATCTACAGTGGGGGAAATAAGTATTTGATCCCCTGCTGAATTTGTAAGTTTGCCCACTTCCATAGAAATGATCAGACTCTGGTTTTTATGGTTGTTTACTGGTTATGGGTATAGACAGAATATCAGTCGAAAATGCATAAAAAACACACAATCTAAAAGTTATAAATTGTTATGTATTTTATTAAGGGAAATAAGTATTTGATCCCCAAGCACAACACAAGTCAGTACTTTGTAGAGAAACCTTTGTTGGCAAGCACAGCGATGAGACGTTTCTTGTAGTTGGTCACCAGGTTTGCACACAGCGCAGGAGGGATTTTGGCTCATTCATCTTTACAGACAGTCTCTAAATCCTTCAAGTTTCTTGGCTGCCTCTTGGAAACTCGGAGCTTCAGCTCCCTCCACAGGTTTTCGATCGGGTTAAGGTCTGGAGACTGACTAGGCCACTCCATGACCTTAATATGCTTCTTCTTGAGCCACTCCTTTGTTGTCCTGGCAGTATGTTTTGGGTCATTGTCATGTTGGAAAACCCACCCACGAGGCATCTTCAGTGTTCTTGCTGAGGAAAGAAGGTTTTTGTCCAAGATGTTACAGTACATGGCTGCATTCATTGGCCCCATAATGCGGTGAAGTTGCCCTGTACCCTTTGCTGAAAAACAGCCCCAAAACATGATGTTTCCACCTCCATGCTTAACCGTGGGTATGATGTTCTTTGGGTCATACTCACGTTTTTTCATCCTCCAAACACGGCGGGTCGAGTTAATGCCAAATAGCTCAACTTTGGTTTCGTCAGACTACAGCACTTTCTCCCAAGCCTTCTCTGAGTCATTTAGATGTTCAATGGCAAACTTAAGGCGGGCCTGTACATGTGCCTTCTTGAGCAGGGGGACCTTGCGGGCACTGCAAGAGTTCAATCCATAACGGCGCAGTGTGTTGCCAACTGTTTTCTTGGTGACGGAGGTCCCAACTGCTTCCAGATCATTAACAAGCTCCTGCCGTGTTGTTTTAGGCTGCTCCCTCACCTTTCTCATCATCATCCTCACTCCATGAGGCGAGATTTTGCGGGGAGCTCCAGACCGAGGACAGTTGATGGTCCTTTTATGGGTCTTCCACTTGCGAATAATGGCACCAATAGTTGTCACCTTCTCACCAAGCCTTTTGCTGATGGTTTTGTAACCTATACCAGCCTTGTGCAGGTCTACAATCTTGTCCCTGACATCTTTTGACAGCTCTTTGGTCTTGCCCATGGTGCTGTAGAAGTTGGAATGTAAGAAACTGATTCTTAGAGCACGTGTGCTTTATATACATGACGAGTTAAGATCAGGAGTATTGGTAATTAGTTGACTGAGCACAGCTCCGTGCCACATGCGCACCAGCCAATCTGTAGGAGCCTGAATTCTAAGTGAATTGTTGGGGATCAAATACTTATTTCCCTTAATAAAATACATAACAATTTATAACTTTTAGATTGTGTGTTTTTTATGAATTTTCGACTGATATTCTGTCTATACCCATAACCAGTAAACAACCATAAAAACCAGAGTCTGATCATTTCTATGGAAGTGGGCAAACTTACAAATTCAGCAGGGGATCAAATACTTATTTCCCCCACTGTATATATGATTATTTTTATTGGGTTTAATCTGTAATGTAGACCATTTTCTGGTGTGAAACCAAGTCCTGTCAGGATTCACAACCCAGCCACCTCATCATGCAACAGTCCTCACAAAGATATAATGGGGACTGGCCATTGATTTGTAATCCACGGCCACTAGAAAAAGAATTGTGCCTTAAACCAAGGCTTCCCAAAAATAATTATCATAGGGTATAATAACTTATCCTCAATCATATCCATATTTCCCCCACTTAATGGAGGAATCCACATACCATGTTGACAGCATCCTGGTCAAAGGGGTTCCACTCCACGTTCTCGGGGTAACGTGCCAGAACTTTTGACTTGAAAGTCCTCTTCAGTGGGCTCTGCTCGAAGTTTTCACCTGGACACATCAGAAGACGAATAGACAAAGGTAAGAAGATGTACAGACACAGAGACATGGCTGGACCTTTATACTGACAGCCACTCTGTCTGCATGCATCCTCTCTGTCAACTAATGGACTTCTCGAAATCTAATGCCATCAATTGGTATTTAAGTGATACTTTATGGAAAATATCTCACAGTTCCTGCTAAAATAAAAAATAATTATTTTATGCTTTTACGTTTAAATTTAAAGGACTGGACTGTTGGTCCAACATTTGTGGCTCTGGGCAGTTGTGAAGACATTTGTATATTATTATTATTTTTTTTAACAAACATTTAAGCCATTTATTTAAAAAATAATCAGAATATATGAAAAATAATAATTAGTTGCACTGCTGTACCAAATAATTCAAAATGAACCCCACCGTATGCAACGACAATGGTAACACAGTATTTTACAGCGTTGTTTAAAGCTGAATATTTCCCATTATACCTCAAATTTGTATTTCATTAAGTAATTATCTATCCCTCTTATAGTAAACACATTTATTAGAAGCATTAGTAGAAGTATTATTAGACATTACTACCCTGCCATGTAGCTATTGCTGATGCAAGCAGATCCTGCTCTCAAGTCTGATGCTCATGTCCAGGTGATGTCACCAGTCCAGTCCAAGTTGAAATTTCTAAGTCAAACCTAACTGGTGCAGAAGCCACGCCCTCACCTCTAAAAGTAATTCACACCGAAACTGCTATTTTATTCTTCCCTGCGTGTGTGTGTGTGTGAGACAGTTGTCTTGGGAACAAACTGGGTCTAATTCCAGATAATCACACTACTGGTCACATGTCCAACAGCTGCTCACGACACAACAGCTGTTCAGGACACAGCAGTGCATCAGGGCAGTTTTACAATATACTTTCTCACCAGCACAGTACATGGATATTAGAAATACCTTAAAATAAATAGCTTAGTAAAGTGATATCCTAGGCTGTGTGGTGACAGAAAAGGCCAACACAGGTGAAGCCAAAATGACAAGAGAAATGGAGAATGTAAGTATGATGGTAATCAACACAAGAACTGGTTATGCACCAGCAAACATCTGCTGGGCCAATCGGAGCATTTAGACAGAAGAGTACAGAGAGAGGACAGTGACGTGGTCGAACATGTCTGAAAGTAGTACTGATCTTGTTGAAAGGTTTAAATATAAAATGTCTTTTATCTAGGATAGAAACAGACAAATGTCTAAACTACTTAGAGATGTGAAATCAATTAGATACCAATGCCAAGATTCAGAGTCTTGCTCAAGAGAGCATCAGCATGTCTAAAACTTGCTGACTTGGGTCAAACAATCTCTGATGAACTGCTGATGGTGACCCGATACTGAGGTCAAATCTGCACCTCTTAATAGCTCTCTGTGGGCTGTTAAATCTCACCAACAATCATTTCTGCTCAGTGACCAACTCTCCAGTCATGTTACAAGGTGTAGACAAAGATCCATTGATTTTGGATAAGTGAATTAGGTCCGTAAATGGAAGCAGTGGTCTATTGACTGTAGACAGTTTGAGCAAGGTCAGGAGGTTACAGAAGAAAAGCACAGCATAGAGAAGGAGAGGCAGACCGATTGTTTAATTACTGATCAATCCATGGTGGCCCACTCACAACATCAATAAAGCTTTTGTGCGAACGGAGTGGCTCATATAACGACTAATTATTTGACTCTCAAATCTGAGAGCTTTATTTCTCCTTTATTTTGAGTCTTTATTGCTATACTTTAATATATTCCAGTGAGACTCAGCCTACCCAAGTTTAACAGTTATCCTTAATTGTTCATTTCATTTCCTTTCATTGCTTGAGTCATTCTTAGCAGTGATCAGTGACACTCAACACTTTGTTAGCAGATGATAGCGATTAAAAGGAAGGCTGCAATTAACAGTTATTTTTATTACTCATCTCATGATTCTTTTCAAAATTATGAATAATAAATATGTTGCTGTTAAATCACTCATCGTCATCATTCAAGTTAAGTGACGCATCAAATCAAATCCTCAGTTTCCATTTGATTCTTGAGCCATTTTCCTGTCACATTTTAGTGTGTAGACTTTCATAGAGTGAAACACGTCGTACACACATAACTGCATGTATAGTATTGTGAATTAACAACCTCTAAATGAGTTTCATTTGTCCTATACAAGTGATCACTGTTAATTCGCTCATGCTGCATTTACTTTAAAATCAGTTTTTATTTGACAACGTAAAAATGACAGTGAGGATAGAAAGTGCTTCCTAGTAGAGATGAACGGGAAAGGCAGGCAGAAACAGATATTAAAGGGAGAAGACAGAAATAGTCCTACATACATAGTACTATTCAGAACATCTGAAGTCAATGCATAAGTCCAGTGTTACTTTACTGTACACACATCATTTTTCATTTATTTTTTTAAACTAACTTAACTGAAACTAGGGGAAATGGTGCTTTTGTTTGGGACTATTTTAAGAGAGGGATTTATCCACATTTGGTGATCTAGTGACAAATTGTCCAGTGTGACTCTAATAATGTATTTTTAATAGTTTTTTCGAGAACACTGGGTGTATACAGCACAGAAATTACCGGGTGTACAGGGTACAAGGACACACTCATTGTTTGCTTCATGGGCTTTAAGAGGAATTTGTTAACAATGAGAGACATAGCATGTTACCAGACCCATAAACTGCATAAAAGATTCCATGTGGAATTTGTTTGCAAATAAACACAATCACAGATACTTTAAGTGTCTGGTTCATGTGTACATCTGCATTCCTTAAGGGCTTGATGTTTGTGAGAGAATGAAAGAGAGAAGCTGAAAGGTTAAGAAGCAATGCCATACGAATAATGAAAAGGCCATGTGACATTTAAGGAGACTTGAAGATCAAAAGAGAAGTATGTATCACAGCCATGACTGACCTGTTTGCCTTGAGTTCATTCCCTGCAAGTCTGCCCCTTTACTTCAGCTGTTCACTAGACATCCTACTTACCCTGTAAGGGCTGAGATGACATTTACAATGAAGAGTTACCCAAAAGGGGTTGCCCACATGCAGAAATACAGAAGGACTTCAACTTGTCCTGAGTTAATTCAAGAATACAGCCAATTCATGCTTCTCTCTATCCTTTTTCTATTTATTCCTATCTCCCACCCACCCATCCACCGATTTTACTATTGCTGCACACCCCAGGAGGTCCAGGGAAACAGGATGACTGAATTCATTTAATCAGAGTTTGGATGAACAGAGGGCCGAAGGTAAAAATAGTCGACTGTGACCAGGATGATGGGGACTGATTTAGATAACAGGCTCAAGAGAAAGCTGACCCACATAAGGTACAATGAAGAAAGGAAATGAGACAGGGGCTAAGAGGATAGCATGGATTGAAGAGTGTAATCCATGCAGAGGTGGTGACACCAGTGTTAGTCAAGGTATTCTATGAAGCATAATAGTAGAGTCAGCAAAAGAGACACAGAAAGAAGGGATTTCATTTTGGCTGTGTGATGATCTTTTAAATGTGATGGTTTCAGATAACTAATCCCACATACAATCTGATCAATGTTTGATTTAAATATACATAATCTACTGCTTCCTCTTGTTAGCAACCTTGGTGCAGTCTCACAAGACTGGTTTTGGACATCAAATCTCGCTAGTCCAGGCAACAAGATTAGTCCACATGCAAGAGAGATCCAAAACATGACAGAATCTACAACCTTGAAGGCATCACCAGGTTTGACATCTGATTGGATCTGAGATGTTCTCAGATGTTTTCATTTTTTCATTATTATAGAGTAATTTAGGTCAGGAGGATGTTACCTGAATGATTTCTAAGATTCCACAGCGGCCACCACAAAAAAGGGAGTTTTGTGGGGAAAGGAACCAGCGGGCAATCAACATGACGCTAAACTCAACAGCACCAGACAATTTGAAACATACATAACAGTGGAGAGACTTGACTGTTGGAAAGCCTGAAGACGGATGTGAAAGTTGCTCTACTTCTGCTAGATACAGTAAGTGGTGACATTAGATTTGCGTTGTGTCAAACAAAAAAGATATTTTGTTGATGCATTGTAGTTTTGCTGTTTGTCACTTTCAGAAGTCAGAGCATCTTAAACTTGCTTAGCATATCAAACTTTTTCCCGTGTCTGTTGTCTCAGTTTGCTCTGCTCCTGCTCCTAACTGAACTAGAAATTAAAACGATTCATATTGTAGGATATGATTTCAGGCTGAAGCTCAAAAGGAATTTGTTACATCTTTGCCCTTAGGAGTTGATTTTAAAATTTCTCAAATTTAAAGACACATTTCTGAACCGCACATATTCCATAATCTGTATTTCATGAGGACTTCCCATCGTAATAGGCTCAAGGAGTGAATACTTTTTACGTTAGCATCTTGAGACTTTGAAAAGGACTTGATTTCATTCAGTCAATTAGTCTGAATGGATGTTCTACAACATCTTTTTTTTTTTTTTTTTTGCAGATAAGTTGATCTAACGCTGAATGCAGATTTGATAAATGCATCTCTGAACCACAACAGTTCCTTATTGCCACACTAGTCTATCTCACCTAAACATAAATGTGTACAGACAGAACATTGACATAAAACTTGCTATTTGCGCTTCCAAGGAACAGATCAAGGTGCAGATAAGTGAAGACAAAGCAGGCTGACAGGTATGCAGAGGGAGAGAGTGAGATGAAGCGGTAATGAAGGTGGGGTATGGATGACAGTTGTTTTTTTGTTTTTTTCTTTTACCTGTGGCTGCAGTGTCTGGATCCCTGCCTTGTCGGTCTGCTTCTAACCACTGGTACAAAGCTATGGAGGAGCCACATGCAGAAAAACATGGAGCGAAAAACAAAGAAAAACAGCGCAATGTCAAAACAAGTGCACACAGAGAAGCAAATTAATAATGCATGAGAATGAGTCAAGCATGAACATGACACAACATCAGTATCACAACAAAGCATGGCAAAGAATTTCAGATGGAACATAAATGACTTCAAATGGGAGTGTTAGCACTGTGAAAAAGCACTTTTTTAGTATTAGGTATAGTCTACACACTCAATCACTGATAAATCGTGTTATAATGGAGGTCAAAATGCCTAACACGGTTTTCAAATCTACAGCATCAAAAACCATGTTAAAATAACAAGAGTCTGTTGTCGTCTGCATATTGTGACATTCGGTCTTTTAGGGAGTAAAAAGTGCTGTTTCAAAGTGCAAAACTCAATGAAAATGTTTAGATGAATGTCTGTGACTTCAGATGAGCAGTGAATGACATAGCAGTGTGGTTTGGTGTTTTTCAGCTAAACCAAGCAGCAGCATTTGCACGAGAAACATTTTCAGAAGCAATAAACATGATGCCATATCTAAATCGTAGACAACTGAGAGGACAATTTACATCTCTTATGTGAATCTGACAAACTATAGGAATGGGAAAGCTTATATTATTCATATCTGGCTATAATATCTTAAACCCACTGTCCCACAGTGATAAGCAACTAATGTTGTGTAGCCAATCTCTGCTCAAACCAATGGAAATTCATTTTAAATTTTAGGTTGCAAATTTGGGGAGACACATGAAAAGAAATGTAAAATATTTCCATTTGATATTTCTTGAATGTTTTTCCTATTATTAAGATTTCATAAAGAGCTTAAGGAGATAACCAACACCTGTCAGAAAGTGGCCAATGAGATGATTTTCAGGTAACCTGGTGGTTATACATTTAAAGGAAGTGCACTCTGTTAGGATCATGCCTCCATAAATTTCCATAAAAGACATGAGAATGATCAGGGACTGCATACTGTTATCACATGTAGAGTGGCAGACCGGGACTACTGAACCAGGTAGACACGTGACTACACCAGAATATAAACAAGCTAATCAATTTGATGAAGAGCACGTAGAGAACAGACTAATCCCTGTGAGATAATCTCTGTTCTTGTGATCAGTCAACAGCCTTGAGATCAGTAGCCTTACACCCAGCCTGGGTTTGTTACACAATAGTTCATGACAAGGCCATTTATATGCTTGTTACTCATCCATGTCCAAAGTGACTTCATACTGTCCTAAACTGTCCCTGAAAAGAAATTTCCTAATCCAGGTGGTGCTCATCCTGTATACACTGGAAAACCACTGGATTTCTCAACAAAATATATTTTTTCTCTATACAAATATAATGTAATATGATGAAAGAGTGTGTACATTGAATGAAATATGCAATATATGTACTGGATTCTTCCCAGTACTAACTCCAAATCACTAACACCTGTTGCAGTGGCATGCACAAACACTGACACAAACATTTAAGCTGCGAAATTGCTAATGTGGAATGTAAAGTACACACTGTGTGTTACTGTCTGTCATCAGGATACTGTGTTGTAGAGAGGGAGTACTATCCGACTCTAAATCATATATTATTTTTGCAGTACTATTCATGTACTGATTTATTTATTTTTTTAAATTTAAACAAATATGTAAATAATGCTATTAATTATTTTATTTTTGACATGTAATTAACACACACATTTTGTAATATGACTTATACCTGCACTGTAGTTTAGGAAATCAGGAAGTGGAAATAAAGTTGCAGTAACGTGGTGGAAATCAAGAAGAATCTCAAGTGTGTTCATAGTAAATAATTCTCGGGCAGGAAATACCCTCTGTTGCGTCTAAACTGATCATTCTCTGGTATGTAGTAGATAAAAAAAACTCTTAACATTGATAGACATCATTCTGCACATGAGAAGATTTTTTTTCTCTTGCATGCCAACACCACAGGACGTGCCATGGCGCACTGGATTGAATTCATCAAGTCTTTTTAGTCATTCTGTGAAGATGACGCACTGCTTGGTTTAAACAGTCATTAAGGTTGAAAAGGAGACAAACTGTTCGTCCCCTGCGTGACAGGAAAACCACATACAGTGCTGCTGGCATTATCTGCTTATTACATCACTGTGCCTCTGCCGGTTAACTCCTATCAGCTTATTCTCATTTCATAGACTTCCTTCATGTCTCGAACCTTCACAGACATGCACTTCAAATGCATGAAAACTCTACATTTTGGACTTCATCTGAAAAATGTACCTCCCAGTTTCAAATGAGGTTATTGCACATACACACATACACATATTGATTGTACTGATAAGGACTGAACTCAAGAGTGAATGTAATGATCAGAAAGGGCATGAGTACAACTAATGACATTATTATGCTGATTAGTTATTGGTCCACAAACACTGTTGCTCGCAGCACAATGCACTTAAGATGATGGATTCACACTGATGCTGCTTTAATGCTACTTACACCTTAGTATAGTGAGTCAGGCTTTGATTTTTCTAGCCAACAATAAATGTATCCCACCACACACTTATTGGGGAAAAAGAAACCACTGAAAATCAAATAATATCCCTAACTGCAGATTGTCTGGTTCATTTTGACTGGTTAATAGCAAGTAGCAAAATAAAATACAGTTTATGATCCTTGATATTAAATAGACACCGATATTGAAGGTTAACTGACTTATGATCTTGGTCCGAGTGCAAATATCATCCAACATAATGAACAGCATTTTATTAAGAAATATATGTGAATGTCCAAGCATGCTCAGTTTGCCTTAACCTAGACCTAGACTACTTGGCTCCACAAAACCACAAAATCCTGTTTAACGGACATTTCTTTCATTCGGCTTGGCTGGGTCTTTTTCTCATTCCATACAATGAACGTGAATGTGTTTTAGCTTTATATCCACACAAGATTCCAGGGGTAACAGAGCAGATCTTTCCTTCTGCTCATTGTACCACAAACACAATTAATTATGATAGTGGCTCAGTGTTAATCTCAAACCACACATGCCCCTGGGACTCTCAATTGATTCCGACTGTTTGCAGTCAGCTTCATATTTATTACAATACATTCACTACTAGTCTCAATTCCCACTGTGATTTCCCTGCCTGAGATGGAGAAAATTCAATAGAATCATGTCTTTTTCCATTACAACGGACCCAGGAGCTCTGTTACCACGTGTAAAGGGCGGATTCCAAGGCAGCAGACCAATCACAATCATGAGCGCTGATCCACCAGCAAAAAGGGCAGCAGACGTCTCCTGCGAGGAGCAAAGACTGATTCTCCTCAAATATGAAGAGGAAAAAGTAAAACCCATGTGACGAGTTCATTTGAAGTCCAATTTCCTCAAAGTGAAGTGCCATGTGACGAGAATTTAAGAGAAATATTGGATATTGCTAAAGAAGACTTTACAAGCATTACAGATCACTGGCAAAACACCTTTCAATGGAAATACGTCCAGATGAAATTTCAGAAATATAGCTTTTCTTTTTAAAATTGTAATGGAAACGCAGCTATTGTCAACCATCTTTTTTATAGTTTCTGCTGGGCTTTGGGCCTAAAATATGCACTCTGCACTTCATAGACTACAAATCTGAACAAACCACATAACATACGATGACATGATAATGCAGCAGTCACCCTGTATTGATTTGCATCTTTTATGGTCAGCTTAGTATTCTTGTAAGGTAAGAGGGACAAAATGAGAAATGTTGAGGTGTTTCGCATTGACCAGGGCTGCTCTTAAAGAGCTATTCCCTTGTTTTGCTGCCCCTCCTCTCCCCCCTCAAGAAGGTGCAAGTGTCTGGTTGCCATGGGCTACCCCAAGCGTGGTGAGGCAGCCTCCAAGAGCAGAGCTATCATTAAATGTGAATGAGAGTGTGCTGGGGTAAGAGGTCCAGTTGGGCCCCTCTGGATGGCCCTTGCTGTTGCCTCCCAAATTGAATTGCAAAGCAGCAACCAGGCAACAGTTCAGTAACAACAGATCAATGCAGCCCGTGTGTGTGTGTGTGTGTGTGTGTGTGCTCAATCTGCCCTTTTCTCTAGCATTAACTTGTATACATTGCAGCATATTTTCTGCTTTTAATTTTCTGAAACATTTCTTAGGTGGGCAGTGAAAGCTCTAATGAGCCTATTAGCAATACATTATGGAGCGGGTAACTTTCATTACTATTCTGAATAAAATAAATATATATTTTTTTAAAAATCTTAAAGTATCTTCTCTTACTTACTGATACAATACTGCCACTGTAAAAACGAAGTACAACTAAGTAGTGATAAACAAATAAATGAATAAGCAAATCCATTTTATGTCTTAACTCTCTGGAGAATCCGGAGTATTTCTTTGAGACAGTATACAATAAATAATCTGAAATCAAAATTGAACTTAGAAGGTCTCTGGTGTTGCCAGGTGGAAAACGTTAGGGTAAAAGAAATCAACTGTCAATCCCATATTAATGGCTAATGAAGGGAAGATTTTTTTTGTTCCATTGTTTCTTCACATTTCGCAATTTTACTGCATGAAGCTGAACCTTAACAATAAAAAAAAGGCCTGCCACCTCACCCCAAATTTCACCTGACAACATCACCTTAATGAGGTCATTTCCATCAACAGCCAGCTCTGCTTAGTGTAAGCCCCGCCCCTTAGTGTCAGGGGTGGGGTGTTAAGTGACACACTGCTTTATTAGAGCCACAAATCACTTAATGCTCCTTTAATTACATGTAATAGGTCTCAGCAGGACATCCTTGCAATACAAGTACACAAGTGAGATGAGGAACGTTTCTAAGCGCGCACACATGGAGAAATAATCATATGTTGGCCACAGACACTGATGCATAATGCATGTACAGCTTGTTGCCGTGCCGACCGGGCGCTCAGACGCCCTGCACATAGTGTGTGTGACAATCTGTATATGTGTGTGAGAACTCCACAGTCAAGGAGAATGACTGACAGGCTTTGTTGCCTTGCTTCAAGGCCCTACACATCAATGTGGATGCCTTTGTGATTCTTTAAGAATCAGACAGTCTGGACACATCCAGGTGATAGAAATTACACTGTCTGTGTTTCACCTGCAGCACAAAGGTGGAGAGAAGGTGGAGAAAAAAAAGACGGGGCTGCAGCTGACATTATTCTCAGTCCCTGGGGCTTTCATGTCTTGAGCTACTTCAAAAACATCACTCTGTGCATAACCGGAATATCCGTCTGAATACATAAATCATCCGCTTCAGCAGAGTCTGTCATGTGTGGAACAATGCATCCTGGACACAAAACGTAACGGCCTGTAGCCTAAAAGAACCCACTCGGTAGCAGAACAAGCTCCAAGAATCAACCACTTTGAAGAGGGAGAATCCACACTACACACACCTTAACATCACAAATGCATATTACTCTCAAAATAAGCCATTTTATTTGCATTATCAATCAAGTCATAAGAAAATCTGATGGTGTCTCTTTGTGGTCATTTTGTGCCTCTGTAAGTGAGTGTATTGATAATTTGAACACTGGCTTAGTGATCATAAAGCTTTCATAAAACTACATAAACACAACAAAACAAACAGGAAGTTTAAAAGAAGAGTTATCTCAAAGAGTTTTGTTGAGAGCAGAAAGAGAAAGTCTCATCAGAAGGATGGTGACAATGATCTGACAATGCTGTACTGTTTAGACAGAATGGAATACCAAACAATCATTTTTCATGATTTGAAGAACTTCTCCCCACAGTGCAGACCAGTAAAGATGACCTCCACATTGCTTTCCTTCCAGCTTGATTCCAAGTCGCTCCCATCTCATTCAGCCCTTTGGCTCCAACTACACATTCCACCACCCAGGGTTCCACCAGCAACACCTGCTACAACTGGGCAGCCACATTACACACACACAGTCACACACACACAATACCAATAGCTCATATGTCCACAAAACACTAACTCGACCTTCTAAATCTCTCTAAGCGGAGCCAATGCCTGCTGCGCCGAGCTCAGCTGCCAACGCCTGGCACTGACTGGGTGAGAGCAGCACCCCATCTGTCTCCTTGGCAACAGCACAACAAAATGAGGGCTGTTGTTGTGGAGGTGCTGGGAGTTGGGGAGGTAGGGTTAACACCGTCTAATCTTTTAATCATTATAAATTATCCTTACATGATGGGGATGGGGAGAGCAGGGAGCCAGGCTGAGGGAGAATGTGTGTGAGCAGCTTTTACAGTGCGTGTGTGTGCAGTGATGTGATTGTCCCTCCTCCTTTGTGTCACTGGCAGGGAGTGTGTGAATGTGTGCTACAGAGGTCCAGCGTCCCAGTGTCCAGGCCAAGTTGGCTCTACTGGCTCTATTCAGCGATCTATTGGCCAGTCTTCCGCGGTGATGCCATCTCTCTGTCATGCTGTCAACCACCACTTTGTTCTATTATCCACTCTAAGATATTGACGAGAGAAAGGAGTAAGAAAGAGAGACGATTGAATGAGAAGGTGTTAGGGCCGATGGACTCATTTTCATTCAGGCATAAGCTCTGGTTGCTCCTCTGGGTCCTTCAATCACAGGAGGCCTCTGTGTCCCTTCACCATGACTCCCTGTCGCCTGCGTGTATTAGCAGATTAGCAGCTGCTGTTTATCTGCACCTCGTCCTGAGCCGACTGTTGAAATCACTCGTGAAGGGGGGCGGCGATAAAGGATGAAAGCGCGTTGTCATATCCGTGCTGTGAGAGATTTGGAAGGGAAAACGCGTCCCCACAAGTCCTTTTATCTCAGTTAAGCTGCGCTTGCCACAGTTGTTCGCGTCCAGCATTCTTTAGTCATGACACAGGCGTGTCAGCAGGCTGCCTGCAGGCCGGCTGTGAGGGGATCTGCTGCACCTCTACAAATCAACCAGAGCACTGAAAACTGCAATGCTCCTTCAGCCTATTGAATGCATTATATGCTATGTTTTTTTTGGCAACTAAATTTGATACTGGAGTCACTATTAGGTAGGGATGGGTACCGTTAAGGTTTTATCCAATACCAGTGCCAAACTGGTATTTTTGAAAAGGCCCTTGTGCTTAAGCGGTGCCCTGCTTAAAGAACGGAAAACATACAAACTTTGTCCAAAAACGGTGCCTTTTTACCTTTAAGGCATTTTGTGATGTGCAAGTTGAACAGAATATTAATTTAAATAATATAAGTAAGACTACAAAACATATAAACCAATATAAAATAAAATTCACAACAAACCCTGTGAATCAACTGCTCTCAGGTCTCTCAGACTATCAAAGATGGTACATTTCTCACCTTGTAAAAAAAAAAAAAAAAAAAAAAAATGCTATGCGTCATCACATGTTTAATCAAATTCAAGGTGTTGCCTCCCTTGCACAATAAGTCCTTTGAGCACTTGTTGCAGTTTGACGAGTTTGCATCTTTTGAGGTGAAGTCCAGCCAAACTTTTGAATATTTTGCCGTAAGCATTTTAAGATTCACTTCCATCCATGCAGGTGAAAAACTGATAAGACGTCATGTGTAGCATCAACATGTGGGACTCTGGTCTGGTTACTATATATATATATGCGTTAGCACCAGTGCCATTATGGTACAGAGAACCAGTACCCATCCTTACTAGAGCTAGAGGTCTTGCCTGAAAAAATCAGTGATAAATATATAATCAGTTTAATGCATGCTTTGTAACCAGTTTGCTATTTTATGAATCTTCATTTTTTCCCTCTCTGTCCAAATTACACTTTAGGGTGCTGCAGTAAAGAGCAAACTTAACAAAGGATTAAATAAACCTAAACCGCAATAAAGGAAGAGAAGAACAGCGAAAAAGCTCTGGAAGTCTAGATGCATCTCAAGGGATACAACTTCATCTCATCGTAGTATGAACATATTGGGCAGAAAGCAGCTGCCTGGGTGTTTGTCTGTGTACGTGTGTGTCAGGCAGAGGCAGCTGCTCTAATAGCAGCTGGAAGGCTATAGAGAGGTGGTGACAGTGATGAGAACAGATACAATATGCGAGTTCATTGTCAGGGAGGTCAGGTGCAGCGTTCAGTGTTTTTAAAATGTTTATTTAGGATCATCCAAATATTCACAAAAAATACTTCTTTTGATCTTACAAAGATAATAAACCCTTAATCAGTGGACAGCATTTCTATCTATATGGAGAGGACAAGACTTGACAAGATTTGTAACTTTTGGATGTCTTACATAATCAAGCAGACAGAGGTGTAAACATGATCCTTGTTGGCAGATGTGACAAATGAAGCACCATCTGAGCCCCGTGTTGTCTGAATGAATGGAGAAGATGAAGGAAGAAAGCAACAGGCAGCAGAAGATAGAAGCTATCCGTGGTGAGGGCTGTCAGCTGAAACACAGCGAGCACTGCAGCGGTGCTGAGAAACAGCAAGATATGTGACAGCGAGGGGCAGGAGGCTCGCTCAGAGCTGCACAGCCAGATGAAATGAATGAATGTGGGGAATACAAACAGGAGAGGTCAGGAGTAACTGAACAAGAGCCAGCAGTTGTGGGGTAAGCTAACATTTCATCACACAGGACGAGACAACAGGGCACAGTAACCTGGTCTGTGTGTGTAAATACTTAGAAATATTGTCATCAGCAACTAATCCTTTTCACTCATTTCCATGTGGGTTTAGCAGTTAGTTAAATCTTTTATTAACGGGAACTTTACACTGATTGACTGCTGCAAAGTTTTAGTAAAATATAAATAATGAATTGAAAGAGAATTAGATTTTATGCTTCCTTTGGGAAACCTTTAAACATATATTCAGTACTAGAACTAACAGGTAGGACCAAGACACGGCTATTGTTGGGTTCTCTCTTTACCTCATCAACCCCCTTCAGCAGAATAATTTGTCTTGCTTAAATGTTCTGCCATCTCCATGGCAACCCCCCGTGCCCCCTGTAGCACGCAAAAGGGGCTAAAGGGCTCCCCTCGATAATGGAGGGTACGTCATCCATTTTAAACCCTGGTGCATGTTAATGGCATTGCCTTGCAGTCAGCTCAGATCGCGTTCCATGTGAGTTGCTGTGTTTCCATTACCCCTAGAAATGCGCAAACCCTGGATATCGCAATCAAAAACTGGTAATGGAAACACCTGCATTTTGAAAACCCTCTCTAATATCACTAAAACATTTTTACACACAGTACTGCTAAAACGTGTTTACGCTCCCATGAGGTGGTTTTTCAGATGCATCAGTATAAAAAAAAATTCCCAATCACCGGAGATGATGCAGGGGATCATGTGACCAGTTCATTTGAAGTCCATCCTAAGCTAAGTCTCGTTTTTATGAATTATGGGATATCACAAGACAAGATTTTATGAGTTAGAGCTCATTTGCAAAACCCCTTTCAATGGAAACAGGTACAAAGCCTAGAAATTTCAGAAATGTCGCTTTTATTTTGCGAAAAACGAATGGAAAAAGGCAGCTAGTGACACGCTGCAGGCAGTAACCATGATGTTTTATGACACGCTGCTGTGATTCCTACAAAACCAAGAGGGTGGAGAGGGAACCTGAGGCAGCTTGGAAAGAACACAATAAAAGGCATGGAGCTGCAATAAAGACAGGCGAAGGGTAAAAGACAGGGAGACGGGCACCGGAGTTTTTAAACAGCCCTAAGGAAGAGCAGGACATTGAGGACAGTTGCATAAACTACTTCAGCCGTACATCCCATACTTCCGCCTTCCGGCATGACGGCTGATTTAATGTGAATGGAGAGGTGAAAGGGAATGAGGACAGGATGTCCTTAAAGCCCAGAAATTCACTAGAGTTCGTTAAAGTCGAAGATGCAGGAAGTTCTGGAGCCATAATGGACTAAAGATGGAAAAACTTGGAAAACTCTGCTGCTAAGCATCAGTGCATTGGTGGGAAGTCGTATGTTGTGTGGACAGAGAATAACGACTCTTGATAACTGTAGACTTTCTAACTGTAATGGGAAGTGTATGATGCACCTTTTAGAATTTCACTTATACTTAAGACAGACCCTTTGGGCTTGCTGCTCCGCTTTTGACCATTCTTATATAAAATGTTTCCTAAAATCCATATATGGCACAATTATTTTTTGAAGGTGACATGATTTACAATACAGCATTTACAACATGAAGAATCTATTTATGCTGTATATAAAAAGAAACAGAATAGGTGAGCATGTACTGCATTCTGCTGCATCAGATTATGACAACATTTTGGAGATATTTTTTACAAATGTGATCAGACTTTGATACTTTTGGTGCAGAATGGTACATTGGTACATGGTACATCATTGGCTCTGGACAGTGGATGCTTTGTACCAAAGACACCTCAGGCCCTTTTGCTCCAAACTTCCACCAGTGTCATAAATTATTGTTTCCTTCCTCTGTTCCCCACATTAAAACATCTCCTCTATCCATCAGTATGTGCTAATTCCTACTGTCCTGTCAAGTTTTGCCTTTCAAGTTACTATGACAAAAAAGATCCGAAGTACTAGTTCAGAAATAGCCGCAGAGTCCTTCTAATCTGCTTTGACAAGTCCACTGATGGCCCAATTACATAACCTGATGTTGCTTTTAGGGGACGAGAGAGGACTTCATCTGGGATTGAATGCGACTCAAACACACATACAAAAACAACTAAGTGGTGGTGATTTCAACAGAAAAAAAAAAAAAAACACTCAGGGGGATTTAGTTTCATGCAGCTGTGTGCTGTGACATAATCATGCTGGGCCAGTCCCTCACTGGGCTGATCTCACTAACAGTGCTAATAATGCTAATAGCCTTCGTCAACACTTATTCCAATGAGAATGCAATCCAACTAAACAAAATTGACATTACAGTAGGGTTGAGCTTCAATTTTATAATATTGACATATCCTGATATTGTCTTCACCACTGATGGCTAAAACGTATCAGGTGCATCAAACTAGTGTTTTTAGGATAGTTTTTGCCATAGATAAAGGTTCAGTTGTTGTCACACGAAATGATTAACATTTACCAGACAAACACACCAATCTTTCCTACTTCAGTTATGAAAATGTTACACTTTGGAGAAAAATGTCTTCCGGCTTTCATCACCGCTGTGCATGTGAAGGCCTCTGGGGAGCCATTAGCCTCTGTTACGCTGCCACTGGCTCACATCTAAAGACAAGCTGGGGACTGTACGCTGTGCTGCAGCAGATGGAGGTCAAAACTAGGAGACTCTATTACACACATCACTGGTTTGATTCACTATATTCACTGTCCTGTGCAAAACTTAATGGTATGGACTGCTGGGGGGTGTAGAAGGGAAAAAAAAGACAGACAGAGGGAGAATATAACATGGACTACCTTATCTGATAGCAGTCATGCTTCTGTTTACCTAGCCTTATCACACAAACCAGAGGTCACTGGCTTGTGTGAGCTGGAACTCAATCACTCAAGAAATCAAAGTCCAATTAACCAGTCAGTAAAAGCACAAACACACACTTTTCTTTCCTCATGAACAAGCAGGCATGATCAGCCAACCAAATGCCTTTGACGGGTAATTTATCTGATTTACTAGACACACAAAAGCTCAAAATACCTAAATACAACTCCACAGTTAATTTCTTCTGCTGTTGTTGTTTGTGGTTAATGCTGTGCCGCTCTTACCTCTAATTAAGGGAGCACACATCAATCAGACACCAATCATTATTTGCCACTTAACTACCTAAACAGTTTGATCGGAACTCTATAGCGGATAATCAGAAAACAATAAGATTATTTCTTGGCACACACACAAAATTGGACTTGAACTATGCATTCATGGTCTGCTTTGTGATGTCCTGGCCACTGGACCGGAGCAGTGACCCCAGACCTCCAATGAAAGTACTGGAAACTGGCTCCTTGTATTCTATTCTATGTATGTGTTTTAGGACAGGATAGCAAAAAGCCCAGCAGCACAAGTCTACTTCTGAACACTGTGCACAACTGTAGATAGAAAGCAGCTTTTCGGTGCTGCAGGACTGGAATTAAGCAGTAAATTGATGAAAAACAGTATTCCTGAGTAACTGGTGTGGAAAAAACACATTGTAGTGATTTTTACCTCATATGGGAACCACACTCTGAAGCTGCTTCAAAATCAAGAATCAAGAGTTATTTTGACTCATTTATATGCACAAACAGACTTTGTGAGCGTTAGCGGCCATTGATGCTTCTCATGATCAGCCATCGGTTATCAATTGCAGCCGATCAGAGCAGCCCTAGGTAGAATAAACCTGCTGATAGTGCCCACAATTAATCGACAGGAGCACTCAAAACAGACCCAGAACAGACAACTCCTCATGTGGTGCATGAAAGTAGGAAGCTATATTCGCATCGTCCTGAATCACGCAACATCTCAGCAGTCTAACACACACTGCTGATAATCACTGGCTTGAAAGACAGTTATGTAATAATAAAAAAAACTTTCCAGCTATGTGATGATGTTCTCTGACTGTTTATGAAATATTACCCAGAGTCCACTGTGTGTCTCCCAGTGGTGACCTGTCAGTAGGCAGCAGGGCCTCTGTAGCACAGCGACTCTAATCTGTCATAAGGGGCCTTAGTTACCGCTGTACAGTCTATAACAGTTATGTAAGGAGATTTACGTCCTGCTGGACATAACACCATACTCCCAGCTGATACTGCCTGTGCGTGTCTCTTGGCTCTAAGCTATATTTTATTATAGCATTACTATCAGGAATCAATAAAAATGAAAGTGGCCTCATCAATCTCAGCAGTTTAATGGGTTAGAATTTGCTCAGCTTTCTTTAGTCACGTTAGTCAATGTCTACCTGCAGCTCATAGTTTAATTGCTTAAGTGTAATCTCTCTTTGTAAGCCCAGCTTCTCTCCTCTCTCCACCCAAAGGTCTGAACAAAGAGCCAGTCAGTGTCACCAAGGTACAAACTGTCTGATATAAACATGCAGAACAGAGTGTACCTTGACACTACATATTTCACAATTGATTTTTTCAGAGTGAACACAGCAAATAAAAGACAAATCAAGGGTTGCACTTATGTAGCCAGTACTGGGTTAGCAGAAAATTATCCCTTGTCTGTTTTTCCAATTTTTTCCCCCAGAAAGATTAGACAGTTTTTACAAATCATATTTGTTCATGTATGTACAATAATCTTTTAACCTCTAGTCAAGTGTCTGGCAGTAATACAGAAGATTACTTTCTGTGCTTGCCGACCACTAAGACACATGAACATGCAAATGCATTACAGATCAATGAGAACTGTTATGTCACTGCAGTGTGTCGTGTCTGGGGACTCATCAGGTTAGGCCATAGGCTATCGCCCAGACCTACAACCTCACAGCCTACAATAAACTAAGCTTTAGTAAAAAATTAAATATAAAACACCCAAAATACTAAAATTAAAGTAAGCTAGCCCCAAATTTAATGTAATTTTACCACCACCGAGGACAGAAGACCTTAATTAAATATTCTGGTCCCTGCAGTGGGAATACATTGTGTACCTCCAAAGGTTCATGGTCCCTGGAGAACGTTCTAACACTGGTAACACCAGTATGATAAGTGATCCACGGCTGATACTCTTAAAAGAAAACAGTGACAAACATGTCTGTCACTCTTATATAGAACAAGGTATGCGTTGTGTAGAGTCCAAGCTAAGATAGCAAAAAAAGATTTTTCTTTAGCCAACATCAGTCCTTATAATATGACACAATTAGTCTATGATATTGATATTAGTCAAAATGGGTGTCTGATAATTATCAGTTAATTGGACACTGGTTTTGTCAAGCTAGCTTTTGTGTTATTACACTGAGAATTGTATTTGTAGGCTCTATGTAAAATGACTTTAGAGAGAGTTTAATAGAATAAATGCAATTGCAATTGTTCACTCTGTAATACTTCTTATACCCAGCATGCCCGGGTAGGGAAGTATATTCATTGTGAAAAGAAATTAATGGAGGAGGGCTGTTGTCGGTTGCTCATTGAACCTGAACTCCTTTGTCTGGTGAAAAGGAAGAAACAAGGGACATGGTCTACAAACCACTCTACAGGTAGCTGACCTCTCTACAAAGATTTCATAATGAAAGACAACCATTGCGTTGCATCTAAGGCTGCCTTTCAATACATCGCCATGGTTACTGTGCACAGTCCAAGTGATCTATGACATGAGGGAGATTTTGGCACAGAGCCTAACAAAACTGCCTCACAATCCATTAAAGCGAGCATGCACACAAAATGAGCCACAGTCAAGAACTTTCAAAGAGAACATCAGAGAACTGTGCAGAGGTAACATACTGTAAGAGGATTTTACTTAAGCTTTCTGAAAAACATTAATGTTTATAAGAAAGAAAATACAAGCTTTGCATTTGCATTTCCTGGAGATTTGTCAGGGGATTTGGTCATTGCAATATTGTGATGATCCATAATGGATTCTTCTGAGCATACTACACTGTTCCAGGAGAGAAACAAGGAAGATTTCAAGCTACAGGCAAAATGTCAATGACATTTTCATATATAGCCCACAATGTCTGGAGAACAGGAAGTGACATTCAGAGTTCTAACCCTAAGGAAACAACAGGGTTCCTTTTCACTCACTGAGTTAATAACCTATTTAAAACCTAGATACACAAGGCGGGTGAATGTGTATATTTGTTTCTTTTTGTCAGAATACTGAATGCTTTTGAGGAGACCATCTGAAGTTATGGAGTCCATTTTTATAACCGTATCAAGTGTGGCCACTACAGATATACACTCACTGGGCACTTTATTAGGTACACCTGTTCAATTGCTTGTTAAGACAAATGGCTAATCAGCCAATCACATGGCTGCAGTTTAATGCATTTAGTCATGTAGAGATGATCAAGACAACTTGCTGAAGTTCAAACTGAGCATCAGAATGGGGAAGAAAGGGAATTTAAGTGACTTTGAACATGGTTGTTGGTGCCAGAAGGGCTGGTCTGAGTATTTCAGAAATAGTGATCTACCCTTTTCATGCACAACCATCTCTAGGGTTTACAGATAATGGTCCAAAAAAGAGAAAATATCCAATTTTCAATCAGTTGTGTGGACGAAAATGCCTTCTTGATGTGAGAGGTCAGAGGAGAATGGGCAGACTGGTTGGAGATGATACAAAGGCAACGGTAACTCAAATAACCAACTGTTACAACCAAGGAATGCAGAATACCACCTCTAAACGCACAAAATATCGAACCTTGAAGAAGATGGGCTACAAGCAGCAGAAGACCACACCAAGTGTCACTCCTGTCAGCTAAGAAAAGGGAAACTGACACTACAGTCCACACAGGCTCCATCCTCTCACACAAGATCCAGCCTTCCTTGTATCAATGGTTCAGGCTGGTGGTGGTGTAATGGTGTGGGGATATTTTGTTAGTACAAACTGAGCATGGTTTGAATGCCACAGCCTACCTGAGTATTGTTGCTGACCATGTCCATCCCTTTATGACCACAGTGAGCCATCTCCTGACAACTACTTCCAGCAGGATAATGCACCATGTCACAAAGCTCATATCATCTCAAACTGGCTTCTTGAACATGACAATGAGTTTAGTGTACTCCAGTGGCCTCCACAGTCACCAGATCTAAATCCAATAGAGGAACCTTTGGGATGTGGTGGAATGGGAGATTCGCATCATCTGCAGCAACTGTGTGATGCTATCATGTCAATATGGACCAAAATCTCTGAGGAATGTTACCAATACCTTGTTGAAGGTATGCCACAAAGCATTAACACAGTTAAGAAGGCAAAAGAGGGTCCAACTATTTACTAGCAAGGTGTACCTAATAAAGAGGCCGGTGAGTGTATATACACTGTATACACTTTTGCCTTTTGACCAATGTAAGAATGTGTTGGTCTAATGCAAATGCACAGTATAGTATAAAGGTAAAAAATAAAAAACTAAACAAAAGAAACAGGCCTACGCTCAATGAAGTTGACTTTCCATGGCCACGTCCAGCTAGAACTGATGCAGACCTCTTTAAGAAACCAAAACAACTACGGTGAAGCTCCCTGTGGTCCTATTGTCTTCTTATTCTTCCATAGAGAGAACATATGGAACTTGGGGTCAGAGGTCACGCTGAGGGAGGGGCTGTGAAATGACTGCTCACGCCTCCCAAAAGACCAACTGCTCACTTTTGAAATGTCTTGCCATCTCTACCAGAGATGTGAACATCCAGCAACAGTTCACAGCATCCTCCAAGGCTGCCAGTTCCTGCTGACTCCCAGAGACAATCCATCATTACTACCTCCCCACACAGCCCAGACCCTTGAACTTTGACTGCCAGCACATGGCAGCCTCTCCTACAGAATGGGACTGAACATCCCTGACACCTATGACAGGCAGGTTCACGACTCTGGGAGGACCTTCAACTTAAACCTGCCATAAGCACTTGAGGCAACAAAAGTGTGTTGTTAGGACCGTCCTTCTCCCACAGAGTTTCTGCTGTCGAGCTACACGTCTGTCTGGAAACTAGGTCCATGAAAGCCACCACAGACATGACGCAGGTAGAATGTTTTATTATTCTGCTCAGTGCTAAAGGTTATTAGTCTACAATGGCTTTTTCTCCATCTTTCCTCACTTGTCCCTGCCACAGCTGAAGGTACACACAGCATTATTTAACATTCAATCACAGCCAAATCATATATAACATATATCCTCTGTAGCTTTCCAAAAGTGGAGTTCTTCAGAATGGACAATGAATATAAGCACAAAAGATTTGAAAAATGATAATGAGAAATTGTTTAGCCATTTATACTTCGTAATTGACTAAACCCTATATTTTCGCTTCCTTTTTACTCACAAAGAGTTTGCTTGCAAGTACTTGGTTTGTTGGTCTGTTACGACAAAACCAAAGTAGAAATTTTAGGCGTAAAAAAAACACTGACATTAAATTATCAGAACTGTTGCAAATTCATCCGTTCAACTGGTTGACTGTTGTTTCTTTGTTAGTGAAGTTGTCAGAGACCATTGTCAGACTGAACTTGGAGCTATGAAGCCAGCCAATAGAAACCATTTTTTCCCCTTGAATTCTTTATTTGTTGAAACAAGTGGACCTATGCTGACAGACAGAAGCATGGTGATGGCTCAACACCGTGAGAGGCACGGAGTGGATTGATGGTTGTGAGCACGAATGTGTGTGTGAGGACTGGCCATGTGTTTACAGTGAGGCTTTCAGTGTAGCCTGGAGGAACTGTCTAAATGGATTACTCTAACAGGCTTACAAAAGCCTGGCTGGGCCGACAGAGCACGAGGCAACAAGCGGGAGACAAAAGGCAGAGATGGATGAAATTATTAAGGTCAGAAGAGAGGAGGAAGGAAGAGTCAAATAGAAATTTGCTAGAATCTGAAGCAAAAGCAAACCTACACAACAACATAAAATAAATCTACAACGACCTGCTTTTTGTTTGCAATGCCATATACTATTATCTACCCATTAGCCAAACACACCATTGTTAGCACAATCAACAGGGGCATGCATCACTTTTGTTATCCTCTGTCATCATTAGCATACGTCAGCGGGCAGCGGTATGATGCAGTCTTTGTGCTGACTGACTGGCTGGTGTGGACAGATGGCCCAGGCCAGAGGGGAGCTTTGGCGGCTCAGATCCCTTTGTGTTCAGTTGCAGCATGAGAACCCTCCCACCTCAGGACTGTAATGGGCAGCATCCAACTCCAACTGACGGAAAGAGAACCCTCTGACCAGTCTGAATACTAATAGCCAGAAACAGTGTGAACACGGGCCACTGAAGCAGTGAGTTCTCCCAGAGGATGATCAAGCATCTCACACTACGTTAAACTGGCTAGCCAGTTAACAGATCTGTGTCCAACACGTGTCCAAGTTCATTACTTCACTTAGAAATGTCACATCTGCTCAATAAGTGTGCATATCATGTTTGCTTAGATTATTAAGAACATTTTTACCAAGTGTATACAAAAACATGTAGACACGTCACTTACAACACATTTACACCTACTCGCCTCTGGGAAGTACTCCTCAAAAGGTCAAATATAAATAAAAAAAGATAATCTATTGTTATTGGTATTTCAGAAAAAAATGTTAATTCTGTGATTCATGTGCTCTCCAGTAAACTACTTATGAAGCCTTCCTTGTTTCACATTTTGGCTAAAAATGTATATTGCTGCAGTGGTCTTCCTCACAGAACTGTATATGTAGAGTAATGATTAAAGCCCAGAGGAAACACAAATAGCACATAAACAAAAGTAAAGAACTAAATAGAGAGCTACTAAAATCACACAGATGTCCATCCATATGCAAAGCTAAAACTTTAGTTTGATTAAGTATTTAAGTTCACAAAACGTGTCGGAGCAAAGGTGGTATCCGATTCAGTCTTAGGAAGAAGATTTTTACATCAAGTTTCACCGGGAGTAGAGGTGTTGAAGACTTTCGTGTTGAAACAGACATGTTGAAAGTACAGGAGAGGAAACAGTTATACGGGGTAATTGGCACCTGGCTAAGAATGGAAGGTGGTTATTGATCTCATTGCTTTAAAGCCAACTCAGCAAATTCTCCCTGAGGTGTCATTTACTCATTCATGTGTGGGTCATAGCTAGTGACTAATCTGCCCCGTTACATGCACGTGTGAGAGGGAAAGGTGTTAAAGATGGAGACACAGTAGGCACATGAGAGGAGGACGGGGTCTGATGCTGGCAATGCTGGAAACGACCACCGAAACAAGTCGCTCTTTGCTTTTCAAAGCAGATATGATTTCTCAAGAGAGCTGAACATCTGAGAGAGATCATCCAAGAACTGAAACTGAGCAGCTGGTGTTCTCTAAAGAGCGTGATCACAGCCTCCACGGTGGGTCTGTGCGTGTTTGTGGCATGTACCAAACATCTGTGTGTGCTCATGCATGATTCAGAAACGACATATGCAAACAAGCATCAACACTTCACTTTGCCCCGTCCTATTCATGGTCATTAGTGCTGATGAGAATTTTTGTTTGTGATAAATTGAAAGCATTTTACAGTTTAAAAGTGGGCTTTTGTTGACCTATGGATGAAGCAGGTAAAGATTATGTGAAAAGAGCATAATTTAAGTGAGAAATGACATTTCACATGTAGCTGTGAGCAGCACTGGTTGAATGTTAGTTTTGCAATCAAGGCCCTGGCAGCCTCAGAGAGGCTTCTTCTCCAGCATCAGCCCCTCACTCCTCTCACCTTTCAACTCCATGATGCTGCAGGTCCCAAACGCAAGTGGTGTTCGAGTGCAGGTTCTATTTTAAGGTCTGTATGCCAGCCAGAGGGTATTTATATCACTTTGACTCTGTCACATTGGTATGGCGTGGGTGCCTGCATTGGCAAAGTGGCTATTTAAACCAGCTAATTAGCATTCCAGCCTGGACCAAAGAGCCCCAAAGGATCTATAACAGGGTGTGAGTTCAGATAAAGGAGTTAAACACTGGATGTTGTTGTAGAGGGCAGACTCAAACGCAGACGGAGGGAGAAGATACTGTAAATCGTGAAGGAGCCTGAGGGAGGTCTGCAGGAAGTCGAGCCATCTCACTAGAACAATGGGCTGAGGGGAAATATGGTCATAGTGCCACACAAAGAGTAGGGAGGAGGGGAGTCGCAGCCTAAAATAGGCAAAGGCCTTGAATGCTGTCTAATGTGGGTCACTGCAATTATGGCTGCCTCCAACTCAGGGTACAAGAGAGTGTGGGGGTGCTGAGATGTTGTCTGTGCCTGACAAAAAAAGGAGGTTTGTAGAGCAGTGACGGGAGCAATTTGACATCAATCGTGGCAGCATTAGTGTTGTATGGATGATGGTGCATCATGGGGGAGGACGGCAACAGGCCTGATCAGAATTGTAAATGATCTCTAATGAAGTGCAGGAGAGTGGAGGGAAACTGTCAAGACTATAGAGAAATGGGGGTGGGCAGCTTTGAGGATGAATTTGGTACTGGTGAACTGAACACGTACTGGGAACATGTACTGGGGACTTTGTGCTTTGTGTCGCTATAGTGCATATAGAGATGTTTCTCGCTGTGTGGTAGCAGACCGAAAGTAAAAGAGAGGACATGGCTGTTTTGACATGCATCGACGCTGAAACTGCTTATCTGGGCTAAACAGGTTTGAATCAAAAACATTTGCATTGGTTTCACGTTTCCAGGATGGGCATGTTTTGTGCCAATTCAAAGGCAGAGTTGATAAGCAGTTAAATTGGAATATTGAGTCAGAATGATTTCCATCAGGTTGATGAAATGTTGTACATGTGAATGGGCTCAGTGATATGGTTGACATAAAGTGCCACAAACAGTATTAGACAAAAAAAAGCCATAAAGTGAATGTCAGATGTGAAAGAGTCCTTGAAGGTCACAGATAATGGAGAACATTTTATCTGTAGTAAGTTAAGGCTGTGGTAAGTGAACTGAAGAACTGAGATGAGTCTACTTGTGTTTGGCTGAAAAGACTGACACTAGACATGCAGCCTGTAACGTCTTTCGATAGATGTTGTTCTAATCCACAACAGCAGGAGCAAACACAGTAATGAGTTCAACAAAATATGAAATGGCAGAGGTTACATCTCATCGACTACGACAACAATGACACCATCACCCTACCCACGCAGCACACGCAAACTGTTTTGCTGTATGTTATGTCGGTAATTTAGCTATCTTGATCACAACAGACATCTTGTAAGAAAATGACTAAGAAAAAGTCTTTTGTTGCAGTTTTTACTGTGTAGGATTCAGCAATTTTAAAGCATGGAGAAGTTCCCCTGCTGAAAGTCAGTGTGGATTTGTTCAATTGTGAACTGAGTATACAAGGATCTACTGGGCCACTCAAATCATTTGGGCTGATTATGCAGAAACAGCAACATAGTCCTACATGTCATCTGACCGCTGGGAAGTTTAGTTTAAGCATTTATCAATACCAAGTACATAAACTACAAACTTTTGTAGTTGAAAGTTCGGACATATACGTACATACACTGTAGGACGCAGCACAGAACTGGAATGGAATGGAGTGTTCACATAAGTTACCCACCCCAAAGGCATCCTCTCAAATAATAAACAATACAAGTTAAAATACAGCATGCACAACAAGTTATAAGATAAATAATACATCTCCTTTTCCAGCTACAATATGTAGTAGCTGTTAAAATTAAAACCACCCTTTCCACTATCAATGTAAATAATGGCAGAATATTATAAAGAAATAATTGATAATTTAAGAGAAATGCTATGAATCAATTGGATTGGAGGTTGAATGTATGAATTATAAACTGAATGACTATAAATTGTGCAGTGCAGAGCTAGATTTATTGATTTGCTTATCTACCTACTATTATTAATATTTATTATAATTATCCTTTCTCCTAAGAAACTAGAAAAACTAAGAAAAACTGTATGAAATGGTTTAGTATCTAGGAAAGATAAGACTGCCACATCATTTTACATCTTGGGTGTTTTTTTATATTTATTTTTTGATTAATTTATGTTTTAGTTTTCCTCTTTCTTTCTCTGTTTTGAATATGTATTTGTATGTTTTATTAGTAAATGCAATTATTATATTCAGTGGCAACTGAAAATAAACATGATGTTCAAAAAAAACAAACAAAAAAACTGTAGTCCCATCCTGTCAGTGACGGTTAACTTGTCCCAAATACAAGTGGCACCAGATGCTCGGCATGTTGGGGTTATTAGTGTCAGCAGGGCAGACAGTGGGGCATGTGGACTCAGTGTGGTGGATGCTTTAGTGTCACCTCTGAGACTTCCTGCAGCCCGAGGGCAACGGGCAACAGGCAACACACGCACACGTGCGACAGATACACGACTTAGACTGACTTTAATCATCCACAAGGGAAATTAATTGATCATAGTAGCTTAATTGTTAGAAAAAGATGAGCTGTTATACAGCTGGATAGAGTAAGGAATAAAAGAAGTTCTGTAGCGTTCACTATGGCAGTGGAGCTGAATCAATCTGCTGGAGAATGAGCTCCTCTGCCACTCTAATGTTTGGTGTAGTGGATGGAATGGATTGTCCATAATGGACACATTATGGACACACACACTCCTTCCAGACAGACAGAGCACTGAACCTAGTCTAAAACGCACAGCAGCACTCTCTAGAACTGCTGAATGATACATACCTGGCATCATTCAGGACCTCTATATCTATGTGCAACCACTGGTGCTTTGACTTTACAATACTTTAAACTTTGGCCCACAGACTCAGTGACTTGGACAAATACTGATTTGAATGTGATGTAATATCTCAGCTGGTGAACTTGCACATGTGGAGCGTAATGCTTATAAAGAAAAAAAAAAAACTCCACTCTGACTGTGACAACATTAGCAGCTGTTAGGAGCATAGAGGTGGATGTATCTGGAGACTAAAGCACCAGCTGACCGGTGTGATCAGGGACCAGGCGCTGGCCAAGCCAGTGACAAATCAGTAAAATAATTACCTGGTGCGGAGAGATCCTCGTCATCTTCACCCACACTGGCAGCAGCCTAGACACAACTGTGCTTTTAACTATTCAACGTGCATGTCTCAAACTACGCAAAACCAGCCAGTGAAGGTTGGGTCTTGTGTCTCTGTTTGCAGAAACGTGGCTCAGTTTTCTAGGGACTCTTAAGTGTGTAACTGCAACAAACCATAAACTTTCTTTTTTTGGGGGGGGGGGGGGGGATTCAGACCGAAAGGCTCTGAAGAAGCACAGCACAGGAAGCTTATATCAGATTCTAGCAGTTAGAAAAAAATGATGCTGATTTTTCAGAAGCTCCTCAAGTTGAAAGGAGAGCGGTACACTGGTTAGATGTGCAGCGGATGAACAGCAACGCTGATCAAAAAGCCTGTATCTCTCACACGGGACCTTTTCTTTCTGGTCATTATTATTTAGACTATTTCCATGTACTTATTTACAATACAGTTAACTGTGTGAGAGAAACCTGACTCCGCTCACTTGACATTTTATAGTCGATAATGTGTATGTGGGACTTATATTCATGGTTGAAGGCGGTTTTATATTCTTAAATTGAGGTCTTTGTCACTCCAGGTTGTTGTGTTTAGTGGCTATGTGGATACTAGCTCCACAGAGCTACAGCAGCGAGCGTTTAGTCAACAATACATGTGTTATGTTGGCGGACTGTTGTGATTTTCTGTCTTCTTAAAACAAGTAAAGACTTTCCCAAAATAATGATAAATAAATAAAACCGATGCCACATACCTGCCAACTCGTCCGGTTCCAGTCCAGTCTCCGTGTCTATCCCGCAAATAACAAAGTAGTGGGCAAAGCGGCACGGCGCCGCTCCGGACGCCGCGGAGCTCCCACTCATCCCGGCGTCGGTTTGCTGCGCGCTCCGCTCCTAGTTCTCCAGACGACGCATCTCCGGTTGAGAAAACGGCAACAAAGGGCGGCGTACGAAATGCTCAAGCGTGCGGTATTCTGTTTATATTAGCGAGTAAAAATACTCCGCATGCAAGTTATGTTGTTTTTGAAAGCGCTTCCGACGGTCGTTAGCTTTCGGCGAGCCGTTCAAGCGGAGCTTTCGAGACACACTGCAGAGTGAACTGTAGCCTACTGGAGGAGAGAACGGAGGGAATCTCCGCCTCGGCGGAGCTCGGAGGAGTCCGACTGGCAGGGCGGGATATTCAAATATAGTTCAATAATGAGTCTCACTCACTGAAAGACATGACGTTTCTTGTCTCTAATAGTAAATTACAAAAAAAAAAAATACGTTTCCGCTGAATATTATTTCTTCAACAAACGCACCTGCGGTCACAAATTCAATCAGTGCTCAGAAATCACGCAGCCGCTGACGAGTTCTGCTTCCACAGTACATGGGGTAAGGACTGTATTATCTTGCGGAGGAGTACGCGCATTTCTTTGTTTATTATCACAACTGTGGCATATCATATTCACTTATTTAACACAGAGATGCATTAAAAACTAATGCTAGATAATATTTATGTCTTTTTTCATCTTGTTTTATCCTTCTTTTTACTTGCGTTTTTTAAGTGTTTTTATGACCAACTTTCCTTGTGTATAATTAAAGTCTAAAAGACATGTCCTCAGTAAATGTTACTAATAACCTATTGTATATGAATGACATGTTTACGCTTTTATAACAATCAAAGAAAGATAGATAGATGTTTTATTCATCCCAAACCGGCGAAATTTCACATAGGCATACTATAATGACCACTGACAGGAAAAGCAGAAGGATCATCTTGTGACAATTCACTGCTCTGCTGGGAACCATTAGGACCTCGCATTCATGTGGATGTTACTTTCCACCCCACTAACAACATTATGTTAGACACTAAAAACATTACCTTCAGAAGGCCTATATCCATTCTCTGAGTCACAACTGTTTTGGAGGCACAGGAGAGATCTACACAATATTAGGAAGGTGGTAATAATGTTATGCCTGGTCGATGTACACACACACACATATATATACATATATATAGCAATGGCTCCCTCTGGTGGTGAAACAAATAAATAGTTCATATACAGTACAGTATTTAAACTTTTTATTTTGGCATTAATATTTTAAAAATGAACATATCTTCCCTTTAAGACCATATAATCTGTAATCATAAGTGAGTTGACAGATCAAAAACTTCAGTCAACTTAAAACAGGGAGAGGATGAGATATGCAACAAAATAAAGTCATGTTTTCAGAGTAGCTTAAGTAAAATCTTTTCACTTACTATTTTTCCCCCCACAGTCTGAGGGAACCAGTAAAAAGTGTTTATTTCTAGTCAACTTTAAAAGACAAACAATAATATAACAACTGTATTTTAAACAGCACACAAATGAACAGTTGCATACGCACAAGTAAAATACAGAATTTGGGGTTTTATATGTACAATATTTACAGTGTTACACACACGTCTTGAGAAAATGTGTTGCAGGCAATTCCTCCTACTGATGGTGTCTTCGATGATATCTGTATGTTCTGCCCTTGCTAATGAAGCCTACGATGACAGACAGAAAAAAATATGAGTCTAGACACTTGTTCAACTTGTAAAATGTACTGCTTCTCTGTAAAAAATGGAACATGTTGACAATCACCTTTTTTTGCCCTTTCTTCCTTCCACTTGTAGCTGTCACCAACAGGATATCCTATGGTAAGAAGGAGGTTTAGGAATATTAAGTCAGATTAAAAATGTGTTTTCTTGTGACTGAGTTAATTTATTAAACAACTATCAAGATTTTTTAGACTTGGAAAAAGAAAACAACACACTTTGTTCAATTGAAGTTTTGCGCTTTATGGCGTTTGTCCACTCTATGGCTTCACTCTTGGTCCTCTTCATCAGCGGGGTTTCAGATTCAAAGGAGGCGTGTCTTCGTCTGCGCACTCTGTCAAAGTTACTAGGTCTAGGCCTTGCTTCCCTCTGCAAATCCAAACTGTTCCTGCTTCTTACGTCCTCTTCCATCCCCAGGTTAGGTTTTCTGTCTCTCCTGGTTGGGAAGTACCCCTTCTCCCACTCATTGTTCACTTGTTTCCTCGCTGATGACAGTTTGCTAGTTGAAGGTGAGGGACTCTTTGTGGGAGTGTATGGATGCTGTGTTGCGGGGTAAGACAAAGAGCGCTGTAGTTCAGATGAACACCCTTTAGAGATTGGCTGAGCTGTACTCTGCTTAACTTTAGGCAGTGGGGTTGTACCACTTGCCGGTTTTAGTTTAGAGACAACTTTTTCTACTTTATCTCTGGATGGATGAGGTGTCGCCTTAAGCTTCTTTCTTATGGGGGTTGTGGAATCCTCTAATAAACTGTTAGTTTGGGGCTTTCTGCTGAAATACAAACTGTTTTCGTGATCAGTTAGGGGATCTTCACTGTCCGATGAGAGTATTCTCCTCTTCCATTTGACGTGTTTTTTTCCAACACTTCTTTCTGAGGTCATCTGCCTGGAGTTCTCTTGTCGAGCATGGTCAGGGCCATCTAGGCCCAGTGAGGAATTCTGCATCTCAAGTTCACACTCATGCTGCGCCTTAGACGAGACGCCAGAAGACAGTCTGGGCTCATGGGGTTTCTTTTTCGTACCGTTCATAGTTTTTCTCTTTTGCTGAACACACGGAGCTCCTGAAGAGAATGTGCTCGTCTTCTCATCTGTTTGGGTACTGTCATCCTCCATGTCAGATGACAAGACTACTACATCTGAAATCTTGTGTTCTGAGATCTTGACTTCAGCATTCCCACATCTGGCTCTGTGTTCCAACAGTGGGGTACACTTTTCTGGACTGTGTGGATGGTCAGAGTATGAATTAATTCCGTCATTAAATTCTTCTGTAGGTGGAATTCTACTGTCAAAGTTTCCACAGTAACTGTGCACACTTTCAGACTTTTGGTCACTTTCATTATCCGAGTCAGAATCACTGATTATTATATATTCCTCTTTTGAAGTATCATGTGTGCTCCAGGTTGGACTCTTTTGCAAATTACTCACAGCTTCACCTTCACTTTCTGTCATTGAGGATGCAGGTGCACTCAGGTTTTTCAACAACTGCCTTGGCACGGTCAAGTAGTTGTGCTTGTAACCAGGCGAGTAATCACAGCTGTCTTCAGTGTCACAGCTGTCATCTGGCTCAGAGGAGGAATCGCTCCAGTTCTGGGGTGCAGTTGGATTTCTCTTAGCTGTGCTCATTCCTGGTGACGTCATCTTTATTGCCCCAAAGTGTATGTGTTTTGCTTTTTGAAATCTCTCAACTGTGTCGAAGACTTCGATCTGAGAAAAGGAAGAAGCCGGCATTGGGTCTGGAGGTGGCAGTGATAGCCCAGAGAGCGTTGGACTTGTCCCACTGTGTCTTGATCTGTCTGCATGTTCAGCACCACCCAGCAAAAGTTTTTCTGGGTGAGCCTGGTCTCCGTGTACTGGTTCTAATTTAATATCCAATATGCTTAAACCTACGACCAAGTAGTCATCATCCATGTCATCATCAGTCTCGTCTGCATCTTCCGAACCAGAGGAAGGATGATATGAGTTGTCTGTCTGCCATCCCAAAGGTCTCCCACTTTCACAATCATTAGTTTTAAAACTAGGTGGACAAGACAAATGCTGTACTATGTCAGGTGCTTTAGACTTCTTTGGCACTTGTTTCTCTGGAATCAGTTCCTCCTCTGAAATGTTCGTCTGCACCAATCCATACTGCTTAATGTTGGGTTTGGCAACTTTTGGTGAGAATGAAGGCATCTCCACAGCCATATTTTGAATTTGGGGATTTTCATCTTCACTTACATCTTCATATTGAATGTTTTCAAAATGCGATGAAATGCCCGACTCTGCAAGTTCCGTGTCAAGTTTTTGGTCCACGTGTGACATGTCTTCAGAATCTGAAATATCCTCATATTGCACATCTTTTATAACCGTCTCAGATGTTATTCCTCCCCTCACGCTTTCAGGTAAAGGGGTGAACCCCGTCCCTTTGTTGTCATGAAGTGTCCGTCTTAAATCAGCCTGTGAATGCACATCAACCGTATCCTCCCTCATACTTGTTTGCCTGTGTACTGCGTCACAAATCAGATTTTTATCAACTGATGAATGTACAATGGAATGTGTCACAGCTTTGTCTTCGTAGGCAATATGGCGATGTTTATAAACTTCAGTGTTTCTCAGTTTGTTTGCATTTGCATCTAAATTTGCATTGAGCTTTTGAGTGCCTAAATCCTTGGAGACATCTGCCACACCTCGGAAACTATCCAATCCTGAAGGCTCCTTTGATTTTAAATCCTTAGCTCCTTTCTCCTTCTGTGTCATGTGTTTGGAAGAACAAAGTCCAGGCACTCCGTCATCCAAATTGTTCTCAGTATTTAACCTTAGAGGTTTGTACTTTTCTTGTGGACACGCGTAGCCACCTGTTGAACTGGGGTACTTCTCTGTCACTTCGGGCCCTCTGCTGGAAAAGCAACTCATCTCTTTGTTTTTGGTGCAAGTGGATGTGGCTTCCAGTGCTCTTCGTTTATAGTCTGTGGACATAAAAAGATGAATGTTACCCATTTCCAATATTGTTGAATAAATCCTCCACAATAGCATCAGCTGCTTCAGTGAAGTTCATCACACAATTTAATTGTTGACGAATAGTTCATATTCACACACGTCCAAGCAAATAAGCATGTCCTCCCCATTTGCAGACACAATTACATGAATTTGTTCTAAATTTGCAGGAAAATGTACAGAGTTTACGACCGCAGAGATGATTTACGAGTTTACCTGTTGAATGTTTCTCTGATGAAGGTGTATGACTATGTTCTCTGGACCTCTGAGTTAACACGACATTTGCTGTACTGTCCTTTTCAAGGGTTTGTCCAGCAGCAGTAGTCCATGGCTTATTCACACCACAGCTGACTGTTTGCCTCCAGACATCTTTGTAGAGGGTAAAGGTTGCAGGGTCACAGGCAACAGTGGAATTAAGGAGTACGGATCCATTTTTTCCACTTTTCTTACTTAACTCCAACTTAAAATGATGAACCTTTTTTTCAATGAATTCTCTTATTTCATCATCTGTTAACTTTTCCTCCCCCACCGCCATGTCTGTCAATAGCTGATCAAATTTACATAGAAATTTGACAAATGTCTGTGTCTAGACTGTCTCCCTGAAAAGCTGTAGCAATGTGCTGAATCATCTGGCAAAATTAAAATGTGTTCTTGAAAGTGTAGTCCATGGAAGTGAGTTATCCAAAAACAAGTGGATGAACTCGGGTCACTCTGAGTAACCGAGAGTACCGAATGGGTGCTGCGTTTATTTGTAATCCATTTGCTGGGCAAACCAACAGTACAGGTCACACACTGCTGTCCCGAAGTGATGTGAGAGCAGCAACATCATGTTGGTGTCGGAGGACAGGCCCATCCTTGGCTGTGGGCTCACTCAGATCGCGTTGAATGGAGAGCAATCTTTCAAGTGATGACTTCAGTTATGCACTTCTCTTGTCTAGGGAAAAAATAAAGAGCAAAATCAGCAGATGACTATTTTCACTCAATGTGTCATAAGCATTAAACACTGATGAGAAGGTCATAATAAATCCAAGTTCAAGGCACTCGAAGGGGGTAAGGTCTGACTTGAATTGGGAGTTGTGGACTAGTAACATGAGTAATTTTAGAGAAGTAGGACCATAAAGTCACTGGTTAACATCCACCAATGCCCATGGCTGAGATGTCTAAAGGCACTTTTTAGTATAGAGGGCGTGCATTGATGTCAATGCCGCCTGGGGCCACGCCACTCTGAGTGGCAAAAACATGGTGAAATGCACCAGTAAATATAGCAAGACCCAGGAAAATGTGGTTCAAATTAAGGACAATTTGACTTGACAATGATCCATACAAACCAGTATAGATTTGGAAAGTGGATTATTTCAGTTAATTTTTTTCCACTTCAGTTATGATAAATGTAGCTAAATAAAAGATGCTAACATTGAGAGCTTTACTGAGAAGTAACGTTAGACATACAATACTGTAGTGTCCGACTGGACATTAAAAGGATGACCGAGAGTAATCACAAATATTCTGTTTATTGCTATAATGTTATTTGTTGTTGGAACTGAAATAGCTGATGTTGGCCGTAACTACGCCACAACTCTAACCGCAACTCTGACAGCCCTACAGAACATAACCCAAGTAACTTCAGGTATGACTTCATCAAAGAAATACAGCATAAATTAATATAACTTGACACTAAATATGGACCACAACACCAGGTTTCAGTTCCTGGATTCCATTTGTTTCTTTTTAACGCAGTGATCCATTTACTTCTATCTGTAGAAATATATATAACCGCATTATAACTAATGCGGTTAATCGCCATCTCAACTGTCACTTCTTGCCACTCAGTGGCAATAACCAAGGATACTTCACTGGCTGTGATGTCACATACATACCCTCTATTCAGTTAAAAACTTTTGCATCCCAGCCATCTCCATCACCTTGGGTGTACCACAAGGTTCTGTCTTCGATCCAGTCCTCTTTATCATCCACCTCCTCCACCTTGGTCATATATTCCATGAGTACAATATCCACCTTCATTGCTATGCGGATGACAACCAGCTCTACCTTTCCTCCAACCCCACCTCCACCTTTCCTACTACCTCCCTCTGCGTGACTGTCTCCAGGAAAACAAACTTGGTTCTCTTCAAACTTTCCCAAACTCAACGATGGCAAAACTGAGGTTCTCCTCATTGGTTCCAAATCCAACCTCAGCTCCTCGGTCTGCCCCTCCCCTCGAGTCAAGAGTCTGGTTGTCGTCCTCAAAAGCATTCTGTCTTTCCATCCTCACATTAGTAATGCTTGTTGGTCTGCATATTTCATATTTATATCTTCAAGCCATGTACTATGCATACAGTAGAGTCATCCCTATGGAGAGGTTACTAGCACTTTTGATGCATAGTGATATGGTCTCCATTTTCTGCAATCCATCGTCAGTCAAGAATTACCAAAACATTTAGACAAAGATTTACACATCTTTATCTATTTCTGTTTGTGAAATTTGACATACACGTTTATAAACACATGAATTATGTTTTAAACATGCATCACTGCTATGAGTTTCGACAAAATCATTCACTACCTGTGTGATCGAATAAGAATCAATACTCAATCAATACACTATTCATACTTAAGAGTAGTTGGGTAGTGGCAAACCATAGCAGCTGAAAGCTTGTGTTCAGTATCACTTTGTTTTTGTTTTGTTTTTTTTTTTAAAAAAAAAAAAACTCCAAACCATTTTGAATGCACATGGTTTAACCTTATGCACACAAGAAGTCCCTGCCCGCCAAATTTACTGGTCATTCTGGGACAATAACAAATGAGTGACAAATCTTTACATTCAACTGGTCATGTGTGGTTACTCCACACCTTCAAGATGTTCCTGACAGACCAATGCAGGCCTTAATGTTTTTAGACAAAGATGATTCAGTAGCTCTTGTATCAACCAACATTTCATAGGTGGTACCATGGACTGTAATTTGAAATATTGGAAGATCCTCAGACCTCCAACAAAGTCAGTATCTTCAGAGTCACTTATTTGAGGTTTGTCACGTTTTTCATTTCAAATGACATCAGGATTCAGTTTGTGCAAGGAGTCATGGTCTTTGCAGCTGTTGATTCCTGTCCCCAAATGGTCTGTTGGCAGTCATATTTCCACCTAGACCTCTTCCTCTACTAGAGTGAAAAGGGCCAACTGGGCCATCTGTAGTTTTTCAGCAGCTGCCTTAGTCCTCTTCATTTGTTGGTTTCTGTGGTCTTAGACAACAGTCTCAGCATTTGCACAATATTTTTTAACATAATTTAATCTGGCACGTTGCCATGCAAAAACAGTGTCTAACGAACATGTCTCTGATCTCTGATCCACTAGGGTCTGAATAAACTGTCTTTCCCATGAAGAGTCAATTGTATTGTCAGGTGGCTGTTCATCTCCGCTACGTGTATTACAGACCTGAAGTTTTCTGGAGATGTTTCTCCTGATTTATGTACAGATGCATATGCAGTTGTCATATTAATGACTGACTTGAATCTCTATTGTAATGCTTGGGGAAAAGCTTTCAACTGAGTTTGATAAGGAGGAGCATTTCCAGTATTTCACGGAGCAGCCGAATCAGCACATTTCACTTCTCCCCAAGCAAGACCCATTTTTGCCATATTCTAATTGTGCTGAAGTTTCTCCAGAGCATTTGCAAACACCTTGCCATCACTCTTGGCCTCTGGAATCAATAATGGCCCCCAGTTCAGTGAGTTTCAGTGGCTTATAAACATATTGAATACCGACGGTTCCTTTTGGGCATTCTATCATTGGAGCAAACAATGGACCATCCAGAAACTTCGTCATCTACTCCCAATGCAGGTGAAGAGTATAAGGTTGGAGCTGACATCTTTGGTTGATAGACAGCACACGACCTAGTGGTGCCTCGGTCAGTTAGACAAAGTTTCAGTTTCTTCTGAAAAGACACTGGACTTCACAGTGTCATTGGTGTAGGTATGTTAACGGCTTCATCTAATAGTTCATTATATGATGAGGATGCACAAGTAGATGTTCCTGCAGAAGAAGCTCCACTATCAACCCATTGATCTGGTTGCACTGGAGAAAAGGGAACTGCAATGCAACACTTTTAGTTTGTTGATGACCTGAAGAATGGAACGGTCAAACTCTCGCTCTTTCTAAAGGCTGCCGATATTCAAATAAATCACTGTGTCCTACACAGTGTCTGATATCTGCCACCGAATCTAATCTTCTCCTTGAATGCAGAACAGCTCACGATAGTATGACTATATAGGCTGTATATAAACACAGTCGCACATCCATTCCCCGATCAGTGAAATTTCCTCAACATGATGTATAGCTAATTCAACTATGCACTTCCATTAACAAGATCGTCTAACAACACATTTGATTTGTTTGGGTAAAAAAAACAAAAATTGAACAAAAATCTCTGCCCTTCAGAGATTGGTCTTTATGGAAGTAGACCAAAACTTTGCTCTGTTTTTGAGCTGGAGATTCTACAATAATACAGACTGAAAGGCCATCGAGTGGCAAAATCAGAATGTAACAGGCAGATACAGAGCGAATAACCCAGGCCGACCCGGCATTCACATCAAAGTCAAGCCAATAAAATCTTTTGCCAGGTCGACTCTTTTTACTTCGAGCGAAAAACCCTTGTCAATACCCGTCGGATTTTTTTCCCAACGTGAAAGGGGCGTTAGGAATCATTTGATCCATAGTACAGACCTTTCGCCCTATGGCGTCCCAAACCCCAAGACAATCCATCATATAATCATAATCCCAATTTAAAGGACCCTTGAAATTCAGGCGATCTATGAGATCATGCAACAATGCTATTTGAGCTTTTTCCAAAGCCATCTCGTGGCCTGCTAGAGTCAACCTCTGGTACAATTTAGGGTCACCAATTAACAAGCATGTCTTTGAAGGTGGGAGGACACCAGAATATCTGGAGAAAACCCACGCAGACACAAAATGGTACTGTATAATAAGTTAATCCCATTACCTCTTCAACAAGAGCTTTAGGAGTCAATTGTTCCTTTCAAACATAAACATCCTCCACACTCAAAGAAACAAAGGTCTTAACATGTTTATATGCTTTATCAGTCCTCCCTCTATTATCAGCTTCTTTTTTCCATTACTTTAAAGTTTCAAGAAGCTTTGCCCACTTTATTTTTTCACAGGCATGTGTTTTAGCTTAACACATTTTTAATGTTTCCCCTCAAACTTTATTGCTATTATCTTTTTTCTCAAGCTTCTAAGTGAGGCATGATGGAAACTACCAGCTTCCTTGCCATTTTGGGCAAAAACTGTACAGAACCATATTTCTCATAGATAACTCTAGCAGGACCTTGAATGGCCATCTCACAGCTACTATTTGCACCAATAGTTAACCTATTTACCTTAAGGTAAAGAGGTATATGAATGCAACTAATAACATATTTTCAGATTTTTATGCATTTTTCTAAGTCTTTCAGATTTCCCAGGAAACTTAAGTTGTCATTAAATGTTTCTCAATTTATTAATTTGTACTTTTTTAAATAAATAGACACAGGTTTGTCTATTGCTCCAGTTTACCGATGAGAAATTTTTAATTTTATTTTGCCATGAATTGACTCATTTTCCTGCAGCGCACAAACACACTCTGTCTTGCCTGCTACAACGGTACATGCTTTTGTCAAAGTGAATCCTTCAGCAGCCTATGTAGAAAGATGGAAGCCTTGCAGATTCCACCTTTTTCATCGACCACCATAGTAAAGCCTTTTGACACGTCAGGAATACCCAAAATAGGTGCACACTAACAAAAGCTTCCTTTAGCTTTTTAAAAGAATGAAGAGTTTCAGTAGTCAAAGTCACAGGGCTGTGTGCCGTCTGTCCGTGAGAGTGAATGGGCCAATTTAGCATAATCAAAAATCCAGTGCACAGTGCACTTGTTGTTTTACCAGCTGGAGTTTTCCTAACGACGCTTTAGGTCCTCCAGTTGTAACCTGAGTCAGAAGTCTTCTGAAACTCCAAGGGGAGACAAGAATCAAGAGACATCTTTCTTTAAATAAGATTCAACTCTTGAGACAAGCAATTCACCAATATCTCTTCTCTCAAGTCGATATACAGACACAAAGCTTACTATTTACCAAGTATCTGTAATATGACTTATTGACGAATATTATACACAGTTCCTCAAGAACTCCCTGTCTAAGAACCAAACACACTTTAACCTCAGTGTTTCCTTTAAATTGAAATTTTCCAAAATTTGAATGTTCAATAAAATACAATGTACGCATAATTATTCATGCCAGTTAATACCTTTAACATGAAAAAAGATTACAACTACTTACTGTGGTTGTAAAACACCTATACAACATCTCCTTAAGTGACCCTAAGGCACCTGTGTCCAGTAAAGCATGAGAAGGGGATAGTATTGACCTCAACAGAAACACCATCTTTGTGGTTGAAAATAACCCAGTAAGGAGGTCAAACAGCAAACCATTTTTTGAATTAATATAGAACTAGTAACTTCACTTCTACATCCCTAATTTATCATCTGCCCATTTCCTCTAGTGTAAATTATTGTATAGTTCCTATTTATAGTCTATATTCAGTGCACAAATCCATCACTGACAATTAAGTTGAATCTTTTGTGTATTTCGCTCTATTGATGACTTATTTCAAATGAAACTGTTCTTTCCCCTCACAAATTCAACATATCTGAAGGCAATAATAAGGGGATAAAGGGGGGTGAAAATCTTAGATGTTTTCTACATTTAAAAGGGCATGTGCTGCTCAGCCTAGTAGTATCTTCAGTTTTGAAGAAGCTACTTGGAGGAGCTGCGAAATGTCTTCAAAAAAACGTTACGTCCAGTTGCCTTTCTTTAAGTGTCTTTTGGACTACCATGCCTTGGATGACTGACACCCTTCACAGACATTTGCCATAGGTGCTACCATGGAACAGTAGGCGATTAAGCCCATTGTCTGCAAAATGGTACAGCATCTTTGTTTAAGAATCTCTGTTAATGTACACTGCCTGGCCAAAAAAAATAAATAAATGGTGGGCATAATGTTGCCGCATCTAGACCTGAGCAACTCCAGCAACCCCAGATCATAGCACTGCCACCACATGCTTGTATAGTAGACATTAGGTATGATGGGTCCATCACTTCATCTGCCTCTCTTCTTACCCTACCCTACACTACCCTGGCTCTGGAACAGGGTCAATCTGGACTCATCAGGCCATATGACCTTCTTTCATTGCTCCAGAGTTCAATCCCTAGCAAACTGAAACCTTTTTCCCAAGGTAGTCTCACTGATTGGTATTTTAAGGTAACACGGTTGTTCAGTCCAAATCTCTTGAGTTCCCTTCTGATTGTACAAGTGGAAATGCTCTTATTTCATGTCGTTTTTTTTTTTTTTTTTTTAAGATTTGATTTCACCAAATCTTTAAGTGATCGCCAATCACAACTGATTTGGATTTTTTTCTGACCACATTTCTTCCTTGAAGCCGATGGTTCCTCACTATCCTTCCAGTTTCTAATAATCCACTGCACAGTTCTTAAGCCAAATTTATTACTTTCTGCTTCAGTCTCCATAGATGTTTTCTCTGCTTGATGCATGCCAATGATTTGGCCCTTCTCAAACAGACTAACATATTTTCCACCACCACTGTCTTTCCACATGGTTGTTTAAGAAATGAAAAGGTACTCATTGAATCAGTTGGGGTCGCTATAATGCAGTAATAATCCAATAGGAGGCTCCTACCCATTTGTTAGTTAAATCAGGTGGCAACATTTTTGGCCAGGAAGTGTATTTGCTTGTTACAGTCAGCATAAAACTGACTGACGAAGCAACATATTAGCCTCTTCATCCAATAAGGATTTTAGACATATCAGGACATCTGGATATTTTTTCATCTTTCAAGAACTTTCCACTGAACATGTCCCAACACATCCTTCAGACACATGGGTACAAGTTTCAGTTCTTCATTCTACTTCACCCTTCAGCCAGATGTTTCCTGTTTTTATTACATTGCATCACTGCTAAATCACAAGATACATAAAACAAAGGTGATTGTTGTGGACTTAAGCAGGGCGCACACCCAGCATGCTCCTCAGACAATCAATGGTGGTGTAATGGAGAGCGTGAGCAGCATCAAGTTCCTGGGTGTGCACATCACAGATGTCTCTCCTGGGCTACCAACACTGCGTTACTGGCAGCGAATCAGAATTCCTCCGTAAACTGGACAGCCAGACTGTGCAGATTCTACAGAGGCGCCATCAACAGCACCTGCAAAGCCCTCCGCATTGTGGGTGATGCCACGCACCAGTCACACAGCTTCCTCAGTCTGCTCTTCCCCCTCTCCCCATTCTGCTCCCCACCTCACACAAACGACCTGGTTGTTTGACCTGGTTCGCTGACCCAGCAATCAACCTGGGATTTTGTCGGCTCAGCTTGATGCAGCTTCGATTTGAACAGGAATGCCGTGTAGACCAAGGTTTTTCATCAATCAAATCAAATGTGTTGTTACATGATCGTTAATGGAAGCACATTGGTGAATCAGTCCCACGTCATGTTTGGGAAATTGCACCAGTTGGGGAATGCATGTGCGACTGTGTTTACATACAGTTTGAATAGCGATATTGGTTCCAAGGCAGCAGACCAATCATGAGCGCTGATGTGCCAGCAAAAAGGACAGCATATTTCTCCTGTGAGGTGCAAAGAATGATTCTCCTCAAATATGAAGAAGAAAAAGTCAAAAGTCACAAACACTGTGGCTGCATCGGAGAGGCGCCAAATGGAAAGGCAAGGGAGTGCAGATTGCATAAACTCGTAAATTACACATCAATGGCTCAATTAATTTACATTTAATGCAGCCATGAATCCCAATCACTCAGTGCGTTTACATGCAGAGCTTAATCAAGCTATGCTCAAAATTTGACTTTCTGACTACAGTCCTTGTCCCAGTTTACATGCAGCGCAAGAAAATTGAATAACTGTTCTCTTCTTCCACACTAGGTGGCGATACGCGTCTTTTCAACAGGATAATACCACGTTAATACGGCCCGATTTCCGGTTGACCTATGGTGTGATATAACAAACAAGAGTCGGTCATGCGGCAGACCGGCATTTCAAACAACCATAGGGATAATACGCCATTTTTTAATTTCGTATGTAATGTTCGCGCTACTTCTGATGCAGGTAAGACCCTGCCATCCTTCAGACGGTTCTTGTAGGGCTCTGTTTCTCTTCTTCTACGCCCGGCTTTCTTGGACATTTTTGTTCCGGGGTCACGCGCCACCGTAGTGGTTGTGGAGCATGCGCACACGCATTATCCAATTGGAAACTCCGATTCCAATCGCAACGCATTATCTGGGTGTCTCAATCGGATTATGAGAACTCCGATTTTAATCAGAGTAGCGTGTTCACATGCACTTAAGTTCTCCTGTTATAGTCCAATTAAGACAATAATTTATTTTTTTTCATGTGCATGTAAACGCACTGACTGTCCTGCATAGATGAATTAGTCTCATTCCCCCAGAAGTAACCCCTCTGGAATAACAAGAACATGGGAGCACAAAAAAAAAAAAAAAACTCAAGCACAAAAACATCATTTCATCTGGTGAGCTGGACTTAATTCCACAACGTTATATGGGCTACAATAAAGCCGGAAGCTGATGCCACAATTACAGCCTATTTATACATCAAGTTGTTAGCCTGAATGAAATTATCCTGATTTTGAGCTGTGTTTGAGCTTAGCAGAGACAAAAAGCAAAAATATACTCTTCTTTGTGTGGTTATCTCCTGGGGGATGCGTTCATGCTATAATGCTCTTCTCACGATTTGGGCTCCAATCTCAATCAGGTCTTCAATGAAAGGGCACCATTCTGTCCCGAACAGCTGATTGGCCGGTGGGTGGAGCCTTTTATCAGAATCAGATCAATCCTGAAAGCTACCCGAAGCAGGTTAGCCGTTCAGGGCAGGTTACCGTGGTAACTTTCCTCGATAAGAATGCATCCAGCTACGTTATGACGGAAACCCAAGGTTAACTCTGAAGGTATCTTACTAAGCCTGCAATTCTGCTTCGTGATACAGGCCTCAGGTCAACAACAAACTGCAACGTTACCTGCAATGTACGCGATGACGTATGAGGGGTTAGAAAAACACTGGACGAAGCCAAAAAAGATGCCATGTCCTTCTTTGTTTTGTTTTTTTTGTTTTTGTTTTTTTAAAAGAATCTGCCATCAACTTACAATAGTTACTCATCACAATAAAATAGTCCATCCTTTGTCAATCCACTACATTTATCCCTCTGCCAACCAGTTGAAAATGTTGTGAACACAAAAAAATAAAGAAATTCAGTGGTATGGTGAGAATTTTGATACCGCCCAGTCCTACAAGACGGTCGTGCTCTGTAAAAACACCAAAACACTTTCAACAATGGCGGCTGAAACTTTCACTGAACGCGAGTTGTACCAATGTCTGCACCTCTAAACCTCAGTTAACCTTACCGGTTCTTTACCGGTCCAAAACAATTCATTCAAAAGTTGCAGAGATGGAGAAGCAGCAGGAAACACTGAAGTCAAATCAGCTCTTGCGCTGTGCAGCGACACAGTATGTCGTTACATTTCTAGGGAGGGCACGTCGTCTACAAAGCGAGATCCAGGGGTCTGCCTTAACACAGCCAGCGCGTCACTTTAGCGCAGAAGCATAAATCACGCATGAAGGTTAAGCGGTTTCTCTGGGTTCGTAACTGTAAGTTAAACTCGTTTTGTAGAAATACCTTATTGGTTGACACGTTCTGCGCCTGGTCGCCTGGACAAACCCCGAGCGTTCACTTACTAACGGATGTGCATCCGAGAGAAGAAAAAAAAAAAAAAAAAAAAAAAAGAATTAACGGGCAGATTTGAGTCTTCTCGGTTTAGACAGAGCCGTTTTGAGTTGAAAGTGACCCTAATCACTTATCAGTGAGGTTATTTCGGCTTTTACAGCCTTCACTTGTGATAAAACTGGATTAAAAGAAATTGAAACTGAAATTGCGTCACATACGGATTGAGGTGTGTCGCCCCCTCAACAAACGGTTTCCATTATCAGCTCGTTAAATTGATAAACATGTACATAGGTACACGGAAAAAAAAGGGTGCATCAGTTCCCCTTGTGTTGGAAATTACTTACCAAACCTCCACTTTTTGCGTTATTTAAGGTACATATGAGCAACTTCAAAGACTCTTCCGAAGTGCTGGTCAACGCCTGTTTCACTTTAAACTTCCACCGTCTTGAATGTCATCTCCGGCCGAGTAAGTTCCTCAACGAAGAGAGATCCCATCGGAATTCTTGTCGTCCGCTAACCTCGTGGTTTTAAAGTAAAACTTTCCTCCGGGGTCCTCAACTCCATACGCCGATGTCCTCCCGCACCGTTCCTCAACTCTTCGACACCTCAAATCAGCGAAAGAGGACAGGGCAATTTATATGGCTCTGACGGTGAGCTCTGATTGGAGGAGCAATTCTATCGCTGAAGAAAGGGGGGTATGCAAACACCAATGAGAGTCGATCTGGACGCCGACGAAACTCACTCTGAACACATTGCTCAGCCAAAACATTATGTCCCCCGTCAGGTGAAGCGAATAACCCTGATTACACCACACCTGCCACTTTGTCCTCAAGATTCAAAAATCATTTATTGTTATTATGTCTGCGCATAAATGAATTTGGGCGGTAGCTCCTGACTAAAGCAGTGCAAATATAAAACAGTAGAAAGTAGGCTACTATAAATAACATAAAATTTGAGCTGTATAGACATATAAGTCAGCATGATCAGGAGAGGAGGAGGGGGTGGGTGGAGTGGATGTGTTTATGCAGGGGTAGAGGGTGATTTCACAGCCCTGGGGAAGACGCAGTCTCTCGTACCGCTTTCATACTGAAAATAGCACGCTGTCGTGGGGTTTTCCGACCAGGATCTACCCGGTGGGCGCTAATGATTTCAGACTGCCTAGATGGGTGGGATCTGAGTCCCCCCACAATCCCTTGTGCAGTTCTTACTAATACCCCTTCAAACTCTGTTTTTGACCTGCTCACAGCCCTTGAGCTTCTACAATGACACACTCTGACAGGCCATTGTTGTACACTGTCACCGCTGACAAGTCTTCTCTTGCATTTAAAAAAGACGTACAACAAAGAACGGTGTCAAGTGTAGTATATGGTCCTCTCCATTCGTTCTCAGTATTTGTTTCCTTTTTGAGGATGTCTATATAAAGTTTAAAGGTTAAAAGGTGATGTACCAGTTGTCAGTCCATAAAACTGCTAGACCTTGTAAGGAGACAAGTTTTGTTTGTGAATGGGGGTTCTTTGGGATAAGAACCATATATAAGGGGTCTGAAGGAGCTGAACGAGAGAGGGGATTCGACGATTGGCCAGAAGCTCTCTCAGATTCGGCAAGAGTTTGACATTGTTCTTTCTTGTAAATAAACCTTTTTAAATGCAAGATAAGACTTGTCAGCGGTGATCACTTCTTTCTTCAGCACATCAATATACAACACAAGCCTTGCCGGATCTGAGGGAGCTGCTAGTGCCAATTGTAGAATCCCCACTCATTCCTTATATGTGGTTTCTCACCTCCAGAAATTCCACATTCATAGACAGAGAGACTGACACCATACGGCTGGGATGGATAGCACAACAGTCATGTGTGAACAGTGTGAAGAGAGCTGGGCTGAGCATCCCAATTCTCGCCACCTGAGCTCTGTTGGCAAGAAAGTTCCTGGTCCAGAGGCACATAGAAACAGACAGTCCCAGGTCACGAAGGTTCAGTATAAAATTGTCAGCGATGATGGGTGTTAAAACATGAACGGAAGTCGATGAAAAGCATCCGATGTATGTGTTTGAATGCTCAAGGTGGGACATAGCTGTGTGCAGTGTATCCTCTGTTGACTGGTTCCCTCTGTAGGCGAACTGGTGACTGTCCAGATCAGCAGGGATGGTATCCTCGATGTGCTTTAGAGAAATCCTTTCAAAGCACATGATTCATGATTACTGGGTGAGAGAAACTCAGTGGTAATCATTGACGAGGGTGACAGCTGACTTTTTGGATACCTTTGGAACTTTTTGGGTCGTCAAAGTCAATGTGCCAGATGTATGTTCAAAAACCTTTGTCCTCTTGGCTGATATGTTAGGAGCATATTCAGTCTTTTTTATGCTGTAAGTTTATGTATTACAAGTATGTTCAAGAATTCTGTTCTCATAGTTGATGTAGCAGAAGTATGTTCAAGAATTTTGTCTTCAATATTGTATAGAAACATGAAAAATGGGCGAGTTAAAGGATTCGACTAACAACCTGTGAACTGCGTGAAGTCACACATATTTTTGCTTTTATTTTTTCTAAGTGTGTTGACTGTATTTTGTTCTTTATGCATCTGCTAGCACAAGAATTCGTTCAATAAAGCTAATTTCAAACTTTTAATCTCCTCCATAAAGCTCTTTCTTATCTTATAACTTATGTTCTGACTCTTGACTTTTTAGCTCTTTAAGCTACAGCTAGCTTCAACATCTGTTGGATCCGAACCTCGCGAGCCAGCCTTCCCTCCACGAGGATGGGATGCATGAGCATGTCTCTCATGATGTCTCCACCACTACTTTTCTTTCCTTGGAACACCTCAACAGGGGAGGCTGCTTCCATCTGAGCGCTGTGGACGTCTCCCACACATATGGGGGCATCTGCAGGGTTGGCTTCAGTTCGTCCGTCAAATCGAGTAATTTTTTTTCTTCTTTAGTTTATTTCTCATCAAAGATAATGACATCATAAACTATGGGTGACAAAAGACAATTGAGAGTGGATGACTGGATAAACATTCCTCACCTCGACATGCATGTTTATCACACTGTGAAGGGAGGGTTGGCTCATGTTTCTTTGCTAGTGTTACACACAAATGTCTTGAGAAAATCTAATAGTTACAGGCAATTCCTCTCACTGATGGTGTCTTCAAGGACAGCTGTATTCACTGCCCTGCCTGTAGAAGCCTACGATGACAGACAGAAAAAAATGAGTCTAAACACTTGTAAAATCAACTTGTAAAAAAACTTGTAATGTGAAGCAAAAACAAAGCTTCTACTCCCCACCCCCACTCTATGTTGCATTTCACAAGCTAGACACAGCCCCCGCACCTGATATAGACTGTAGTTCCTTATCCCTCTCTTTCACTTCACACGTTAGTTTCAACTTCATGACCACCTGGCTATTATCTAGGACCTGCTTTTTATTGTTTTTATAACCATTTTTATTTCCCTGCTGAAAGAGGTCACTACCATGAAAGAGTGTTTATGATCTGCAATAATCAAGGATTCAAGGATTTTAATTTGTCATTCGCAACCACACAGAGGCATGAGATGGAAGGAAATTATGCACCATACGCGTTATACAACCTAACGTGTGAACCTATAAAGGCTGAAATAAAAACTGAAATAAAAGACCAAACAGTCAACAAGGCTCAGGCACTTCAGATGAAATGAAACCGTGAAATTAATGACGTGAGTGGATGAATGAGAGCGTGGGAGTACCTGTTTGGGTAGAACACAACCAGCTCACCAAAGAGGCGGGAAGAGAGAGTGAGGATAATGACCGTCTCAACGACTGAACGCGTGCTGGTCCACAGTTGTGTGGTTGTGTGAGATAAGATAAGTGCTTCCGGAAGTTGTTTAACCCAAGTGAACCTTAACTGAAAACCAACTCAAGGTTTTCTGGCACAGAGGAAGGCACTCCAGTCCAGGGAGTAAAGGAAAATGTTTCATAGTCACCTATGTCTTGTTGAATGTTCTACAATGCTCTGCCTCAAGCAGATGGGTCCCCTCATACGAGCTGGGTTCCTCCTGTTATAAAGAGAGTTTCTCCATGCCACCATCACCTTATTGCTCAGGGGCTTCAGGATCTGGGTTCTGTAAAGCAGGGGTCTTCAACCTTTTTTCAGGCCAAGGACCTACTATATTATTTATAAATATACATAATAATTATGATTTTGCATTCGACAGTAATCCATTCAAATAATACACAAGTTCAAATATTGATTTTATTTATTTCAAGCATGTGCAGCTGTAGGTTGTATACACACACATATATATATCTAATCAACCAAATCAACCAAAGATTTTGCAGACTATAAAGCATCTCGACATAAACTGGATTATTATTGCTACTATACAAATAAAACAGAATTGAAGTGCATGCATATTAATTCTCAGTTTGTGAGGTTCAACTGATGAGGATATATCTATATTATATTTTTTATTTCTGAATATCATCTGAAACAGTCCTTTAAATCGTTTAGTTCTTTCATATTTGGAAACACAAAATATTTTATTATTTGAGTAAAATCAAACGAAAGATGCATTTCTAAGACAAAATATCCAGGAAAAGGAGGTGCACTCAGTGGTTATGCACTGTTGGGTTACCCTACCAGCAGAGTAAAACAAAGGTGGCTTAGAATTGTTCAGCCTTGTCTAGCAATGACGCCTATACTCCTTTTCAAGGTTGCACTCGTACACTTATCTCAAAATGTTTGGCGTCTGTGTATCTGTTTTGACCTGGCTCCAGTAGCCACAACAGGGAGACACACCACACCAGTATTTCAGGTAAACAATGTTTTTTTTATTATTATTATTCGCCATATTAAAACATGAGGAGTAAAGCATGGGTGCAATATGGAAATACCTACAGAAGCCAATGGGGCACACATGCGCCACACTTTTCCCCATTTCCATGCTACCATCAAACAGACATATGACAAGTGAATTGATTGGAACTAAATCTTTATTACAACTGTACAAGGGGTGCTTTAAAAAGAAATGTCAAGGCTTTAAAGTTGTGCAGAATTTATGAGTAGAAATGTAATTTTTGGATTATTATCATAAAGGCGTGGAGGTCAAGCCCTGCCAGTTAAATACAGCATGTTGGGTTATGTTATGCTCTTTAAGGGTTTTTCATTTTGTAAATTTTTTGTCTACGTCAACAGTGCATTTATCTAAAGTATATTCACCCACATTTTATCTCAGCTCTCTTGAACTCTGGCTCAAACAATGTGTAGGCCTTATGGGTTGAGGGGAGGGGCCTCTGTGGATCATCCCACAGATACTTGATCAGTTTGGGATCTAGTGAATTTGGAGGCCAGGTCAACACCTTGTGCTGTTCTTCATGTTTTTCTTTTTGGATTGTTCCTAAACTGTTTTTGTCTGCGTGTCAGGCTGCATCCTGCTGGGGATGGCTGCTGCCATCAAGGAGTGTTATTGCTATGGGGTGGGGATGTCTGGTCTGGTCTGGTCTAAGTGGGTGCTACATATTTAAGTAACATCCACATGAATACCAGGTACAAAAGTTTACCAGCAGAACAATGAATTGTCATAGGATGGTCAACGTTATTTACTTCTCCTGTCAGTGGTTTTTATGTTGTGGCTGATTAGTGTAATAGTCAACAGTTGGCCTGCCCCAACACTGCACTGGTATTTCATTATTACTGTTAAAAAGAAAAAGTACCTCAACACAGTCAGTCAATACAGCCTTGCAGAATTTATTTGTCACAGGGATAAGTGACACAGTTGAGGAGCAACTCCAGACAAACATATGGAGTGTAGTTTAAATAGCCTTGGTGTGTGTGTGTTATATGTTTTGTGCTGAGCCATAAAACACATTTGGTTGCTTCTGATGTACAGGGTCACTCTGACCTGGGACACCACACACACAGTGTAACTGCTGCGCTACTTTCCTTACAACCTGTTTGTTGTACAAATATCTATTTAGGTATTACATGTATATGTATATAGGTATATGAAATTTCTCTATCAATAGTCCTACAACCAGTCAGAAAAATTATGAATTTGACATTAAGGCATTCTCATCAAATGCCTTCACTGGTGTTAACTGTTCATCTTTCAAAGTTAGTATTCTGTTAATAGCATCAACAGACACACGTGTATGTGACTACAGCAGTTTTACTCTTCTGTCCATGCAATCTGCCCAAACCATATGATAGGCCCAGCAGATGTCTGCGGGAGCATCATCAGTTCCCAACAGAGCGGCTCCACACCAGCTTCCCTTGACAAAGATTTTGTGTGCTAGTATATTAGCATCCTTTCTTCATTCATTAATTAATTTATTAATCTAGTTTGGAGCCAAAAATAACAACAAATTTAGAGCAGGCGACCGGGCCTCAGTTCTGGAGTCTCAGAATTGATATAACCAAGAAATTAAATGACCAACGGATGACACAGTTAAGGACTGAACAGCAGGGAGGAAAAAAAAACGAAAAAAAAAAAAAAAACCCCGAAAGAAAACAGAAATTGCTTTTGGCTTGATCATCATATGATCTGTGTGACCGGACAGTCCTCGGTCTGGTCCAGGAACAGCGTCTGGAACATGTGGTTGTAGAAGGATGGGTGGTAGAGGCAGGCCCGAGCACAGTCTGGGCTAAAGTTCAACTCCAGGATTTGAGGCTGCATGACCCGCTCACCTAAAAAGGCACACAAATAAATAACGGCCTGCACGTCAGTTCCAAAGCCTTGTGATCTTGCTCAAATGAACAATATATCTATATTTTTACCATTATATATACAATGTATACAACAGTTAAAGATAGATCAATTTACTTAATCATAATTTACTATTTATTTTATTGATATCATGGATATGAAAAGAGCTCACAAATGTGATACAGTCAAAGCACCAAATCGAAGTTTATTGCGAAAAGGGAATCTAAATGACATGCCTTTTGTTAACTATGTGCACAAGTTAACACAAAACAACTTGCTTTGGAAATATATATGCTGTATTGAAATCATGCTTCTGCTAAAAGGTAGAATTAACATGCGTAATGTATATTTATATAGTGTGGTAGTGTGGTAAATCAGAACAGAAGAACAAAGAGCCAGGTATAGGGGAAGGGGGTGTCTGGAGAAACTTCACGCCAGCAAACCAAGCCTGAAAACATAGGTGCCAGCTTATCTCAAAAAAGATAGACAGACAGACACCTACTGTCGCCTGCTGCTGAGCCTTTAAATGAAAGGCAAATAACAGGTGGTTTAGGACTGTTAAAAGATTAGAATTAAGGCAAAACAAGCTCAGACTTTTTTGGTATAAAATCAAGTGTAACACAAAGATGGGACAGGAAGTTCGACCCACTGGGGGCTATTGTTGCCTTAATTGGACTATAACAGGAGAACTTTAGTGCATGTAAACACGTTACTCTGATTAAAATTGGAGTTCTCATTGTCCGATTGAAACACCCAGATAATACGATTGGAATCGGAGTTTTCATCGAATAATGCGTGTGCGCATGTTCCACAACCACCGCGCTGGCATGTGAGCCCGGAACATAAACGTCCAAGAAAGCCGATCACAGAAGAAGAAGAAGAGGAAAGGAGTTTGGACCTGGAGGCTCATGTGAATGCCAGGTCTGATAACACATACCTAACTAGTCACTTGAGGTCTGACGGTCCAGATCAGATCTTAATGCAAGGTGTGACCAGGGTCCCTATGAGCTGATAAGAGACCTTGCAACTGAGAGTCAGGGAGTCGAGAGTCGGGATGAGCATGTCTTTGGAGAAGACATGCTCGTTAGGCTAATTGGGGACCCTAAGTTGACCCTAGGTGTGAGTGCAAATGGTTGTTTGTCCCTGTGTTAGGCCTGTCCAGGGTGTGCTACGCCTCTTGGCCAATGACAACTGGGAAATTAAGAAAGAAATTAAAAGGGTTTGCGCCAAGGAATACTCACCGTTCTGCTCCGTTTTCCACTTCAACATGAGGTCCACAGCATAGATTGCCCTGGATGATGGATAAGAGCTAATACCATACGGAGCCGGTCGAGAAGAGGCTGCTTGGAAGAGCTCCTTGAAGGCTTTAAACAACTCTGTCTGAGAGTAGCAATGAAAAATAAAATAAGGACACACCAGGAACAAGCTCCTATGTTAACTGTGGCTCATATCCTGGCTCAGCACTGGATAATGATCAGTCTTATTTACAAAAGATTACTCATATTGACATCAAGGACTTAATCTGGTGTTGCCAAGGCTTTAGACCCAAAAGATTAAAATGAATCTACTACTCAGATTAATCTGCAATTAATCGCATGGTTTCCATTAGGGCTGTTGTATGTTTTGGATCTCTCTCAAACATGAACTTATTCTAGTGGACTAGTCTCTTAAGATTTAGCGTACAAAATCGGTCTCAGTCCATTTGACATGGTGATACTTACTTCCACCTCTTTCCACGGATACTGTGGATACTGCTTCTCAAACATGGGGATGAACTCATCGTAGTGCACCTGCAGACAATAATTCTATTTTTACTGGACTTGCATCAGTTAACAACAACTGAACTTGAAAGGTACATTGTGGCTGCCAATTTGACATTACATTTTATCATCACTTCAGTCAAGAGACAGAAGACCATAGTTAGCTTAATGGCAAAACAGCAAAAAGAGAGTACCTGTTTTAGGTCCACGCCATCTGCATAGTTCATGACAGTAAAGTGTTTTTGGTAATCATCAAAATGGTCCAAAGAAAATGGTCTAGGAAAAAGAAACAAAGAATATGTTAATGTAAGGCACTTTGTGTTCCATGTATGAAAGTGCTCTACAAATAAAGATTGTTAGAGGAGGATTTCCTGAATTTCCTCCTTTTCGCCCAGGATCTTTATACCTACATCGAAGGGTATTTATAAACAATGAGTCACACGACAAGAATCCCATTGAGTCAACTTATTCAAATGCACGGAGAGTAATTGCAGTCACCAGCACTGGGACTTCTGCCAAACCACCATAAGGGTTGTAAGGGGAAGCCCCAATTCTACTATTTCTGGATCAGTGTTTTAATGTGTAACTGACGGGCTGGTCTTACCACGACTGTAAAAAACATGTGGGAGATCGCTATACAAACTATAAACACAGTCACACATGTATTCCCCAATCGGTGCAATTTCCTGGAGATGACGTTCAACTATGCCCATTAACGATCGTGTAACAACACATTTGATTTGTGTCTTGAACCACAAACACTTGTTTTTGAGCTGAAGCTTCTACGATGATATTATCTGTCAGGCCGTCGAGCGAAAAACCCCGGGTCAGAGCCAAGCCCATAAATCGATGTGAAAGGGGCTTTATTCGTTCGTATCACAATTTATCACACAGTCTTACCTCAGTCAACTTTTTCTCTCTCTCTTCAGTGAAAATTCAACATCACAGACGTGGACACAAGTGTGTGGGGGTGCGTTTGATTAAGTCTCTTTGTTGGCTGGTGATAGATTGGTGTCACTGTTATTATAGACTGTCCAAGTGGTTCATGCCAGGCTCCAATCAGATCCACCACTGATGAGTTGCCCAATAAGAATCCAAAATGTCATCAAAAGACATTTTTTTTCTCAATAGACACTGGTGGTGTTAAAGCCACGTTGACTACAAAACCGCAAAACCACAGGGCATCAAGGCCACTGTCGCCTTATGGCAGATGATTTTTTGCAAGGGCACAATGCCACATTGAGATTGTGAAATTCCTGCCCTGGTATGGATATCAAATCAACTCCTTATATGGGAGGAGCACACTTCTTGTTATACAAGAATTAACAATTAACAATTCCCCCTGTTGGCCTAAAGGTACACCACTAAACTTGATTGACTGATTGATTGATAGTACTTCAGTAGCCTGTGCCACCAAATCCTAAGCAGGTAAGAACTGTTACATCAAAATCATCCAATGACAACAACAAAGAAGTTGCTTTTAATGTTTGTTTATTACACAGCTCTCCACTGGATTCAACTATCTATGACAGCGTAATTGTACAGTGTTAAACCATGTATGTAGTATGTCTTACCTGTTAGCGAAGCGCAGCCAGAACACGTTATAGGCGTACAGACGCAGAGGCTGCACAGAGCGCAACATCAACATGTAGCGAATGTCGAACTTCACCATTCCCACTTCCTCCCTGTTGAACAGTACTGGGTCTTCAATGTACTTGCACACCACCTGGAAAAGAAAGATACACGTTTACAGTTGTGGGCACTACATCTTGCAACCATAACCGAATTCAGGAAAATTCTTGGCAACAAGGAAACAATTCCTGTCTGAATGTGCTACACTTGAATGAATACACATACACAGAGGTATAAGAGTCTCTATGAGTAGTAGTGGCAGTGTAGTATGTCGTATACAGTTTAATGGGGAACTGTACATTGTAGAACATAACAATCCTGTCACAAGCACATGGCACAAATCCTCAGGTCAGGACTTAGGACAACACTCATTTTAAGAAAATAATGCACAGTTCTAGGCCTCTGTCAAACTGGAACTGTTTACTACAGAGGGGAGGTTAGACTTCTTTACCACTTACAATGGACTCCCAACAAGGGTCAATACTTAGGGCCTCTACAGTCAAACAGAGTCTCCTCTCAGTGTTTTTAACATTGTGTTTATGTGGGTAGCCTTACAGCTATTGAGGCACTCTGGACTGGCTAACCCAGTACCCGTGCTCTGTAGTAATGGAAGCCTCTGCACGTCCTCCATGTGCTTTGGAATATAACCACTCTTTAAACATTCAGATGCTGATTTTCAACTATGACTGCGACAAAGTCAATTGCCGGAGGACTGGAGGATTGGACTATATATTTGGTATATATTTGGTATTTGGACAACCTGACAGTAATGAAATACAGGAATTCAGCCTGGAGGACACAATAATAACAATAATATCAAGACATACTGCAGCTTATGATAAAACCCGAAAACTATTTAGAATGCAACTGAATGGTGCCATTGTCGAGGATATAATAGTACGATTCAGAAACAGTTATTCTGATGAAGATGTTGGCTATTAGTCACTATAACCAATTCTTCAGGAGTTTATGTCCAGCAGGACACATTTAACTGCAGACCACATGATGTTGGCTCAAATATAAGCCTCGGTCCTAGCTTTTAAATTATATGACTTGTATTCAAATTCTAATCTAAACCACAGATACTAAGACGTAGGGGCATGTTACTTCGCAGAAAATGTCGCAGAGATTGTCTTTATTAGATTTTGGCACCATTTCTAAATAAATCCATATTTTTAGATGTGACAAAGGAATAAAGGTAAGTTTTCGTTAAGAACAATGAAATTCCAGAGCCTGTGCTAATACGTATAATAAATTGAGGTAAATTGATGCTTGTTAATTGATTCATTCATGTAAATTCAACATGTAATCGAGGTTCTTAGAATCTACTGATATCTGGATCACTGGAGAAGATCAAAACTTGAGTTTATTCTCAAAAAAGATACAAACTCGAGCCTGATCGTGGGAGCCATGCAAGGTCAGATTGATTTCACGGTGTCGTGCATCTGCTTTTATGTAGTTTGAGTGCTTCATTAACATATGGGGGCTAGGTACAGCCCTTTGCCAAAACACTGTACTTTCCTCTCTGGAAATACCCGTGTGTCTTTGTACCAGGATCGTTATTTTGTCTAACAATTGTGCCTGGGTGAGGACATAAAGACCACCAGTAGAGTACATCTTCATTCATCACTTGTTACAGACAACTACTTCATATATGGTCTGGTTGGAGACCAGTTCCCTGGTGTACCACCTTCACTTCTTAGTTGTCCTTAGTGCCCTTTTCGCTTTGTGTAACTACAGTGTGAGTCATGGTTGAACCTTACTGATATGGTGATCAATATTTTAAGCTGTGTGTTAATTCAATCACAGCTTTCAAGTCATGAATATAATCAACATAAGAAAAATATAGGAGATCGCTGGTCTTATCTCTTATCCCTTACCTTAATGTTACAACCAGTTACTTAGCCTAAGTCTAAATTCTTGCACAGGATGTGGACTTGATTTCTTATGTATCTGAAGAATACATAGTGTAAGCTTCCAGGAACTGCAGACAGCAGCAACTTCTAATGTTGTAGGTGTGGTTGTGGTTTTAGTTCGGGGCAACATAAATGTATTGTCTGATGATCACTACCAAAGAGTATCTTATGCTAGTATAGATGATTGGTTTGGAAAATATGCATTGCCTCCTCCAGGGATATTTAAACAACTTGTTGTATTTTGATTGTTGTCGATAAAAAGACCTTTTTTTTGCAGGAAATGCTTGTGCTATGGCACAGGATGTGGTCTAAGTCAGATGCAATTGGACGCACTTTTGTTGTACAGCTATGGCTGCGGTTTGTTTGGTAATTTACCAAGCCTGGCAACAGTGTTTAGTTTCTAAGAACTGAAGATAAAATGTAATGGCAACAACATGACACTGCTTGTGGTGAGGCTTTAATGTTCAATGTTGGAGTTGCATTCATTCAAATGTGGAGATATAAATGTAGATTATTTTCATGTTTGTTGGCTCTGTCCTAAAATCATAAACTTTTGGGAAGATGTTCATCTAATTATTGTCAGAATTCTAGATTATGGTATACCTAGGTCATGTATTCTACTGTATTTTGGCAGTATGACAGGAAATGCATCAAAAGAGGACAGCTATTTACTGGCAAATTAAGCTAGGAGCCAGTAAAAAAGAAGTCTCGAGGAAGTGGTAAAAGCCAGACCCATCGACGCAAAATGAATGGGTTGAAAATTGTGATCGAAATGTATGTTAAGGAGAAACTGACTCTCAAGATAAGGACCCAAGAGGAAGAATGTTAAGAAAAATGGAAGAAATGGATTGTTTATATGCCAACAATAGCACAAGGTCTTTCACACTAATCATAATACAAAACAAACTGTAGAGATATAGCAATCCAGATTGTTGTTTTTCTGACCTCACTACTTGCTTTTTTGTTATGTTTTGTCAATGTTTACATGTTGCAAGAGAAAAAAAGCAATAAAAAGAAAGTATCCAAAAAACTGCATTCACCGAATGACTGATGCTCGACACTTTCACCAGTCACCAACAACGTCAACGAGCACTTGAACAATGCGACTCTGTGACTGTGTAGAAGTTCACACTTGACCATTCTGTAACATTTGTAGTTTTGTAGCTTTTGCTATGAATGCAGCACACAGACTGTATAAATAGAGACAAGGAGCTGCTCCTCAAAAGTGAAGCCAAGTTAGTGGAGGGGACTGTGGTCAAACTAAAACACTAAAATACATAAAATAAAGTTCTTTTAAGGGTGGGTACTGGCATTTTAGGTAGATAATATAATACTGATGCCTACTCAAGTGTTCCTGCATCCCTGAAACTAGCATCAGCCGGACCAACGGCACCTCACAAGGAGGTGATGAAGCATCGTCCATATTTATATACAGTCTATGGTGCAGGATAACACTTCATTGAATTCATCATAAACAAGTACATATGTTTCAGAGTAAACTGGAGGGGACTGGAAGAGATAAGGTTACCATGTTTTGTTAGTCATCCTAGTCTAAATATGCAATGTGGTTGTGTGTTAGCACCTTAGGCGTGCTCTCTCTCTGTCGGATTATGTAGTCCAGATTGTTGGTGATATGCGTGTCCAGTCCACGGGCCAAATTCCAGGGCTTACAGATCCAGTGGTTATCTTCACCCCTAAAATATTGAAAGACATCTTTTATGCAGTTCGTCTTACACCAAAGGGTTAAGGATGTTCTTTTTAATGTAAAGTACATTTTTTATGTATGAAAAGTGCTCTATAAATAAAGATTGATTGATGGATTGATTGAATGAATCAATTTCAGTGATTACTAAAAAAAATATGATCCCAACCTTTGCTGTCTCAGTTGGTAATGCTTGACAAACTGTGGCAGCTCAGTCTGCAGGTTGAAGGTCTCTGGTAGCCAGTCTGGAGCTGGGCCACCTTTTAACCTGCGGGCCACTGCAGCCAGACAGTCCTTCACAGTTACAATACTCTCACAGGGAAACTGGTTTAGCATGACATGAGGACGCTCCTCGCTGAGTTTCCTGCCAAAGAAGATGTTGTTCAAGGTCAAAATGGATTTTCATTAAGGAATGGCTGGCGGTTGCTTTATTTCAAATCCTGTAATCGTGACCGTAACTGTATTGAAACAGATTCTTTAGAAAATGGGCAGACTGGTTGGAGATGATTGAAAGGCAACAGTGACACAAATAACCACTTTTTACAGCCAAGGAATGCAGAATACCATCTCTGAAGGCACAACACGTTTAACCTTGAAGAAGATGGGCTACAGCAGGAAAAGGCCACACTGTTTTAGTGTACTTTAAAATGCAAAGTATTAGACTAAAAGACTAAACTAGACTAAAATAAAAAAAAAACCTTTGGAATACAGGCTCTTGTTTAAAAACCACATTTTTGGAATATACATGTTGATAATAGAATTGAACTTGACATGTATCCCTTTGCGGCACATACATTCTTTTCTGATTAAAAAATGTGCAATTAACTGCATATTAACTGTGAACAATCATGTGATTAATCGCGATTAAATTCTTTATCAGAATGACAGCACATATAAGTTAGCAAAAAAAAGCCATTTTTATGTACTTTGTATTTAAAATAGAAATGTCACAGTAACCTTCACCTCTCAGTGAAATACACAAAAGTACTACGTCTTTGAGTCAAAATCAAAAGTTGTAATAGCATTGAAGAAATTTGCGATACTATAGTTCAACACAGAAACTAGGTAAAAAAAAAAAAAAATAAAAAACAACATGAAGTTTTGTGTAACAAGGGGGAAATTACTATTAAGTCTTTCTTACTTTACTTTTTTAAGTTCTTATTTACTAAAATTTATACATAATTTCATCTACAGATTAAACTAAAGATTAAATTCCGCTTCATATTTACCAGTGACTTATAAGACCAGACTCCCACACGACTCTGTGAATGACTCTTTGCTTCTCACCTGTAGTCTTTAATGTGATTATAGCCCCAAATGATATCCGCCTCCTCCTCTACCTCAGTCAGCTGAAACCGAGGGTGTGTCAGGTTGTTCGTTACTTGTAACATTTCACAGTAAACCCTGAAAACAGAACAGTGGAAAATGTGGCAAATTATGCAGCGATATGACAAGTCTTACGAGAAAAACTGGAGAAATAATAGATGAATGTAGTCCCATGGCCCATATAGTGTGAGCCAAAAAGACACATCACACCCAACTGTAGACATTTAATAGAGACGATCTGCAGCAAGTTCTCCATTTTACATGGATTTAAGCAACAAATACCTTGACAAACAGACACTGTGCACTTCTTTATTAAGTCGTTGGATCTCCAGTGTTGAGGTGACAGACTTACTTGAGGATCTTGTCCTCTGGAACAATGTAGGGTTGGATTTCGACAGGAAGCTGCTCCCTGTTCTCTCGTGCAATTGTCTGGAGAAGATACAGAGAACAATGAGGATCAGAACAGTGCATTTGATTAGGAAGACAATTACATTTCAAATTAAATGTTGGTATAATGGAATATACATTAGCAAGCAACATATATTTTAGGTGTTAGTTGATTGGACTATGCTTCACAATAAAGGCAGACACAGAACCAAAATACAACTGCGTTGCATTGCATTACTGCATTACAACTAACTGTCGGCTGTTAAAATACCAGCTTGAGGGTGAAGTCTCTTTGACTATGAATGTTGAATTGGAGATGAGCTGAGAAACCATATATAAGGAGAGTGTTGGAACTGAGCAGATTCTGAGTTTTTGACACCGTTCTTGTAATAAAGCCTTTTTAAATGCAAGAGAAGACTTGTCAGCGGGGATCAATTCTTTTCATCAATGCATCACATCAATGTTTTTCATCAGAGAATAGATGTGGGTCTTCTGTGGGTGTCCTGTTGTGTCTGGTAACAGAATGTTGTCAGTGGAGGTCTTTGGGTCCTAAGGGTTGAGATGAAGCTGAGATGAGATGATACTTGATCAGTTCAGGATCTAGAAAATTTGGAGGCCAGGTCAACACCTTGTTCTGTTCTTTATGTTTTTCATTTTTTTCTAAACCATTTTTGTCTGTGTCTGCGTCAGGCTGCATCCCGCTGGTGATGCCTGCTGCCATCATGGGGTGCCTGGTCTGGTCTAGGTGGGTACTACATGTTTAAGTAACATCCACATCAATCCCAGCAGTTTCCCACTTCTTTTGTCAGTGGTTTTAATGTTGTGGCAGAACAAAAATTTTCTTCACAGCTTTTTGTTTCTACAGTGGTCGACCTTAATCCAGCAATTGCAGCTCCTTTCATAATGTTCAGCTGTCAAGCATCTTGTTAGTCGCACCTTAGCTCTTAAATGTGTGGACTGCTATGTAGCCTCCTCAGCAGTAAGTCTTTCATCACAATCAAATCTGAAACTCTCTTTCTCTCTCGTTACAATGATCTCGTGAAATTATTATTATTGAAAAAAAACTCTTCACAAGTGTTTGGATAAGACTTTTGTTTCTTGGCACAAAGTAAGATTGGGACATGGTGAAGACATGGGAAAGACACGCTCATTAAATGCACCTGTGTTACACTATAATAAATTAAAGCAAAACTCAAGAACAGCTTAAGACATAAATAAATAAACTCCTTCCGTATTAAACTCTATCCATAAGGTCAAAGGTGAAAATCTGTTGTTTCGAGCATTGAATCATTCAGGAAGAACCAAAACGTTATTGGGTTTCATTGGAGACAGGAAGTGTGAAACTCTATCCGTTAGGTCAAAGGTCTAAGTCTGTTGTTTGTGATAATATCATGATGGTGTTGTGATATGTGATGGGATGGATGCCCCCGTTGGCAGCCAGGTCAATGCCACACACACTCACACACATTCACATATTTAATTGTGGGGTTAGTTAACAGATTCTAGGATATAAAACCGTAGGCCGGCCACTGTCTAACGTGCATTTTATCTTGGTGTGCTGTGGAAGACGCTTAGCAGAGGTCCTTTTGCGCTAAGCCCCTCAGGGCTACAGTCCTTACCTCGTAGTACGCGTCCGGGGGCTCTGCAGTGACACTGCTAACACCTTCTAGATCAGCAGGCATCCATGGTAACAGACGGCACTTCCTCACCAGCGGGTTTGTCTCTCCGTATGTATAATCACGGGTAACTTCCTCTGTGGAAGTAGAAATAATACTCAGAAACTTCCCTGCTCTGCCTGTGGAGCCCATTAATTTCTAGTGCAGTCACTTTTGATTTGCTTGGAACTACTTTCTGTGACGGATTAATGCACATTTAGAACTCTATTATGCCTTGACTTTCTTTTTTCACCTCCTTCCTGCAGGTCCTGCAGAGGCCAGAGCACAGAATAGGCCAGCTGGCCCTGTATGTAGAAGAAGGGAGCCATGCTGCAGCTGGGCTGGTCAGAGTGCTGCATCTGGGAGCCAAACTCATCCATGATGTACCACACGGGAACCTTCTCCTCCGCTGACTGCACATAGAAACACAACAGAGGCAGAAGCAGAGGACAGTGAGACAACTGATGCATTAGTATTTAAATCTGCCAACAGTGATATGAATCGCTACATTCGGAGGAGGAGGGAGTACATTCGGGTGTGCAGCGGTGTGATTTGACCTCTGCTGTGGGTTCTCCCCCTCCCTCCGTTCATCAGCGGCTTCAGCTGACAGCCTCCCCTCAACCCACCAGCCCATCCACTTGAATATCACCGTCAGAGATCCTGACAAGCAACCAAGGGGTGCCCCAAGGAACGGTACTGGCACCATTCTTCTTCACCCTCTACACCTCCGACTTCCCTAAAACCCCGGCACCAGCCACCTCAAAAAGCTTTCCGATGACTCTTCCATAGTCGGATATGTCACCAATGATGATGAGGAGGAGTACAGAGGACTGATCGAGAGCTTTGTTGAATGGAGCAACCCGAACCACCTTCAACTCAACATCAGCAAGACTAAGGAGGTGGTGGTGTGATTACAGGAGGAACCGGAGGAGTCCTGTCTCAGTCACCATCCAGGGTGAGGAGGTGGAGATTGTGGACTCAGACAAGTAACTTGGGGTCCACATCAACAATAAACTGGAGTGGTCTCATAATACAGACACACTTTACAGGAAAGGACAAAGCAGGATGTCCTTCCAGAGGAGACTGAGGTCGTTTGGGGTCTGTAGTAGACTCCTCAAGACCTTGTACCAGTCTGTGGCCAGCGTGCTCTTCTTTACTGTGGTGTGCTGGTGGGGCGGGGCCAAGACTGGTGAGGTCAACAGACTCAATAAACTGGTGAGAAAAGCCCGCTTGACTGGACTGCTAAGAAACAGTGGCTGAGAAGAAGGTGAAGGACAAACTCTGTAATATTGGACAATCCCTCTCACCCTCTGCACAATGAGCTGTGGCTGATTCTTTAATTTCTTTCTGGTCACTGTTGTGCTGCTGTAACATTTGAATTTCTTCAGTGGGGATCAATAAAGTACTATCTTATCTGTTTCATCTGGCTACTGTGCATTGTTGCACAGTTCCTTGTACAAAGATGCATCATGCTAACTGCTTGGTTATATAATTCTAAGGTAGCCACCTTGGTCCGTGGGTTATGTGTTCAAACAGGAAACAAAACACTTTGGAATGTGACTCCAACCAGGCTAGACCACTCTCCTTTTATATCAGTTCATTTGTTCCAGAACAGACTGAAATTGCTACATTCACACCAACCTAAGCTGACAATGACCTTAGTGTGAGGACACCCTTTATTTTGCATCACTTTTGCATTACCCTTAGATTTCATTCTGATCCAGCAATTCCGCCTGTCCAAACTTTGGATTAAGATCCGATACAATCAAGTAAAAGTCAGCTGTGTACACCCTTAAAGTAAAAATTTACAGAGAAAATGTAAATACTGTAACAATGAACATAGAGTGCAGCAACTTAAAGTCTATGAAACGTCAGCAGGGGTGAGTGTAAGCGAGTGGGAAGGTGTGTGAGTGTATGTGGCTGGTGGGGGGATGTGTGAGAGTTCTGTAAGGGGATGGGGTGGGAGTGTTTTACTATGGGGGGAAGGATTGCTTTAACAGCTCTGGAGAAGAAGTTGTCCCTTAGGCCAGTTTACACTAATCTGATTACTGGGTGTAACGGCAGAGGTCTTTCACGGTTCTGCCTGCCGTCAGTGACGGATCGGGATATTCCTGAGACTGGAGCCGCGCTCTTTTGAATCCAGGTCCCAGGGTGAAAAAGAAAAATATGGAGTCCGTGCAGATCCTTTTTTGCATTCGTGTGTACAGCCTGATACGAACACAAAGATTTCATCGCCCCTCTCTCACCCCTCCAAACCTCTAGCCCCCGATGTCTCATAACAACATTGGCGAACTATAGGCTCGTGGTGGTTCTCCATCAAATATTGAACCTTGTTGGTTGGCTATATACTGTTGCTTCACCACTACCATGAGCTAAAAAGTAGGGATGCAAGATAACTTTTTTTGAAACCAGAGCGATAACTGATGACTTTCTGCTTCTAAAGGACGATACCGATAACTGATAACATACCTGGAGATAAGAAGGACTAATGAACAAACAGTTTTGACTCTTCAAATGAAGATATTTCTTTCCTTCAGACGAAAAACTATTAGCAAGCAAACATTTGCTAAAAGATCAATGTCAAACTAAACTTTTTGATATTTCAAATGAACATCACAAAATAAAGGCCTCTAGACCTGAAATAATTTGCATCAGGTTTAAAAGTAAATAAAGTGAAAAAGTGCATACCACAAGTTCTAAAAAATAAATAATGCACTTACACAAGTTAGAATCAAACATTTCTAAGCTAGTTCTATGCTATGCTGATTCTCCCCGTGGTATTTTCTTTAAACATTTATTGCACTCAGCCAGTGAACCGTCTTCCTCGGAAACTTTAAAAAACTCCCACACTATTGTCGCCACCTTGTATATTTACAAACGTATGCATGTTGTGATGCATTCATGTGGTGATGGAAATTCCCCTTTCAAGGTTTGCAAGTCGTTTCCCCGACCTTTTTATGTTCATTTTTGTATGATTTACGTGTAACATCCAGGACAGTGAGTAAAATACTGTGGATAAGACGTTGATATCAGCCAGCTACTACCAAAATTATGACAGAGTTGATGAGTTGTTTTCCGGCATAAGGAAGTAATGCATTTTTTCAGTCAGAATGTTTTTTTTCCGATTATACTGATGCTACACGAATGCAGCATTCACTGCAGGCGGTGCAGGTCTCATGTAGGAGAGGGAGCGCCTGATTAAAACGACAACTCACACCGCAGTGCTGACAAAAATATATATTATATGTTATCGGGCCGAAAAAGTCATGATATCGGACTCATTGGAATGATGTCATAGTTTCCTGATATCGGGCCGATAATTAGTGTGCACCCCTGCTAAAAAAGATTACGGACTGTAGCAGATACAGTGCCACACATAGGCCTGGGATCTGCACTCGGCCTTTCTACAACTAGATGCGGTTTAGCAAAATGGATCGACATTTACGGAGAAATACCCAACACGACACCAAGGAAGACCGTATTGTTTTCGTACGTGAGGGATGGCCTTAGTGTTTTTGTCTTAATGTTAAGACATGGAGGGTGTCTTTTTTCTACGTACCCCCTGCGACAGGTGATAAGTCTGGTTGTACTTCCACATGCACTCCATCACCAGTTCCACTGTGTCCGGATCGGGGGCCTCACCGTGGAAGTCTACTCCCATGAGGGCGGCCATTCTTGATAACAGACCAGGGATCTCCTCCAGCTGCTGCCGGGCATGTTCCACACGGTAGGTCCATGCGTGATCCACCAGGAAAACACTGAAGGGGACATGAAAGGAAGTTGAAGTCAAAATCTCACACAAATGAAAGCTCTCAGTAGCGCTTCTACACCATCCTCACCTCCTCCACCCATCGTCGTCTCTCCTAAGGGCTCTCCTAAGCCCTGTAGCCTGGGCTTTTTGATGAGTTTTCCCACAGTAACTTTTGGGAGTTGTTTTTTCTTGCGTTTTGGCATTTATTGCAATCAGGGCTTCATGAAGGAGTAATGTTTTTTAACATGAGGTTTACTCTACATGTTCTGGATTCATTTTTACACTTTGATTCTTCTTTCCAGCTGTTTCTTTAGCCTCTCGATGTTTTTGTGTTGTCTGTTTTTGTTTTTTTTTCTTGCCAATCTCTTCCCTGCTTTTTAACCAACGGATGAGCTACTCTCCCTGGTTTTCTAGGCCTGACCAGCTGGTACAACTCTCATAGGGTTCAGAGTAAAACCATAATCTCCTTACAACTACCACAACTGGCGTATATCATTATCATTACCATTTCTATTATTATTTTCAATCATTTTATTTTTTGTGAATTTGGCGCCCTCACCTGTCCGGCTCTGAGGCTTGCAGTCCACTCTCTCGGGTCACAACCACTTTGGACCTGATCACAGGTCCAGGGTTGTTGGTCTTTTTTTCACTCTCTCCATTTTCCTCCTCTTCCTCCTCCGCCTCCCCTTCTTGGTACTGCATTATTCCAAAAACCTCACCAGCGTCATAAATCTGTGGGAAAAAAATGAAAGAACATGAGCCGTATGGCGCATGTGCCAGTCTTCCCTGGAAAATCTGTCAATTTAAACTTTGCTCAAGCCTCGAGGCTGCTGTAACGCGTTTAAAACACTGTTAGCTGAAACGATAATTCGCTATTACACCGAAGCTGGGTGCTAACTCGTACCTAAATCGTATGCCGAATTGGTACTTGGAAAAGCTACATTCAGTAAAGGTTTTAGTTCGTTCCTGTCTTAGCTGTATGTTAGTAAAACTAGAAAATATAGTTTTTTTCAAGCGAGATCGGCACATTGCATTACCTCATGCTACTCATACAAAGCTAACGTAGGTTACTAGTTAACGTTTCATGTGCACATGTGTTTGTACAAATCTGCCGTTTACTGTCACCACTGGACCTGGTTCTGGTTATCAGAACTTCTGTGTGATGCGGTGCTTCATAAGGCGTGTGTATTCGCTAACTGAGGGCAGACCTCGTTGGTGATTTTGTGATGGAGGCTCCTCCAGTAGATCTGGGGGATCCCTGAGGACTGCAGGGCTCCGGCATGTAGCGCCACAAAGCTTTGGAACTCCTCGTCCTCTGATCCATTAAGAATTTCTGGGTTTGTTGACATTGTTACAGCGAGACTGAATTCACGTGGACGCGGCTCAGACGAACCCGGAAGAAAGAGTATGACAGCTTATGCGGCAGTGCATTGTGGGAATTTTAAAGAAAAATGAGACTTTTCCCCTGAAACGTTTGTGCCACATAATATTGTATCAATGACAAAACACAGACACAAACCAGAAAAATGACCAAAAAAAGCTACTAATGATTTATTGAAATAAATAGACCAGTAGATTCAAAATGAGAATTAAAACCATTGAGTGTTAAAACTGGATATTTAGCCACTAAGCTTATTGCTGCCGAAAATTCAAAACGTGTTATAGAGCATGTAAGTTCTTTTTTCACTGTGTTCATCCTTTAATGGACTGCTGCGTGTTTTGTTTGTCACTGAGCTAAAACTTTGAATAGTCGAGATTGTACTGAAACTTGAGCGGCCATACATAACGACAGCCAAGGAAATAATCATCATGTAGTAGTTAAATTTCATTTAATGAAGATATTTTAGGCAGAAGTGTAGTAGCAGGCCAGTATTCCAGCATTTACACATAAAGACTGTTTTGTCTTATTGTATGTATTCTGTAATCTGTAATATCTGACATATATATTGCATTTGTTTTGCAAAAAACAGTGTGTCATCAAGCAGTCAAGCAGTGAGATGGATTTTAATCATCCTCTCACTTCTTTGGTAGAAATCTATCCTGGATGACGACCTCTGCACACATGGGGACTCTGAGTAGTCAAAAAATAAAATTGAGATGCAAAAAAAACACAGGAAAATCCAAGTTGTTCTGAAATCTTTAATGATGGACTAAAGCTTCAGTGAGAAACATGATTAATAAAACAAGAGGTCATATTTTTTAAACACAACTAAACTGACAAAACTGACAAATTTGGGTGGTTATGAAATGATTTCATAAAAATAAGCTGTTAAAAGCTTAAAAGTTAGCCACGACTCTCAAAGTCGAAGCTCTTCTGACTTGAGAAGCTTTACTCTTTCCATGGTAACTATCACTGACACTTGCACGCCAGTGTGATCAAATAAGAACAAATAAATAAATAAGAAGAAACATCATGAACTACTTTTACTCAAGTAAACAATCCTGATGCAGACTGATGAGCTACCTGATGCACTGGTCCCGGTTACAGGGTGTAGCCAGACTCAAATGGTATTTTAACTGATACAACCTCTGCATGCAAAACTTAAACGTTAATGTAAACAAATCCAATTCCATGGCTCTCAGATGACATGTATAATTACGTGTCTATGATTCAATCTTTGCTAAAGTATAATCACTTCTCAAAGGAGGGACTAGTGTAGACTTAGCTACACCACTCTCAGATGTTACGCTACTTTGTTTAATCTGCTTTGTTTATGATTGAGACTTTTTGCGATGTCTATTTTAGCTTGATTTATGCCATTTTTGAACTGCTTTCCAGTTCCTCATATATTAGAGACTATCTGCTGAAGCATATGTGTATTACTATTGGTCTTGTATTTTAATGTAGCACACCTAATAGGAGATTAATTCCTTTAGAGTTCGTTGACTCTAATCTTTTAGGACCAGAGTTCACTGGACTGGTTTCACACCAGCCTCAATCAAACCTGAGTTATCTCAATTGTTGGAAAGTGCAGATACTTAGACTTGCTCTTGCATAAAGCTGAGAGACCACTTTTAAAAGAATTATGTCTGAGATAATCAGACTTAAAGTTAGAGAAAATGGTCTTGGTAATCCTGTTCACACCCCCAAAGGGTTAGCAGTGAGTATGAATTACTACTATTACACTTTTTTTATACTTTATGCTAATGTTAACGCTTTCTAACCCCAGCCAGAAAACACTGGCATCACTGTGCAGAATCCACAACAGAACATTACTAAGGGTGGAAATCCTATGAATATGGCTTCAGTGTCACATCTTGAGGAAACATTCTTTGGCGTTGCTCCACACTTGTATTCCCTGCAAAGAGAGAGCAGAAATAAGAACACTCATGAACACCACTACCATCTGTGTACCAACAGATGGCTCCTCTGCTCCTTCTTTACCTTCTTGCACATGCTGATTTGCATCACGGCGTAGTTAATGAGAGCTTCACGCAGATCTTTGTCTTTCTGTTCCTGAAAGCGCTGCATGTCCACCCACCCCCTTTCAACATGTTCTCTGCAGCAAAACATCAAGTAGAGCACACACACTAGGTTAGCCAACATAACTTAAAAGCACAACAAAAATGTATGGTGCTTTCACATATGATCTGCTTTGCAGGACTGAGCAGAGCCCGCAACTTACTCGCACTCGACTGTTTTCTCCTTGACTGTCTCTTCACCCTCTGTTATCAGCTCCTCCAGCAGCTTTAGCCTCGCCTCCCTCTGCTCAGGTGCCTCTTGCCCAAAAAGCTTGTTGGTCATTCCTTTGAAGGAGAACGTCCGCACAATCTGAAGAGGTGAACAAGGAATACACATGAAACTGAAAACTCAAATACAGAAGAAGTCATTTCCAAGATCCTTCTCAAATCACTTCCTACGGTTTGACACACACTGTATCGCATATTCAGCTATTATTCTTGAACAGATGTATGTCCTGTCTGATTTCTGGAACGCTCATGGAGCATGAGTGCAAAAGAATACATGCATTAAGTGAGCGTGGTGTACCCCTGTAGCCAGCTCCTCACGTTGCTGCTTCTTAGAGATGAGGTCCTGTGAAGCCATCTCCAGCTCAAACTGGGTCAGCTCATGTTTCCTGCACACTGCCCTGCCAAGAGAAAGGTTACAGCAGTAAGTGGACTGAATCAAACAATTAAGTGTTTCTATTGTTTAACTTAACCTACTGACTAAAATGTTAAGATAATAGTAACAGTCAGTACAACCCTATGTAAGTTCTTGATTAGCCAAATTTAAACTGCAGGAGTTTCCGGAGGCTCTTGTTAAGTGTATTGTGGTCAACGAGAAAATAAATGCATTAAACCACATCATATATATATTGCTAAAGTCACATCTTACCTCAGAGCTTCAGCATAAAAAAGGTATTCTTTCAGCTGATCAGCATAATGTTCCTCTTCTTCTAAGATATCATCAATGGAGGCAGCATATCTGCAGATGTGTGAAAAACAACACAAACACAATTGGCAGTAACAGTCACACAGTACGGTAAACATTCAATGTACTGTGTGTGTTGCCCATAGCAACAGTATCAGATGAGTAATAATGTCAAACTATAATTACAGAAATGGGGCCATGAGAAGACAGTTAGTCTGGACTGAAAGACTTACGCATCCATATGGTGACCGGCACTCTGCAGTCCATCGCCCATTTCTTTCTCAATGGCGCTCCACTCACTGCAGTGAACACATGGAAGAAAACGCACACACACACACACACACACACACACACACACACACACACACACACACACACACACTGCATTTGATACAGAACTGAAAAATATCTGAGCATTGTCTAACGCAGGCATGTCAAACTCAGTTTGTCTCTGGGGCCGGATCCAGACTTTCTGTTCTCAGGTGGGCTGGATCAGCAAAAGAATGTCAACTCCAAATATTTAGCTTTGTTTTTCAGTACTATGCTTTATCATTCAGCCTACATTTGTAGCCTACCCTACATATTATAATCACGGATGACAAGGGATCTTTTCTAAGCACAACACATTTATTCAAAACCAATGGGAAAAAAATGATTTTTCATGTTTGGCCGTGAATGTGTTAACAACTGGTTTATTTTAACAGTTGAGTGAATGCAGTTTTACACCTGAACCAACTCACCACACTAAACAAACTCAAGTGGGAACTATAAAAAAAATATTTTCGCCTTAATTGTCATACTGCTTTGAAATAAATGAAAAAAGAAATACAAAATAAAATAAAATAAATAAATAAAAAAGTTATAGCAGTGCATGGGCAATAGGATTAGACTACATCAGATCAAACTACTATGCTGGGCCTACTGAAGCTGAGAATATACTGCACAATATTAATTGTCTTTAATATGACATACTTGTCTTTATGATGAGTGGTGCCGAATATTAAACTCTTTGAACACTGCAACTTGCTGATTACAGACCAAGCACACTGGTTTTGCATTCACTTCTGTGAATAAATACTTCTCGGTCCATTTCTCCTGGAAAACTCTGCACTCCGTGTCCACTCTTCTTTTTTTTGACAGTGCCATTTTGGGAAGGGTGTGTTGACCGATAACTTGTTTAGTAGTGGTGAATGGTGAAGCAAGATTGCCGGTTTATTTTTTACTTGGACACATCACATTGCGAATGTTTATTTCCTGTGACTAACTCGTGTCAGTGCCGCATGCTTGACGTGAGCGCTTTTACACATTTACTGCCCTCTAGCGGCCGGAGGGAGCATTTGGTTTGTATTTATTTTAAAAAATCACAACTTTTAATAGAAATTAGCTAGAGACTCGCTTCTTTTTTGGACATACTCAGAAATGTATGCCGGGCCGGATTAAATGACCTAACGGGCCGGGTCCGGCCCGCGGGCCGTATGTTTGACATGCCTGGTCTAACGCATCATATGGAGTAGTTTAACAAAATCCTTTAGGCTGATGTTTTAACCCCTCTGTTATCCTCCATGTTGAATTTTACACATTTTTGAATGTGGAAGTGAAATTGTTGTTCGCTCTGCCTTTAGGTTATTTTCAACCATAAAGATAATGTTTCTGCTCAGGTTATTATTATCCCTGTCTGGTGATTTACTGGACATGAGTGCCTTAGACAGAAAAGGAGACATTGTCTAGGACATTTGGCATCGTAAAAGGAGGCCTTTTCATATTTCTGAGTGACAGGAATGTGGTTCAGTTATGGTCATCTTCATGACAGGTATTCTTAGCTGAGGGAAGCCAATCACATGACAAACTTGGTCCTTGTGTTTTTGTGTTGTACTTTTGAGATCATACTTCAAACACTTTCAGTATTGTGTGATTATTATGTTACAATTTCCACCACATATATCACATAATTTTAGATAAATGTGGTCTACTGCCTATGAATTGTAGAATATATTATATATAATATGATATATATTATATATAGTAATCTAATTTATAAATAGTCAAAGAGACCAGGTGGGTTTTAATCATGCAGACACATATTATTATAAACTTATTGTCAAACCTGAAGACTCTTCCATAGTTCCCATGGACCTTGTAAACACCATACAATCGATCAGCAACCCTCTACAAGACACACAAGCAATGAGTGGTGATTAGTTAGTTACTGTTTCTGAGGGTAAGAATTCACTTTTTATCTCCTTTATTTCATTTTTTTCTAACACTTTTTTCCTGTTCCTCTTGAAATCTTATGAGTACACAAATATTGATCTGTTCTTGATGCAGTGTTTCCACATTTACAGCAGGACTGGGGTGTATCAAATCCTGCAACAGAACTATATACTACCAGGGCAGAGCCACACTGTCTCCAACACAACAAAGAAAGCGATCGAGGACTGACAGGCAAGACTTCCACTCTATTAAATGATGAGTCAATGCTGATTTTGTGCACCGATCAGCCACAACATTATAACCACTGGCAGGAGAAGTATTAACATTGACCATTAACATGTGACCTGAGAACAGTGAGAAGCATTTTTTGTCACATGGATTTTGGTATCTACCTGAGTAATGACTGAATACATAAGCTTAAGCAACAAAGCATTGTTTACTTTTTTCCCAAGGTGGTACTTCACCAAGACCAACAGACTAGGGATGCAAATCACAGTCGCATAAACTGATTTTGACCTCAGCTTGGTGTAAACATGAATAAAACTCAGTGACCAATCACACAGCCATGTTGTCCCGGTGTGATGTTCTGGGACAGGTCAGGACAGTCTGAAGACAGAGAGCTCTGAGGCTGAAGTCCTGACCACATGTCAGCTGTCCAGCTACAGCAGAGGAAACTCACGCTTTTTTTTTATGAAGGTCCAGTAGTGAGTGGCTAAAATACGGGAGGATACTGTAAACCGGCGTGGATCCAGCGTGGATCCGGTGTTTTTATCAAGGCTTGGTTGCCGTGCTGAGGCAGCAGGTCGGTTTGAGCTGCGTTCAGGCGACATTAAAACTCCTCAGGCAGTGGTCAGTGTCGGCGGCTGTTTTTGTGCTCCAGTAGACCTATAATCCTGCCTCCCGCCTGAAACTCGTCCATTAAGAAACGTTCCGCGGTGCAAAAATGAGTGCGATTAAAATGCGTAATTTTTTTTAACACGTTAATTTTTGTGTAGTTAATTAATCTTAATTAACACGTTAAAGTCCCGGCCCTATTAAAAACATGAAGCACGTTTTTGAAGATTTTATTGCAAGTGAAGGGAAAACAGACTGAAAGAAAGACTTACTGCTCGTGCTCGGAGCAGCTGGGAAGTGTGAGACTGCAGCTCATCACTGTAGCGTTTCATATCTGTGAAGCGCCTGAGTAAGACAATAAACACACAAACAGGAGAAACTGATCAATACTTCAATAAATGTTTAGATTGTTTTTATTATTTTCATAATCTTTTAATTGCGTTCATGATTTCTAAAGGAAATTTTCAAACGGTTCCTAAACAAGAGACCTCTCTGCCTTTGTGGTCTTATATGAATTAATATGAGTGAATATACTGGGGTTTCTACATCAGATGTGTCTAAATAGTTGTTGCAGGATCTTTCATGAAAATGAAAAATTTTCTATAAATATGGAATTACTAAAACACAAACTGCATTTTAATCATTACCATCAAGCTCCATCAACCTCTTAGCCGGTTGTTTCAACATTTTCAAACCTCCTCAAACACCTTTATGGCGTAAAAAATGAATTTCAATTGAAGACAAAAATGTTAAACCAGCATTATGCACTTTAGGCTTAAACTAAAATCCCAGAGATCAATTCTGTCAAAATGCTGAGGAAGCCCCTGCTGCTGTGGGAAACCTGACTAAAGAACTATTGATTAGAACATTATGATGCAGGGCCTTGCTTCCACCACCTGTCACTTACTACAGGAACTATTATGTGACTCAGGGAGATCTGGCTGTGGACATGTCACAATGTACAAGGAAATAGACGTAGTTTAAATCAACTGGAAATGGAAAACATCCAACCCATTAAAAAGAAGATCGATAGATACTGTAGATAGATAGATACAAGAAGACACAGTTATTTCTGTAAAAGACTAAGTACTAAGTTTTCCTGTGCTTAGGAAACTTACTTATCTGGATTTCTCACCCTGAAGGTGGCACTGAGAGCTCGCAGCCTGGAATCTGACTGAAAAATGGGTAACAGGAGGCGCTCCAGGTTAGTGAACACTGAAAATATCAGCATGAATTCAACATCAGATTACAACAAACACACAAATGTCCCGTACCTTCACCTGAAATCCCGTCTCATACACCACTTCCTTCCAGCCGTGCTCCTGCCACACAGTAGCAGAGGAAGTTAGAATTCAAGACTGATGTTAACACGATCACTTGAACAGCTCGACTCACGCACAGTTCAGCACCACGCACCTCAGTGAGGAAGTGGTAGAGGATCCTGTCATTGGACAGGACAGGATGAGAAGCCACACGGAGCAGAAAGTTCTCCAGACCGACCCTGCGGCGCTCCACAAAGTCTGGGTCCATGTTGTCTGCAGACAGCTTGTGCCACACGAACTCTGCCTGCATATAATAATAGTAATAATAATAATAATAATAAACAATAATTTTCAGTCGACTTTTCTGGACACTTTCTTGAAGTTTGTCTGTTTTCCTACTCAGGTGAGATGGATAAAAACATGTGAAAATTGGCCAAGAAGATTCAAAAGTATGTAGACGAATCACATGATACTGTGACATTTCTGTGACTCAATGAAAGCGCATGCATACATTACGTTATTATTTAATCAGTTATGTTCAGAGCCCTGACATTAGTCATTTCAGAAACACAAAGCTCAAACTCTTTAATATACACTGTTGTGCTATGTGCAGTTGTGAAAGAAAGATAAATAGTAATAAAAGTAAATGAGGGCAGAACAGCTCTCATTATTAATGATATCAGACATGATTTATGGTGCTTTTTTCTGTTGTGTTTTTTTGAATGTATGAGGCAATAGTTTGCTTACGCAAGGTCTTTAATGCGACCCAGGACGCATTGTGTGTTGACATTGGTGAAAGAATGTAGTTGCAAGTGGCCCAGACCTCCTTCAAATGTGGTCTGAGAGATCAAATCCCAAATGTGTCCTTGGGTGTGTTCACAACCGTGCATTAAGATTAACCGTGCCACTTACAATCAGATTAATCACGTCTGACCATGGCCCTAGTTCCACTAGATCAGATTAGATAGAAACTTTTTTTATCATGTAGGAAATTTGGTGTCCAGTGGCTTCATCACATAAAACACGTGTATTCAAGTTATAATATATGATAACAATAATAATAATAATAATAATATGAATATATAATGCTGTGTAAAGACTATACAGTACTGGCACAAATGACCAAAGTCCACTTGTTTCCTCACAGGGAGGCGTTATAGAGTCTCACAGCCTTTTAATTACGCATTTCTTATCAGAAAGCTATGTTGGTATGACTCAACAGACGTTGGAGAGCAGAGCTCCACTGAACTCACCCTCTTCTCGGGCAGAGGTGGCACCACGATGTACGGGTAAGTGACTATTAGGTAGTTCCGCAGCAGCTCAAACTCACTGTACCGCCTCCACAGAGAGTCAGGGGCTGGGTTACGGCCTTCAGTCACAGCATCCATTGGTCTTTGAACATTGGACCACAGACAATTGTGTTGTTTTTGCAGTGACACACAAAAAAAACAAAAAACAAAAAAACAAACACAAAAAAAAAAACAGAAGTGGATTTAGCTGACACATCACCTCAACCGGAGGTGATGAAAAAAGTTTCAGCCCAATTCACAGTGCTTCCTTTTTAACTTCTGACTACTCACCCTTTATAGGCCACACACTGAAATATTTAGGAATTCTAAATTTGTTATTGTGGGGCATCGTATGTGAAATTTCTCATACGTTTTCATTTTCATGGAGGAAATCAAAATCGATGAATTTGACATTTACTGTTCCTTATTCTATATCAGCGGTTCCCAAAGTGGGGGACGTTTTGCTACAAGGCTAAATGAAGGCTTGGTCACTGCTAGCAAAACAGTTGATAGAGAGAGGAAGACGGGAGGACTGTATGGGCTAGGAAACTACGCTAAACAGCCTCAGTCCTGAGCTGATGTAGATTTAATGACTGACATCATCGCTGTGGTCAACTACATCAAAACACGAGCTGTCAATTTACTGATTTTTTCTGAACTATGCGAGGAAATGGGCTCTGACTACACAGCTGTTCTGTTTCACAGCGAGTCCCGGTGGCTGTCTCATGGGAAGGTGCTCTCCAGGGTGTTTGAACTGTGAGATGAGATCCACATGGTTTTGGGGGAAGAGTGCAGCGATCTTGCCCACACGTTTCTGTAACAAGTTCTTTATGAAACTTGCATGCCTCAGTGACATGTTTCTGAAACTCAATGAACTAAACTGTAATGGACTTTGACAACAAACAAAGACGAGTAATTTTGTTGTGTAAGGGTCCTCATCAGCCGAAGAGGGGAGCAGCAGAAAAAAAATGGGAACCACTGACTGCCTTAAGTGGTAAACAAATGTGAACATTGTTTAGACCATTAGAACATAAGACACTTGTCGGCATACACTGTAACACATTAGACAACATTAGGTAACTTCTTCATGGCCCCTAATAAAGGAGTTATGCTCAGCAATTATGTAGAGGTGGACCTTGAAGACCACATTTGACCCTAATTAGATCTGAGACAGAGAGTGTTTCATTGATCTTCTGTGATTGGCTGAATGAACACCACATGCTTCTAAACTTCACCGAGAGACACCGGGACACAGTTTAAAATGCGAAGCTGTGCTCACCTGGTTTCCACCAGGTACACGGTGAACGTCTCCTGCATGCTCACTGCATTTTTGCCACTCCTCTTCTCCGCCTCAGCGACACAGATCTCCATCCTGCGCAGGAGAGTCGAGCCCTCCTCCATCATCTGGGCCGTCACAACACGAGATATCGTCAACAACTCTGACAACAGCAGCTGTTCATAAAGACACCTGGGTCCATGCACCCGCTCGCTCGCGCTCCATGCGAACTATTTGTGAACAGCAAACCGGTTCATACATAACCTCATTCTGATACAAAAACAAACAAACAAACAAACAAAAAAGGGCTTTAACGGGAGCACGTTTTAGGACTGCCAATTTAAAGCGTCGAATAACAAATGTAGCCACATTGTAATGTAAGCAAGCTTAAAGCTGTTCGCTAACGGAAATACTGTTTTTTATGGTGCTACCCAGCAGTATATGTATGAGTCATTTCACAAATTAAACGAGAACAAAAAGCTACTGTTTCACCGTGTTGTTTAGGCTCCCGTCGCCCGCTGTTTGGTCCGAGTCTTCGTCCGTAGCCACCGACTCTTCCCTCCCATCATCCGCCATCCTCTTTTTTTTCTCTCCCCTGATGTTGCTGGTGATCCAGGACGCATGCGCAGCACGTCCGCGATATATTTTATTATAAGAAACGTGTGTGCTACAATACAGAAGCAAAAACGTACCCAGCGATAAAATAATACCAAATTATTATTATTTTTTAAAAAATAATTTTGGGGATATTATTTTATCTTTCTGTTTATGAACACATAGTTAAAATGGTTGGGCACAGGTAGTTTTAACATTCTTGTTTTGTAATAAAATAATTAAATATGATTTATGTAATGTAAACAAATCAAATTAAATGTAAAACAGAGACACTGAATTAAGTTGAACTGAACTGAAAAAAATGGGTATACCACTGATATGAGATCTGTGAAAATGACCTTGTGGGATTTCAATAAATCCTTTCCAAAAATTTAGGATGTATTTTATAGATTTATTTGAAATTAAAATGTTTTGCATGTGTCAGAAGGTATCAGATCTTTGGATGGAGGTTGATGGAGGTTTGTGGTGAAGCATTCCGTGTGTGTCAACTATGAAACTAGATGGGAAGCGTTTCATTTTCTATCTTCAGGTTGCCCCACAGATATTCATTTTGGTTTTAGTCTTAGAGCCTTATGTTGACTGTTTGACTTTACTCATGTTAAAAGGTGAGTGATTCGCATCGTCTCAGGTCACTGCATCTCGGAGGAGGTTTTCTCTTAAAACCTTTGTTTCAGAATCAGAATCAAAGAACTTTTATTACAGGAAATTACAGGAAAAAAAAGAGATACAGTATCCATCCTTCCCTCCGTTCTGATGGACACTCTCCCTCTTCCTTCTCCTAAGATGCACCCCAAACTATGATGCTTTCACCACTGAGCAATATCTCAGCACATATTTGGAGTTCTGAGTTATGTCTCATCAGAGAATCTTTGACCTCATGCTCTGAGAGCTGCTCTTACACAAAGGCCTCATTCTTGGTCACATCCGTGTCATCTGTATTCAGTGCCGACTTGTTTTTATCTGGAGATCAATTTTAGAGCTGGGTCTGGCAGTTGGCACCAATAACACTGTATTCAACGTAACGGGGCTTTTCACTGGGATAAATGAGGAAATTCTTTGGATTTGGTTTTTATTTTTGTGCGCACTTGGATGCAGAAAGCATAAAATCACACAATCAATCCATTTACAATTGTTTAATTTTTAAATAATAACAGTGTTGTACATGACACAAGAGTGTGGTAACATACCGTTACAGACAAGTGATAACTGACACAAAACATTTTAAAGGTTGAGGGTTGGACCATAAAGCTTGTTCCAAAGGTGCAGGAAAACGACATTTCTAGCTCATGTTTTACAGTTAGAAGAAGGCAACACATTAAAATCATTCCATTTTAAAAAGTTAATGTATTGTTACTTTTTATTTCAGATTAAACAATAGTTGTGGAATGTGAAAAAGTTTCTTAAGTCCTCAGTAACCCTCTTCCATGTTGGCACACCCCAAAGTTTTACAATTATAAGCCACTCTTTCTTTTTATACAGCTGTTATTTTTATCTACAGCTACTGACAACACCGATATTTAACATCACTGGTTGCATATGTTTTACAGTTCTTTCAAAACACATACCAGCAGCCGCTTGGTTCCAAAAATGCTGGTGAGCTGCTGGCTTTACATGTACGAAAATTAGTTGCTGATTAGGCTGCAACTGTACTTGACATAACCTGAGTTAAAGGTAATTAAGTTATTGTAATGTATACTCATAAATTGGCGTGGACCTTCGTTAAAATGTTTAAAGTAATGCATGCATTGCAGTGGATGTTACAATGAGAAGCAGGGTCTAATTGTGGGAACTAGTGCTGAAAACATTCTTGTTGCGTGTTGTGGTGATGCTATTCCTCAATTCCTGAGGTAACGCTTGTTCAGTCAGCTGAATGTGTACACACCTTTTTTGTTTTTTTTTTGTTCTTCTCTCATTGGAATGTGAAAACACTAGCTTGGTGTTCTAGTGTGTCATATAGCTGAAATGGTACGTTATAGTAGGGCCACATTCATTCACTAAAACGAATGCCAGAAGAGGAGGGACAACAGCAGTTCTATAACCGATAAGTTGTCTCTGCTGAAATTGTTGTAATCTGCTGGGAATAATCAATGCCTTAAATCATAGACTGTATAAATATGGCAACATGTCCCCACCTCCTTGTATTGGCCAAACTGATGCTACTTTCCAGGTATACAGGTGGTGTCATCGTGTGAGTTTCGATCCAGAGTCTGTGCTGCACAGTCCGATAGTGGAGACATGGAGAGCCACAATATCGATTACTTGCACCAGGGGGAGCTCTACTTGCTTTGGCTTCATTTTTGAGTAGCTGTTCTGTCATTCATTTTCCTAAAGCCTGTTCTTCAAAATAACAGGAACTAGCAGTTGAAAAGGATATAGTGCACATTTTGTCCTTTTGTGGTTTTCCGTAGCTAGCTAGTAGAAGGCCAGTATGGGGCAAGTTTTGGCATGCTGTGGAAATAGTTTCTTTTTCAGCACTGTAAAATGTTGTTAGCTTATTGTGGATCTAGCCACAAAGTAATTTCTAAAGTGACAGAAACTTCATTAAATGAAGTGTACCAGAGTGGATGCTAATTCCAAACTAACAGATAGGTAGGGCTGTAGGCGTGAGGTTAATAGGTTTCTTTGTTCAGCACATTGAAACAGATTACAAAATTTTTGATCCTAGGTTAGTTGTCACGCTGTCTAGATTGCATGAAAATATAAAACACTTGGAGTGTTCTGTCAACGTGTCAAATAGTTACACAGTAGTGCTCATTTGTTCAAACCTTTAACACCGGCCAAAGCATCTGTGCTGAAATGTGGCCACATCATTGGTAAAGGGAAGGTCCTGAATTGTTTTACTGCTGTTCATGGCTGTGGGGTTCATCCTGCGATCCGACAAAGAAGCAGACTTGTTGTGGAGATAAGGGTGCGATGAGAGGAGGGTGAGGCTGGGATGAGGAGGAGGTAGATTTGGGGACCTCCCAGTAGTTTCCGTGGAGGTCGAGGGAGGAGAGAGCAGGCAGGGCGTCTCTTTGCAGAGGACCGTCACGCTCCGAAGGCAGTGGAGGCACACTCAAGCATTTCCTCAGATTTGGTTCACTGCATATGCAATTATACATGCGTGTAAGAGTTTCACTTATTTCAAATAATATTTATACGTAGAAGCAATAGACAGGAAGCCAGTTTATTCTCATATATTATATATAGTGGCATGTCCATAATAGGCTCAGTGTCTGGTCCTCAGTATGTGTCAAACTAGACTCACTACAGCTACAACAACGCTAGCCCATGTTTTCAGAGAATCTGTGTTTGGCTATTGCTCACAAATGAGAGATTCCATGACAATGACAGCAAAAGTAACACAATTAATAATTATAAAATACTGAGACTGAGTCTTCCTAACCTGGGGAATCTTACAATGTCCCACTAGACTAATTCATCTAAATTCTGTTTTTGGCATTCCACCACTAGAAAGGATTTTGTCCTAAAGCTGCTACAGTTATTCAATCAAATCACCTGATGGAGCCGCCTGGTTGTCCTCTCCAGGCCTGTCGGTACACATCACCTGCCACGCTGAACAGCCAGCGCACATCAGTTGGCACCTCTGGGATCCACTCCACAAACCTTGTCCAAACGAGACATCATGTTAAATACATTTGGGCGTTAGTCTCCCCCAAAGCCGATGCTTAAAGCTTGTGTCACCTCACCTCTGGGCCACGGAGTAGGCTGACTGTACAGGAAGTGTGTATGGCATGAGCATGTAGGAAGCCACTCTCACTGGCAGCATCTCAGACACCTTAGCGTACAGGCCGGATTTATCTTGGCAGGCTTCGCAGAACACTGACAGACGCAAAAACAGGATAGTCAACCACATGCCATGCTTGTAACATTATCTACAAATTTGTTTTAAGTAGAAACGTCGCGATCAGTATCAAGGAAAACACAGAGCAAGACAACTTCTTCTGTTTTAGTGGCCGTTGGCTAGCGTCAAAGCCACTAAAAACAGAGGGAGAGAATTTGGTTTATTTAAGATCGGATAGGGACTCGAATTGGCCGATACTGAATATTAAGAGATCGATATCAGAACATGGCGAAATAACTTGATCGGGACATCCCTAGTTTAAAGAGACATTATGTAATCTGTGAGGTCGAAACACAAAAACGTGCCTCAAACACATTTTCCCAGCTAAGCCAGTTGAGTCTGGAAAGGCAGCCAACCTTTCTTGATTGACGTAGGCAGAGCGATCTGCTCATCCAACCACCAGTGTTGTTTGCGCAGCAGGCGGAGCCTCCGGAGCACCCACTCTTTCGTTGTTTCAGTGTGGTTGCAACAGCAGCTCGCAGGGCTCTCTGCCGGGGAGGGCCCCGAGCTCGGACACTCCAGCATCAGCAGGTCTGGCGTCACAAAATATGACATAAGTGACACAGTCCAAAGATCAAGCTAGAGGGTGATAGGGATAGGGATGCATCATAGCCAGGTGATCTTAGTCAAGAGTCACCACGGTAACACAATAATAGAGAACTCACTGTTCTCTTCGAGGAAGCGTAGAGCATCTTTATAACCGCTCTGACACATCTCAGCCAGTATCTGTTGAGACAAGACAACATATCTAACATATGCAAAATAACACAAAGGAACAGAAAGTTTTTTATTGCTTTTAAAATCTGCAATGTCAACCTTAAAACTCCCTAGAATTTGACTGTCATTTTCTCTGCCTTCTTTGCCACGTTTAAGTTACAGTCAGGCTATTTTTGTTATAAATAAATTATCTGCATGAACGATATGTAGCTTAATTATAACAAAACTACACAAAAAAACATTTTAGGAAAGTCTTTTCCAATGTCTAAGTGAATAAAAAATCTGACTAAGATAATAAATAAGTACTAAAATAATGGGCATTTTAAAGGAATATTTATATTTTTGATGGCTTGACCAAACAGACATTAAGCTTATCTCTCCTTTAAAAGAGCACATCTGAAAGTTATGTGCTATGTGTTAAAGTCCGCATCCACACTGTGAGAGATTTAAAATACTCAATAAAAACTAATTAAACCCTGATATTAAGTGAACTACATTGCCAAAAGAAAACAGTTATTAAATAAAAAACACAGATAGGTTTGTTATGATTTCAGTATTTAAAGTCTCACATATTATTTAAATGGAATTCTGTATATTGGAAACTATAAGGCAAACTCCACTGGTCCCAAAAATGTATGACGATGTTGGAGGTTTTGCAGGGAGTTAAGTTGCTATACCCAACTACAAGGGAGGATGAGATATGTTTTGATATCATATGTTTTTTCACAGCTAGAGCCATGCAGCAATTAGCTTTTCTTAGGCTGTTAACTTGTGAAAATAACTAGCTCGTTGTGTACATAAAGATGTGCAACATTTCCAACATCTCACGCTGTGACACATAATCTCTGGTTTAACAAGAAATGTCACGCCGATAATGTGTGATTTAATGTGCACTGAGTGCAACTATGAACTCTAAGCTACAATACTACAACTACAGCTATACTACAGATAAGGTACACTGATCAGGCATAACGTTAAAACCACTGACAGGAGGAGTACATATCATTGATCATCAATTCAATGTTAACTCAACTTTTGGACCTGGCATTCCAGTGGATGTTCCTTAGACATGTAGCACTCACTTAGACCTGTAATAATAACACTCAATAACTTCCTAAATGGCAGCAGCCATCCCCTGCAGGATGCAGTATGACACAGACACACACAGAACAATGATCCACAAAGACCCCTCAACCCATAGGACCTAAAGACCCCCACTAACAACATTCTGTTTCCAAACTCCACAGGACACCCTCAGAGAACCATGTCCATTCTCTGATGAGTCACGACTGTTTTTGAGGCACAAGACTATTATCTTCCAAGCTGTCATTTTAGTTATTCAACTACTAGTTGGTGCAAGTTATTCTAATGAAAACACCTGTTTCCACGTTCTCTGTGTTGAAGCAATTTTCAATATATGTGAGAATATAGTCACTATATAAACTCTGGTTACATTTGCTGACACAGGACACAGCTGATACAAAGAGATGTGTTTGCTAGTCAGCGTTAAGATATCACTATCTATTAGAAAGCCAGAAGGACATGGTCTTCTATCACTCACTGTATTTATGACACAGTCATGTCCCTGTGGTCAGTCTGTTTCATTGCACAAAAGAAACTTATTCGATACGGTTCTTGTGCCATCAGCATATGTGCTCACAGCCAATCCACTGGCTGCAATGGTCAGACCACAGAGGTCATGGCCTGCCAAGTTACTGGCTCAAGCGTGTACGGGTCGAATTGTTTTTCAGGTGGCGTGGTATAGCAAGGTCATTCCTCCCTTGAGGAATGCGCTAAGAACACACGTGCTTCTGAAACAGAGATTTGTGAAAGGATTTCTTACATAATGGTGTGTTTGAGATATAACATTCATTTACGCTTGAGTGGTGCGGTGAGTCTGTTGGACGAAAACATCCCAGCAGACAGGTCTGCTCCATCGAGGTCAAAGCTCACCTCATACAAGAGTTTAACCAATGATTATCACAGCGACTGGTATGACATGAGGAAACATGAAATCAGAGGGAGATAACATGCCAAAACAAGATACTGGAGCTTGAGGTTGAAGTTCTCCTTTTAACTTCTTCTTTTTTTTCTTTTTCACGCAGATACAGGCCCCATGCTTGCACAACACACTCACTACCTCCATTCCCATTAACTGGAGGGCTGCCATATGTCCTGCATTAAAGTGCTATGCTTTCATACTGCCGTGCATGGTCAATTAGATGAAGCTACAGCTAGTTGTTAGCTACCATGAAATTATAAGGTTTTGGTTTGAAGGCAAGATCAGATGGCATGATGGCTGTGGAAGGATTGGAGAGCAAGGAAAAACTACAATATTTCCCTACAATATTTCCTTATTTATTGCAGGTTATAAAATCATTCAGGGCTCATTTTATTGTGGCATAGTTTCCATAATATTAAATATTGTATATCCCATTTCATGATGCCCCAGATTTCTAATGGTGTTCCTTGTTTCCCAAAAAAATCTACAATAGGTGGACCACACAGAGTGGGTAAGATGGTCACTGTATCAATTTAGGTGATTAGAGAGTAATTCTTTTTGTTGTGGGTCAGTCAAAGGTCTATGCACTGGTCTCTGATTACTACTCATAGCTTCTTATGATGGCACTGAAGGTGCTAGAGACAGTGTTAAGAAAATAAGAAGGTCTTTTTGTCAAGAAGTTGTGGCGAGCAAGATGCAGCATCTTTTGTCGCCCATTGTGATGGTTTAGACCATAGACTGTATTAATATGGACATGCCCCCACTTCCTTGGTTTAATATAAGGGAACTATAAACACCAGCACTCAGAATCATAGGTTTATGTAAGGGCTGTCATAATGAAAGCTTTTAAAACTAAGCTTTTTACAACCTCAGGCTGCACGGGTCATAGTTTGGAAATTCAGGAAGTGATTAAAGCTAAAGGCTTGCAGCTAAGATGTGGCAAAACAAGCAGTCTCTGAAGTTAGCCCACAGTCAATAATTTTACCCTGCAAAGATAATACAGGTAGTAAAGAAATATGCTCTTTATTGTCAAAAGGACAAGAACAATGAACAAACAAGCAGAAATGGATAAAAAAAATAGTTAAAGACCAAAAAAGACATGGGTAACGGAATAGCAACGCGGTTTTTATTGAGCTATGGACTGAGCTTTCAGAGATGTTTATAAGATTAATTTCAACTTGAAAAAGATTCAGTGCATCTAACTTGGGTAAAACCTTAGGAAATCATGTGATTAATCATGACTGAACCTTTTATTTATTGAAGGCCCTAGCTCATACAGTACATATGCTCTTTAAGATAATGTTGTCATGTTATCAGCTGCTCCTCCATGTGTAATGCCCTGTAATGCTTGACTGGTCCTTACCTTAGGTTCTGGTGGAAACAGAGCCCTGGTGAGGCGGTACATGTTGCCCAGGTTCATTTGGATGCTGGTGTTTGTGAAGCGCAGCTCATGGAAGCTGCTGGAGTTGTCCCGGGGACAAATGTCGCTTTCACCGGAGAAGGGAGATATGGTGATGGTGTTCTTCAGCTCGGACTGCGGCAAGTTATCGCTGATCCCACCATCCACGTAACGCTAAGGACACAGAGACAGATAGAAATGATGCATGCACTGTACCTACTTTCAGTTAATGCAGACTTTGCTGAGGTGGATTTAGTCTGTTACTGTGTAGTCAGTATGGATCATCCTGAACTTTAAGTGCTCTAGAATGATAATGGATCCAATCATATTTTGAATCACTTCCACTTTGGCAGGTGATTGCTTTCATGTACCGTCGCAGACGTCACTTTGAAAATTTGAAAGAACTCGTCATGCGCAACACCAAAAAATGAAAGGAGGGCTTTCCTTTTTAGAGCGCTTAAGGGAATTGACCTCATTCTAAATGCCAGATGTAAAATCCCATTCAGTCTGGCAATGTCTGAAAGTGTTGGCTCTGTGTTTGGAAATGCCATGCTGAAAGCAGAAAGTAGGACACATAGGGAATGTAGGTCAGCAGGGTTCACTATTCACTCAGAGAATTTGCTGTAAATGTTTTAACCTGTAGTAAAACTCTTCTCACCGTTAACACTGACTTTTCTACTTAAAGGCTGGACCTATTTTATGATTATTTCAGCTTCAAATATTATAATGTATTTACTTAGATTTTTATCCATCATGCAGTGTCATCTGGAGGAGTCTGGTCGTAGATTCTTTGTGGAGCATGGCAATAAGCTCAAACCAACTATGTTCAGCTACAAGGAGGACGAAGACGCCTGTAAGCACTGACACAACAACCACAGGGCCCTAATCTCAACATTATTGAGTCTGTCTTGGAGTTCACGAATAGACAGAGAGAGACTAAGTCTACAGAAGCAAAGCAAAACTATATTGTGAATGAAAGAGAACTTTGGGTGTTTTAAAGGTAGTGAGTATTCACACCGAGTAATCCGAGAAGTAGCATTACTAAACAAAAAACATTCATGGTATTATTTTGAAAGCATTCCCCTTTACTAATAGTGACTAAAACATTTGCCCCTGAGTGTATATCTAATGCTTTGTAACAGAGAACTGCAGTGGGGGAAATGCCCAAGACAACATTCTGCCAATCAGAGAGCACTGACGTTCTTAACGAACATTAGGAGTCCACCACTTTGGTTAATATCTGAACAACTAGGGTGTCCAACATTCATGGCACCCAGGGAAAAAGCCTTACTGACATGATGTAGATATTTGTGGTTCAGAGTAAAAAAAGTGTTTATTTTGTTACCCAGCTACTATAATACCAATACTTTCTCATCAACCTTAGAAGTGTTACAATTCACCTCATAGGAACTGGTATAGGTGTGTGAAGGTGTGCAGTTTAGGAAAAACTAAAAACACATGAAGAACAGCACAAGGTGTTGACCTGGCCTCCAAATTCACTAGATCCCAAACTGATCAAGTATCTGTGGGATGTCACAAGATATATTTCCATCCAGTGTTGCATTCATTTTTCACCAAGATCTTGTATCGATGATGGGAGAGTCTGATTACTGCCCAAAGCCTTCTCCAGCACATCACAAACATTCTCACTGGGGTTAAGATCTGGACTCTGGTGTCCAATCCATGTGACAATGATGTCTTATGCTCCCTGAACCACTCTTTCACAATTTGAGGCCCATGAATCGTGGCATTGTCATCTTGTAATCTGCCCATGCCACCAGGGACAAAAAAAAAAAAAAAATGAACTGATGGAATAACCTGGTCATTCAGAATATTCAGGTAGTCAGCTGACCTCTTTGTTTGGGCATAATGTTGCTGAACCTAGACCTGAGCAACTGCATCAACCCCAGATCATAGCACTGCCCCCAGGGGCTGGTACAGGAGACACTAGGCATGATGGGTCCATCACTTCATCTGCCTCTCTTCTTACCCTGACGCATCATCCCTCTGGAACTGGGTCAATCTGGACTCATCCGACCACATGACCTTCTTCCATTGCTCCAGAGTCCAATCTCTATGCTCCCTAGCAGATTGAAGCCTTTTTTTTTGTTAGCCTCACTGATTAGTGTTTTTCTTAAGGCTACACAGCTGTTCAGTCTTATTTCACTATTTAACATAACCCTGAGTTCTACAATTGTTATTCTTATATCTGATTGCACCAAATGTTTACGTGATCACCAATCACGATCAATCAGGATTTTTTCTGACAATATTTCATCCTGGAAGATGATGGTTCTCCGCTATCCTTACAGTTTTTAATAATGCATTGGACACTTCTTAACCCAATGGTAGTAGTTTCTGCTTCAGTCTTCTTAGATGTTTTCTCTGCTTAATGCATGCCAATGATTTGACCCTTCTAAAACAGACTAAAATATTTTTCACCACCACGGGATATGTCTTTCGACATGGTTGTTGAAGAAATGAGAAGCTACGCATTGCATCAGTTGGGGTGAAATAACTTGTTTCCAGCTGAAAAACAATCACCCATGCAGCAATTATCCAATATGAGGCTCCTACCTATCTGCTCAGTTAAATCCAGGTGGCAGTGTATATACACACACATTTGCCCATGTGTTGTCATGCATCATGTGAATGTTCACTCACGCAAAGTTGTGACTCACACTTTATTAGGCTCTGAACCAGCAGACAGTCTGTGTAGCTGGGTACACAATGTACAGAATCTACAAATAACGCCTGCAGGCAGAATACATTAACATACAGGCAGCTTTCTAAAAAGTTGAGCAATATCTAGTATATAAATATCTTAGTGAAAACACTCAATTTCATGTGGGTTTTATCACTTAGCTTCGGTCCAAAGTCTCAGATAACTGTCTCTATTCAGCTTAAAATACTCCAAACTGTCCACAAAGAGGGGTTTATTGGAGATTCCGTGATTTGTCACTGTGGTGCTTCACTGCCTGGATAATTATTATTATACAAAATAGCAAAATTTAATGCAATTGCATTTAAGATGGCGGATTCTAGCTATTCTAGGTTGTTATTCTTGATTGATTATTTTATCTATTTTGACTATTTTGAAATTTCACCGGCATTCATCCTTTAAAAAAAAAAACATTAAAGCTGTGCTCAGTAAATACACTTCAACTGAAAGCCTCATCTCTTTCTCTTTATCTGAATCTTCAAATCACTGCAGTGACTCCACTCAATGCAACATTAACCACTCTCACTTGTAGCACTTTAACCAACACCAGCCTCCATTCTGTACTCTTTAAATGAGAGTTATTTTACCTTCAGTGGAAAAAGGTGTTTTCCAGCTTATGTGGCATCTTTGTGCACAAGTTTCACTGCTGTTGCAAATGGTAATTTGTAACACATGGTGTCTGAGTGGCACCTACAGCAACCCGCATCCCATGACTCCCAGAGGAGACTAAAAAACATGGTCATTTTTCTAGGAACCCCTATGTCAGTACTAACTATTTACACAAGCGCCAGTTCAACAGAAATACAGATAAGCCTGAAATCATTAAAGCGCTGTTTTAGTTGTCATTACATCTTAACTTTTTTGTTCATGTACTTGAAAACTGTTCAACTGAAAACAGTTAAACTGTTTTAGGAAGATAAACTTAAAACTTCCACAGTCACTTCAGCTCCTTTCAATGTCTATATTCCAAGCTGAATCTTCTATTGTTTTTTAAATCTCATCTGCTTGTATGCTCCCTTAACTGACATTTCAGCATTTTTCAACCGCTTTCAGTGGATAACCATCAACAGCTTTTGTTCCTCCATGTTAGCCACTACAGGGATTTGCTTTCGATACATATATTAACCGTTTTCAAACCGACACTTCAGCTGTTTTCACATTTTAACTGACGCTTTCCGCCTTTATTAAATACAGTCATTAACCTTTGTATTTTGCAAACAGAAACTGATTATTACAACGACTCATTGATAAAGGTGGCATGTCTGGAAGACAGGGTTGCATAATTCTGTTTATTGTTTGGTTGATAAATTTTATAGCTTTGATTGCACGTGAACTTTTTTTTTTATTTTGTTATTAGTACATAACTGGAACCGAATCTCTCTTGCTGACTTAAGTAATGATTGTGCATTACCTGGTGTCCTGATTACTGGATGAGATCACTGCCAAAGTCCAACAGATCAAATGCCTCAATCAGAAACTAGGACTTGGTATTCGACTGCTGCGGTTCTTTGCGTGTGTGAACATGAGAATTATTTGCTATGGGAAGCGGTTTTGCATCTTGACCTGTATTTTTAGTTCAATAGCCTATATCCCAAAGCAGCAGCTATAAACTCCATAATTCTGTCAAATTTTGAGTTTTGAATCACAGGTGCATCCTGACAGAACACCGTCCACCTAATAAGAATGTTTTGACATGCAGACTCCTAAGGATTTATCTCTCAGATTTCTGACCAATTACATTTTAATTTTGCTTAGCTCAGACTTTGTTTTCACCATTCAAGCTTCCTTCTTCTTTTTCTACTTTCCTTTTAGTCACACGCTTCCCTCTTAAGGGTGCCGATCATGTGCAATAAAGCAGAAGCTATTTCAAGGAGTAGACATTATAACTGGGCCAAACCAAAGTCAACCACGTACCACTCCTCTGAAGGACGGAGGAATCAGACCACAGTAGATGGGAATGAAACAGCTACAGATCAGCGCCTGTGGAGAGAGCGCAGGGTTAAACCAAGGAAAATGCATATCTGTGTCTTGTGAGATGACCACCACCACCGCTGCTGGCTGCCCTTGCCGTACCTGGATGAGCTCCTCCTTGGAGCTAAATTCGGACACTAGCACGTTCTCTCCATCAGACACTCTGGTCAAAGAAATACAGAGCCGCCCCGAGGCCAGGGTGTGCGCATCGGAAGGCAGATCACGGTCCAGGCCGGACTTCATCACCTTGACGAGGTTGAAGGTTGGGTGAAGGGGGCCCAGGTTTCTCTTCCTGGCCTCCCTTGCCACCTCAATGACATCTTCACAGCATTTAGCTGAATAAGAGAAAGAACAAAGAAAAAAAAACGTTTTAAGCTACACCTCTATCTGAGGATCAATCAGGTCAAACAAAGTGTGAATATGGCTAGATCGACATTCTCTGAAGCTACCATGGTCAGTGATCTAAAGTGACTTGGGCTGTTGTGACTGCTAAAGCCCTAGATTCCTATAAGTACATGAGCGTCGGTCAGTCTGTTTGCTGATATCAGTTGTGAGACAGAAAGTGAAACAGTGCCTCGGACCCAACCACATGCATGTTATCTTATGACCCAGGAATTCCATGCCACCATTTCACACTGAAACACAGGCAGAACAAATATAAATGAGGGACTGTCAGTCTGCCCTGCAGTTTTAATCCTCGTGGTAGGTTTTATAGTCTGAAGCTGGCAACGACTGACAACTCTGAACTGACAGTAGAATTACAGTTTAATAACTGGTTTTAGGGTGCATTTCTTCTACTTTTACGTCAAGCCATCAGATTCCCAAACAGCCTCACTTCTCCATCACTGCCACTGGCTGTATCTGTAGCAGGAGGCTCCCTCGATCTCTTGCACCTTTTTGTTTTAAAATATATATACACACGTTGTTCTTTCTAGGTTTTGCATTTCTTTAAGTAAGAATTCAATTGTACAGTAAAAGCACAGCACAGCACATATGACAAAAGTCATCTTGAATCCCCACTTCATTTGGGTTACTGGCTCAAACCCTGCACAATTTTCAATATCATTTATTTTTCTTTTGTGCACCTTTTTGTATTTTTTTTTCCTAAACTCTGTTGTTGTTTTTTTTCTACATTTGTAGCCTGATTCCGTTCAACTGTATTATTAACTGCACTATTTTATCAGCATTTGAGTCAGTAAAGCAACATTCAATGCCGCTTTAGAAAAATTCTAAGAAACAAACGTGTATCACTTGTATATTAATGTAGCATGTATATTAATGTAGCATGTATAATAGCAATAATGATAAATTGCTATTAAGCGTTAATAATCGTTTTGTATTCGCATGGAAATGACGTTCACGGTTAATAATGTCTGAACAAAGCTTCATATATTACATTTGTTTTCTCACTTATACCCAAACTTATACATACATGCCTCATTGTGAGACGTTATCATCAAACAACACGAAAGATAAAACTAGTCTCTGTGTCTTACTTATGGGTGCCTGGCTGGCGAGCACCGCGGCAGTTAGAGCACCGGCGGAGGCCCCGTACAGCCTGGTAGCCCCTTTAATGAGGTAAGGCGCTTTCTCCAGCAGGCAACTGGCAACTCCGATGTGGTAAATCCCCAGGAACCCGCATCCGGCGAAGGACAAGTTCCAGCCGCCGTTTAGGTCGAACATGGCGGGGCATGCCCCGGCTGGGGAACCTTGAGAACGGAGAATGTCACCGAGTGCGCCGCAACCGAGAGAGCTGATGTTCCCGGTACTCACAGCGGAGAGTAGACTAACCGGGTTCCAACAGCTGGCTCCGTATAAACTTCTTATGGTGCGTTCAGGCGCCGTCAGCAGTATCAATATTTCGTAAGTAACCAGAATGCCATTTAAGATACACTGTTACTGTTACTGTACGTCAGCCAGCGTTAAGCTGGGGCATTTATATATTTTGTCTCCCGGCGTTGTTAATAACAAATTTATTGTGCTATAATCTCGTCCGCTGACCATATCTGTTTCCACTTGAATCTGAACGTAAAGCCACAGAAGGCGTCCGTAATGTAAGATTTACGATTTACCATAAAGGCAACATATTTCACTGACATTATGATTGGATTATTGCACGTCTATCAATTCTGTCGTCAAAACATGAACCAATAAGCAACAAGAGGGATTTATGACGCACGGTGACGTAACGCGTGAAACCTATAATGAGAAAAACAAAGGAAATCCTCCTTCAACAAGGTTCCACGCCTCGCAGAATGATGTTTGTTGACTTCTCATGCGCTCGTCCCGCCTCACGATATACTTTACTGTGCATGCGGTCAAATCAAGATTACGAAGTGAGCATTTGGACACAAGGACCGGCCACGTGACTTCTTGTGAATATGTAACATGCAAAATGTGGTAGGCCATTTTTGTAGGCGGAGGTGTAAATCCACGTTTAACCTGTAACATTAAGACATATTTAACATTAACACATAACATTAAGTACATACAATGTGCATTTCGTTAGTCTGAAAAGTATTAAGACACCTCACTTGTTTGAACTCTTAATTACGTTGCAACTTTCATTTTTAAAGGACATAATTTCCACATTATCCCAAAAATTGTGGGGAAAATGTGAAGAATTGCAATCGCAGGAATTTGCATTTGCAAATGTCTTTAATTCTAAATCTCTCATTTATAAACGAATACTTACCCTTAATTCAATACAGTGTAAATGCCCTTCTTGGAAGTTTTAAGTCTCTATACACACTTTAAACATCTGGATTTGGTCAATTGTGGTGTGGGCTTTCCGATCACATCAAAGAGGTGTGAACACCCCCGAGAGGCATCAACTTTGTATTTGAAAGATCCGATCCCTGACCGCATTTTGAGGTGGTCTGGCTCCATCTTATGGGATGAGAAGTGTCTGTGAACCTTCAGCCTCAGGTCTCAATAGACGTTTTAGTTCGAGCTTTGGCCACTGGAACAAACGTCACTCCAGTGCTGCCTTGGCGTAAGCTCAAGCTCATATTTGTGGTGATCTGTTGCCCCAGGTTTCCAGCGCAGATTTTCTTCAGTATGCATCATGATATGAATAATCTTTTCCAATCTTTTTGTTGCTCATGTACCCCCATTGCATGATGCTGACACCACCATGCATTACTGGATAGTGCCACAGCAAAGGGTCCAAATTAGATTTTACGTTGTAGTACAAAAGTCCTAACTAGTATATGAACAGAGTATTATAGAAGCATTCACAGTATTATTACTAGATGTCAAACATGTATTATTTTATTATTATTGTAGGGGATGATGTATAACTCGCTACTATTGAATCAAGTAGAAAAATTAATCGCACGTGGCAGGTGAGCAGGGTATATGAGGTCACAATGTGAAATCATTATTAGAGGCCCTTTTTTTGGAGAGTGTAGGTCTCTGCAACGTGTTGGGAAACCTTCTTCCGCGGGCGCGCGCATCCTCGAGCTCGCTTAGAGTGGTCCTGATGCTGAGAGTCGTGCGTGCGCATTACATCACTTTTCCCCAGTGCGATTGGCTCCAGGTCGACTCCCCTCTGCCTGCCGAGCTTCAATAGCAAACCCGAGCATCCGAGAGGCAGTGGCGTTTCAAAACCGCCTCACCATCAGCACCAGCCGCCCCATCTTCATTATCATCATTATTTTAATTCTAACGTCTAAACTGCGCGGGTGTGCGCCTTTTCCTTTTCTTGCACTGGCGGCTCGTTTCGAGGATGGCCGAGAGCGAGGCAGACACGCCGAGCACGCCGATTGAGTTTGAGAGCAAATACTTCGAGTTTGATGGAGTGCGGCTGCCGCCCTTCTGCAGAGGGAAGATGGAGGAGATCGCTAACTTCTCCCTCAGAAGTAGCGACATATGGATTGTCACCTACCCAAAGTCAGGTAAGCAAACCTCTGCGTCACGCTCTGCAAGGCGCAGCTCGCTGCTGCGTCGGTATCTGCAGGCGTCAATGGTCAAAGTTTTACAACACTTAAATATATCACAGGGCGACCAAATGCCTTCCCTGCATCAGTCATAGGGTTCGTTTTGCGCAACTAAGCCTACAGATCACAACCATCATTAGGTCTGGTCGTGGTCCGTGTTTAATCACAGTAATCTAGGTAATATTGCTCTTTATATCGCAACTGTGCAGCAAATCTACAGTTTATAGGCGTCATATCAAGCTTTTACAGATGCAGCTTATGTCATTGCTGGCAATATATGAATGAGTCATTTAAACTAAATGCACGAATTCCCCGCTGCATTGCTTCAGTTTAGTCTGCTCGTCCAATCTGGCCTTGGTCGTCCAGCTCGATCACACGCGCAATTCTGGAAGTTGGTGTTTACATCCAGGCTCGGAGCGTCATTGCGCAGCGCTGCTGCAGAGAGTCCACGGCACGCGGTGCCCTGCCATGGCATGGGCTGGGTGGGTCCGGTCATGTGACTTCTGTGGGCCGCTGGAGCTCTCGGTCGGTTCGTGCAGAAGGTCGGAGTAAGTTAATAATTGTCCTGGCTTAGAATAGCATCGATCAGTTTATGAGCGGCTGTTTATCATTTTTGTAAGACTGGATCTAGGATAAACAAACAGGGATTGAACTAAAGAGGAAATATAAAGAGAAATTGAGATTAAGTATAACACAAAAAGGCCCAAACTAACAACATCCAGGAGACACCGTCAGACAAACAAACACAGGAAAAACAACCAGGAATGAACACAGATGAACAAACAGGATGTAAAATGAGAGGCAAGACTACATGATCAACCACTGGCAGGAGAAGTGAAAAATATCCATCATCCTGTGACAATTCAGTGTTCTGCTGGGAAGAAGGTGTTGACCTGGCCTCCAAATTCACTATAACCCAAACTGATCAATACCATGGCACATTTAAAATTAAGATGACCGAGGGATGTATAGTATCAGCACTGATGCACTGGCAGTTTAACCACAGAGATAAAACATACAGTCAATATGACATAAGGGGTAATCTAAAACTGACATGGCTTCTGTCCATTCACAGAAAGCCAAAAGAGTCACGTTAATAAGCCAACAAAAACAGTCAGTACATTTACATCTAATATTCATCGGTGTTGCGATCACTGAAAGGTGGCTCACAGTTGCTATAGGTGCTAGGTCTGGACAGAAGTCTGCTCAGGCTTCTTTATTGTGAAAATATTATATTACATTAAGATGCAGGCTGGTTTACTTATTTTTATCTGTATAAATATCTGCATCTTAGTTTGACATGTATCCATTTACCAAACGTTAAGTGTTGCTGCGAATGGCACATGTTACCAGGTTTGAATTGTGGTAGTATTACACCACAGGCTTACAATTATCATGCTCCCAGGAATATTATGTTGTACACTTGTACACAAGTTTTAAACAACAAAAAGTATTCTCAACTGGGAAATGTCACAGTACCAAAGGCAATTAGGCATTTTTAGGAAAAGGATCATGGAGTAACAACCCTGGAGAAAAATAGGTCTATAGGCCTACAAATAGGTCCTAATTGTAATATGTGCGTGCTGATGTAATTCTATGATCAATGGAAGGCATCGTTTTCCTCCCTGAAATAAAAATGCCATTGAAAGCGTAGCTCTTCAATAAACCCACGGCTATAATTGTAAACCACAACACTGTGAGTTCTGACCTATTTAGTATGTTCGTCACCGCAACAAGCAGGGCTGGGTGGAAAGATGTAACTTCAGGAGAAAAGCATGAACACAGACGTAGGATCATAAAAGGAGACAGTGTGGGAAGATGGTGGCAGTGTGTAGGACCTACTCGATCCACTCTCTAGTCCAGAAGATAGGTGGTAATGCACCAACCACCATAAAACAGAATCATCCAAAGAGGAAGCAGTAGCCTAGACTGATTACCACTTGGATTACATACAGGATTGCAAAATGATCAAATTATTGTACATTATATCCCTCGGACATAAAGTTAGAGAGGCCAGGTTGAGATGTTCATGGGAGGTGTATTGAATATATTGGTGGAAGACATTTCTGGATGTAGTGGTGGAGGACATGAAGGTACAAGAAGAAGGTACATGAAGGTACTTGGTGTAAGAGAAGAAGATTCAGAGGATAGGGTGAGATGGAATGTTGCTGCACCATACTGTGGTCCTCATTCTGCCTAACCCTGCGTCTGACAGAGCATGCTGCTTCTTGTTTAGGTCCGACATTGTCAGCAAATAATTTCTGCAGCACCCTCCCATCTCACAGCGCCCACAGAGCCCATGTGCTAACTCTTTATGATTCACTAGGCCCCAGCACCTCTCACGCTGACTGTGGAATCACAAGTGCAAATGCATGACAGCTCATTTTGAGATAAGGCTGTTTGCTGGGTACTCAGGGGTTGGTCACTCATAAGTTGTATCATCCACAGATGTACTGCTGAAACAGTGTTTACATATTCTTATGATACCAGATTTCACATGATGTTCAACAAGATAGAATAATACAATTTGTTGTGAGATGTCCTTGAGTAGGTTCTGGTTTTTCATTTGCCCTGTTAAAGTAAAATTGAGTCATATCTGTAATAATATGAATTAATTTGTGTATATTTTTTTTTAAAACAAAATATTGGTTTTGCTAATATTAATTTCCAATCCTAGGAAAGCACTGCATAACTATAGGTCAGAGTCAGTTGTTGATTCAGTTTTTCCAAAAGTCAGCTTTATATATCTACTATGATCAGGCATAACATTAGGACTACTTCCCTAATATTGTATAGGTATCTCTTGTGCTTCCCATGGACATGGGTCTTCTGAGGGTGTCTTGTGGTGTCTGGTCACAGAATATTGTTAGTGGGGGCCTTTGGGTTGAGGGGAGGGGCCTCCAGATACTCGATCATCCCACATTCCCACAGTCTAGCCAGTGGACATCGGTCAGAGGGAGATAGTTTGTGAAATGCTGAATTGAAATTCCCAAATTTGTGTTACACCCTTAAAAGGTAATTCACAGAAATATGTCTGAGCAAATCAAATATCTTTCTTAACTCTAATTCTGTGTAATTCTTTCAAGCTTTTATTGCAGCAGCGTTATGAAACTGAGTTAATGATCAAACCCAATCGAGAATATTATGTACACATGAATGTCTCCAGGGAATGCCAGTGATTTCTTTTATTGTCCTCAGGACTAAAAGAAATCTATTTGGGCAAGAATGCATGTTTTCATTAGTTTGTCACTGCAGGATCTGTTTTGTAGATAAGAACAGTGAGTGCCTGATCTGCACTTGGTGTCCTTTGCATGTGGCTGGCCTCTCTTCTGTGCTCATCAGTTATCCACCATCTGGATTAAAGTTATTATGTGATGACTTTGTATGAACCAGAATCCGTGTTGGCCACTGATCTTTGTGGATGGAGACAAATGTGTCATTGTGTTAACGTGTTAAGTTCTCCCTCCCTATTGTTTTTGTCCTTCTGCTCTGTGTTGTTATGACTTCTGGCGCAGAGGGGGAAAAAAAGCACATGGCAGGCCACGTGGCAGAGATGCTGCAGAGCTATGATGCCATTGGCTCACATGTGACAAGCCTGGGCCAATGGGAAACGCTGTGACTTAACTGCAACTATATGATTGCAGTGAATTTCATGTTTTGACAGGAGGCACATGCTCAGCCATGTCTCCCTGCAGGCGGTATATCCCTGCACTGCACTGCACTACACTGCGCACACCCTAATCTCAGATGTGTGGGATGATCATGCACAGGGAGGTGCTCTAGTTGCATGCTGGTGGCACGCAAGCAACTTACTTTTAATAAAAGGCTTCAAGTGACCTTTAATCAAAAGCACATTCTAGTTCTTGTGAAACCTTGTAGAACAATGGAATGAATCAGGTGGCATGGGGAGGAGGTCGGTGTGGATGGATGGGTCAGCAAATATTGAACGTTAAATGCAGCAGATTATTTGCAGCATTTCTTTCCGCCTTCAATCTCAGCTCGTACAAATATATTAGCCATATATTAGAGAATGTCTGGCCAGCTCAAATCATGGGCACCATGTACATGAAGATTGTACAGTGTAACCCTATGTGGTGGATGTGCTATTTTGAAATACATCGCTTATTTTTACCATTAAAAGGCCTGTAAATGTTATTGCCAACACCTGTCAGTATGTAAAAGGCCCTCACTTAACTAGTCCAGCGTCTACTTACTTTAAATGTCTTAAACGAGCCTGTAAAATACTTTGTAGCCCAAACGCCTCATAAGTCACAGAGCTGTGTTTATAGCCTTCTCCTCGGTCTCTGTGTTCATTCATCGTGTTTCAAATTACTCAGAAAAATTATAAATACTCAGAAATAGTGTAAATCAGTTAACATCCAGTTCTTCCTTTTAATCACCTGCTCCGTGTTTTCCTGATCCTGTGCTGGAGCCAAAGGCTGAGCGCTGTGGCATATTTTAACTTTTAATCCAATTTTATTCTCTGTTATTGGTACTTCTCTATGGGTGAATATTGGTTACATGTATCTAACATGACACTCATGAAACATGTGACCGACTCAGAACCAGTCAGCATAGAGGGATTGATCAGATGGTCCATCCCTAGTTGGCCTGACTTTCTCTAATATACAGCTCTGAAGCCAAAGCAAGTAGAGCTCCCCCTGGTGTCTGGCTGCAGTACAGATCATAAGCTCCTTCTCCATGTTAGTTGATGGGACTTGGGCCAAAATAAAATATTAAAGTACACGTCCAAAACCATCAGTGATGGTTTCTGCCATTATAGATAGTTAGTATAATGTTTATGTATGTTCAAGTGTCAAATGTTCAAATTTTTGGAGAAGTTTCATTTTAGTTAGTTATTAGACACTATAGATGACATATTGCCATGCCAACTGCCGTGTGAGTCTTTAGCCATTCTATACTTAATCAGTCATACAAGAGGACAGTCATACCACAGTAATGTCTATATTCACTGGGAGGCTAATAATAGTTTTATCGTTGAATCCTTACCACCTTGTAGGTCTCTGTACCTGTACCAGACAGTTATAACAAGGCAGTTGGTGTCATTTCTCAAAGGTTGCAGAGCATAGCCTAGTGCCACTATAAACTAATGGGTTTTATGTTCAGTTGTGCAGCTGTTATTGACTAAAGGTGGGTATTTTTTCAGATTGAAACGCCCGGGTGTGTTTATTTGGTTTTCAATTAACAGCTGTGCTTTGTCAACAGCGAATTTGTGCCTTCTTCATGTGTTCGACACATCAGTTGTGTTATGCAGAGGTTGGGTAGGTACGCACTTCTCAACAGTGAATTGTCCTATTCGACTTCTGTTATAATTAATAGTATGGCAAGAAACACTCAACAAGGTAAGAGAAAGAATAGTCTATCATTGGTTTAAGGCATCAACGTGAGACACTTTCAAGAACCTTGAACATCTCCTGAAGTGCAGCCATCAAAATGCAGGATGACACTGCCTCTTGTGAAGAAAGGAAGAACAAGGGAAGATAGCTCCCCTCAACCCATGTAACCCAAAGGCCCCCACCAACGACATTCTGTTGCCAGACTCCACAGGACACCCTCAGAAGGCCCGTGTCCATTCCCTGATGAGTCACAACTGTTTAGGAAGCACAAGGGAGAGACTTTAACAATATTCTATACTATAATAGGAAGGTGGTCATAATGTTATGCCTGACTGGTGTGTGTGTATGTGAGGTAAAAAAAGAAAGAAAGAAAGAACATACATTGCACATTGAAATTGCACCATTGATTGCACAGTCTTAAGCATGCTGTATGAGCCTGGAGGTCTGATCTTTGATTTGTCTGTACCTCTTCCAAGAGAGAGAAGCAGTGTAAAGAGGCTGTTGCCTGTGTGGGAGCAGGCCTGTGTGACGTGGGAGGCTTTGCACGGACATCTGCTTCTATATGAGTCTGAGGGTGTGGGAAGTTGTGTTCTAATGATTCCCGGCGTCAACTCGATGACTCTCTTCAGAGCCTTCTTGTCATGATCAAATAGCAGCAAAGAAGTCACTTATGCAGAAAAACAAGAAGAAAAGGAGAACTGCTTTGGCCGAGAAAGACAGTGGAAAGTTGTACTTTGGTTGGACGATATTTCTGGTTCCACCTGCCATCTCTTTGTGAGACAGAGAAAAAAGTTGAACACATCGTTCCTACATGTTCACGAAGGAGGTGGGGTGATGGTGTTGAGGTGTTGGTGTTGGTGATCCTATGTAAGGGCTATTTGACCAAGACAGAGAGTACTGTGGTGAGTCAGATGATCTGGCCTCCGCAATCAAACCAGTTAAACCCAGTTTAGATTTGTGATGAGTTGGACCTCAGAAGGAAAAGCAGTGAACAAATGCTGAACACCTCTGAGAACTTGTTACAGACTGTGAGAAAACCATTCCAGGTGACTACCTCATGAAGCCCATAAACAGAATGTAGGTTTGGAACTTTCAATATGTACTGGAGACACTGGTCTGGATCTGGATCTGAAGGAGTTAATTAAAATACTTAATTTGGCATTCTCGGTTAATCTTTTTATCCCTGGCTTCTGCAGTTTTCTGACTTTTATTTGTAAGCATCTAATGTTTCTCAAGCACAACCGAACCCTTTTACGAATTCAAAAAGACCTCACGACTGGTACTAATCTGAAATAAAAGATTTCTTGTAGGATGAGAACTGACCCAAATCCTTGTTACGTGATGGATTTGGTTTCACAGCATGTGGCCAGACCGAGTCTATGTGAGAACATTCAGTGTTGTTGACGCCTTTTGGCAAACCCTCAGGTTATCAAGAAGCCAGCATGGGGGAATGGACGGTAATTTGTTAAAACCCTGAGACATTACTTTTCCTTTGGCTTCACAAAGCTGTGTCCTTCAGGTTTCACACTGATGTGATTGCAACCCACAGTCATCACTTTGTTGTGTTATGAGACTGCTGTTTTTTTCAGTGAAGCGTGTTTAATATCAGATTGGACTGACACACCCAGGCATATCTGGATCCAATATGATTCATCATGACACAACACAGTTAATAAAACGATATTTCTTAAAGGGCTGCAAGAATGAATTAGACTGACAAAATAGTAGAAGTAATAGGTGGCAATAACTGGCATGGTACCTACAGCAGACTAAACAGTAAATCTGTTGGTTTTTCTGAACCAAAAAAACAACAACAGAGAAACAAAACAAAGAAAATAAAATAAAACAAAATTTCCATTTTTAATATGAGCACAAATAAAATTAATACTCAAAGCATTCTGTAGGCTGAAACACTGTCATTGTGTGAAAATGCTATCCTTCAGAGTTTTGTTCAATAAAAATCCTCGTATGGTCATGTTCTCTACACCCATCAGGCATAACATTATGACCTTACTAATATTGTGTAGGTCTCAATTGTGCATCAAAAATAGGCAACAGGATAGTGTTAGTGGAGGCCTTTGGGTCCCATGAGTTAAGGAGAGGGGCCTCTGTGGATCATCCCACAGATACTTGATCAGTTTGGGATCTAGTGCATTTGGAGGCCAGGTCAACACCTTGTGCTGTTCTTCGTGTTTTTTTAGTTGTTCCTAAACTGTTTTTGTGTGTGTGCCTGTGTGTGTCAGGCTGCATCCTGGATGGCTGCTGCCATCAAGGAGTGGCATTTGCTATAGGATGGGGGTACTTGGTCTGACCTAAGTGGGTAGCATCAGTAACATCCACATAAATGCCAGGTCCAAAACTTTCCCAGCAGAAAATTGAACTGTCACAGAATGATCAGTATTTGCCTCTCAGTGGTCATAATGTTGTGACAGATCCGTGTATATAGTATTTGATGTAAACAGTTGCTACAAATGTCGCTACCTGCATGGTCCTATGCTGCTACACTGTGCACTTGAACCACAAGTTTTCGTTTGGCTTGAATGCTTCTCATACACATCCTCTGTGCACCTAGCAACTGCTTTCTCTGTTCCTTTCCCAGGCTCCTGACTGCCATGTCTCTCTCCTCTGTCCTTGCAGGCACCAGTCTACTTCAGGAGGTTGTGTATCTAGTGAGTCAGGGAGCAGACCCTGACGAGATCGGCCTTATGAACATTGATGAACAGCTGCCTGTCTTAGAATATCCACAGCCTGGGCTAGACATTATCCAGGTACGGTGATGTAACAGCAGTCAGATTACCAACCTTAGCCAATTGGGGATGGTGGGAGCCCTGAATCGGTGGAAGCCTTCAGATTATGAGTTGCTTCGTTGCAAAAGAATGAATGGCATCTTGTTCCTAGGCATGAAAAAAAAAATTCCAAGAATTGTAGGTACATTACGTGTAAGAATGTAGTGGACAGATAAGATAACTTGGCATTCTCCAGGATTGATAAGAGTTGTTGAAGTAACTTCCTCTGCGTTCAAACAGGAGCTGACATCTCCTCGTTTGATCAAAAGCCATCTTCCCTACCGGTTCCTCCCTACAGCCATGCACAACGGAGAGGCCAAGGTCAGTGTACTGCAATGTGATATATTAAGTTGTAAACAAAACACTATATCAAAACACTGAAGTTGCACTTGGCATCAGTTGTTTTATGCTTCCATATCATTGAATCATGCATAGGGTGTATAGCTAATGACCAGTTATTCAGATTTTCCTCTTATCCCATCAAGACTATCTCCACACAACCCCAATGTCTTTCTTAGATGCTACATTTCTGATGTCATGTTAAGGGGTATCTTTAATTTATTTCAACCGCTACCGTGCTTTCACAAGAGCCTTACACCAAGCTAATATTATATCCCAACAGTGATTACTGTTGTGGCTCTGTTCCAGGTGATCTACATGGCTCGGAACCCTAAGGACCTGGTGGTGTCCTACTACCAGTTCCACCGCTCTCTCAGGACCATGAGCTACCGGGGAACCTTCCAGGAGTTCTGCCGGCGCTTCATGAATGACAAGCGTAAGTATGTGGGTTTCTGGAGGACTGGGACACCGTGCTTTTCCATCTGCTCCACTTTATAGAACTCCTGCACTGTTATAGCTAGTCCATCCATCTGTCCTTCCTTCTGCAGTGGGATATGGTTCCTGGTTTGAACATGTTCAGGAATTTTGGGAACATCGCATGGACTCTAATGTCCTCTTCTTGAAATATGAAGACATGTACAAGGTAACATGACCGTCTCTCGTGACATTTTTTGCCTCCTTTTTCTAGCACTTATCTCAACTTTACGCAATATGAACTCTTATCCCAGCAGTCTGGCCCCGACTGTTGGCTTCACAGATTGTTTGGTGTAATTTAGATAGCAAAAGTAAGTCAGTGCGTTTTTCTGCTCATGCTACCGAATACAGCCTTGACATGATCAAATTACAACACAGACACAAATAGTAAATACACCGAATGCACAGATAATAGAATTGGGACATATAAAAAAACAACGACATAAATGCTACAGGATTACCAATCTCATGGCATGATAAACTGTTTTTCATCCACAATTATTTTTTCTTTGGAAAATTGAAAGAGGCAGCTCTCAAGTGCCGAGCTGAGGAAAATATGAATCTAGAGGAATAGGAATGAGATACATTTCATTCATTCAAACTGAAAGCAAAATTTGAGCAAAAGGCAATTTTACTATTTTTTTAGCCTTGGACTTTCACATTACACTCATATGGTGGATCGGATGTTTTAAATTTAACACTGATGTTTATGTTTTTTTTTTTTTTTTTAAATATGTCGGTTACAGATCATGTTAAAAAAAATGATGATACTTTGTTTGCAAGTGATATTGAAAGAGAATGACCCTCAAGCCCTTTCACGCCCCCCCCCCAACTTTAACTTGCAATTGATTTGTTATACCTTGTTTTGCACAACGTGGCAAACCTATCTGACCTATCATGTTTGTTTTTTTTGTTTGTTTGTTTTTTGGTTTTTTTTGTGCCAGAACTACAGGATATGTCAAATCAATACATGCTTGTTGCTTGCTTTTATTAGACTATCTGGTCATATCAGTTGTACAAGTCTTAAAACTCACATGTGACTCTTCTGCAGACAGGCAAGTGTCACTAGAGGTTACTTAGGACTTTGCATAGAAGACAAACACAGTTTTGGGTTTAAAAAATAAATAAATAAAAAACACTATTCACGTTATAAATAAAGAAATCTGTCTTTTTTAAATTACTGTCAACGCCCACAAATGATTAGTTTATGTAAGAGGACCAACATAGAAGTATCACCTCTCATGTTATCTCTACAAAGATTTGTTTAGGTCACTGTCACAGCACTTTCACAGCACAATCTTACTGTTCATCTAACATTCAGTAGAAGTAGAAAGCAAAGCTTCTCATGAAGCCACATAGGATTAGCAATAGATAGATAAGAAAATAGATAAGTTATTACTATCTGTTTGTATACCTTTTTCTCTGAAAATCCTTTTTTTGCCATTGATATATATACACACCTGCAAGGAACTTTATCCCTGCATTTAAGCATTCTGTCTTTGTGGGAAATGTACCTGTTAGCTCAGACTACCAACGGTCACTCAAGGCGGGAACGTCCTTAATTATGCAGAATTTTAAACCTAAAATGAATGAGTTAGAAAAGAATTCACCCCCCGTATGGTGAACAGTGAAAGAAACCATTGATATCAAAATCATTTTTTGTACCAGTCTGTAAACAGGTTTATTGTTGTTGTAAATTTGGGCTTTTTAATATGGGGGTCTATGGGGATTTACTCCCTTTTGGAGCCACCCTCAAGTGGCCACTTGATGAACTGCAGCTTTTTGCGGTTACACATTGGCTTCCTCTCTCAGACCCGGCAGTTGCCGCTTGGTTGAAACAGCTAGCACATCTATTGATACCCCAAAGGTTTACTATTTGGCATCTAATTTCATATGTTATTTAAAAGACGTTCCCATTACCTTCAAATGTATGGTCCACTGTGCCTTTCACTGCTCTGTACAACAATCATTCATGTTAGCTTGCTGTTGGTTGTCATTGTGAGCGTGTTAGCATGATGACATTAGCTCAGTACTCACAAGCAGCATGGCTTTGGGATTGCGAACTTCCTCCCGGATGCCACCAAAACACCTTGCATGGCAACAATCAGACCTCTGATTGTGTCTTGTGTCATTCACCAAGATGTCAGCTGCAGATTCTATGAACTAGGTGGAGCCTCCATCTAAAAGTGTCTTCTGACTTTGGAGACTCAAAACATTGAACGTTTTGTTGTATTCCTCAACCATTCCCTAGCAATTTGTTCAGTGTGCCAGGGTGTATTATCCTGAAAGGGATCAGTAAATGTTGTTATATGAAACCTTTGTATAATGAATATTATTCCCTTTCCCTGTTAGCGATTTTAATGTGGTTTCTGATCAGTGTAGTGTATGTCTACAACCAGTGTTTCTAACCTTTATGCCGATAGATTGAGTAAGCACAGGGAACAGTGTGTTCTCTCTGTCCGTGGGTGGATGCCATTCGGGGAAGCAGAATCACTGCCTGGTATTATTTTGTAATGAAAGAAGGATACAGTTTTCTTTGTATTTGTCTGTGTATTTATATTTGTCTGTGATTATTCCATTAGTAGATTTCACATTTTTGTATCTCTACTTTTTTCTTGCCACCCATCCTCTCCCTCACACCAGGACCTGGGTACACTGGTGGAACAGTTGGCTCGGTTCCTGGGTGTTTCCTGTGACAAGGCTCAGCTGGAGGGAATGGTGGAGAGCTGCAACCAGCTCATTGAGCAGTGCTGCAACTCGGAGGCTCTGTCCATCTGCAGGGGTGAGTGGGAGAGAAAGTAGAAAGCAGTGCTCTTCACAGTGTATCCAGCAGGGCCAAACTATGTAATTAACAAGGCATAAACACTTTCTTACTGTTCCAGACCTAGCTACAATATTCAGTACGTGTCACAGTTTGTGTATATTTTTTTTTCAGTGGTTGTGGTTGCATCTTTTATATCCTACATTTAACCAACATCTGTGTTAGATTAATGGACTGGAATAAAAACAACTATATTTCCCTTTGAAATCCGTTGAAGTAGAAGCACAATAAAAAGATCTAAAAATGGTACTCAGACAGTTACTCAGAAGGTTCTTTGCACTTCAGCTTAAGAAACTAATGCAAATAGAGGAAACACAAGCTAATTAAGAAAACATCTTTAAAATGCATAAATCCTGGGTGTCAAACCCACAGGCCGCAGACCAAATCCGGCCCACCAGAGTTTTCAGTCTGGCCAGCGGGATGTATTTGCGAAGTGCTAACATTTCATAAAAGACATTCACTGCAAATTTTCAATAAAAGTGACTCATTCTCAGCTTCTGTAACCGCTTCCTCTAGAGGGTCGCGGGGTGGGGGACAGTCGTGAGGGCAGTGATGCAGCAGTGAAAGCTAGTTACATTTCTGCTAGCGAAATAGCAATAGCATCAAAATCTGCACACGGCTGCACACCCTGGGAAGTGGTAGGCTTTTGCAACAATTGGTTGGACTAGGAACTTTGTGGCAGATAGAATTTCAAAAGAAAGTCTGGTTTTGTGGAACTGCCTATTGCTCCTACCACAACTTTCATGTATATATTTGCTAAATGTAAAAATAAAAACAACAACAAAAGGGAAAATTGAAGTTGCTATTTATGGATTATTATGCTATTCTTATGGTGAGATGAAATTGGGGTGAATGAAACTAAAATGAGTTTGATAACCCTGACACAGATGAATACAGAATTTGGATATGCCCCTTTGATAGCGATAAAAATGCCCCTCCCAAATTAAGTGGAAAAGCAGCACAGCAAATTCTAAGATGTCTGGAGAAAATCTATGAAAGGAATTATATGGTTCAGCAAGTCGAGTATTGCACAACTACCCTGTTCACTCAAAAATAGAAAAAAAGAAAAAACGCAGACATAAAGCTTCCAGGAAGCAGTCCATTTCAAATTTCCATAAATAGGTGCAAATGCCATTCCTAGCAGAAAGCTGGCCAATCACATCATGGTAGAAATGCCAAATCAGATAAAAGTCTTCAATACATTTGAGATGAAAGACATATAAAACCATCAGAACATGATACTGAAAGGAAATAGAATGTAAACTTAGTTAGAGCCATTAGATGAGGCCTGATGTCTGTTAGTGATCTCAAGATATCGACCGACACTCCACTTACAAAGCTATTAAAAGACCCGGTATTTGCAGAATACATAACTCACTTGCAAAGGTAAATATGGACAGACAAGCCACAGCAAGAAAAGAAGAAACGCTTTAGAAAGAGGCACCTGATACAACTGTACCACACACTACTTGTCATATGTAAACACAGTTTGAACAGAATATCAGTTTGTCTGCTGAGGTTTATTGAATGGGACTGTTAGTTTGTGTACGTGTGAAGTGCATACGTGTGTATTTGTTGTTATCGTAGTTGAGTTATCTTAGGTCATTGTCCTTTAGTGAGCAGCTTCGAGAAGGACACAGAAACTCTACCTATGTTATACTGCACAGCAGGTCACGTTATCTGATACAGGCTAAATTCATTCATGTCTCTTCTGCTGCCACAGAGAGACAGACATTGAGGAATCTCAACACAAGTTTCTCAAGTTTCTCAAGACCTTTTCCCCTTTCACTCTGCCAGGCTGGAATTTTTTTTCCCAATTTCAACATAAGCCCAAATTTTCCTACTATGTCCCACAGTGTCCTCCTGAGTCACTGGGTTCACAAGCTTTATATATGCTTCTTCACCATTTTACCCATCACTGATGTCAGCATAACATACCCTACTATACATGGTGACTTCATTCAAGAAATGTTAATAAAATTGGAGTTCAGTGGTAGCTTTTGGCACACGCTGCATTAGCATTCATGCATTAAGCAATATGACCTGGAGTTCTGTTGCGGTCACTAAATAAACATTCAGTGAGATAATTTGTGAAATTTTAAGCCCGTTCTCAGCGACACTTTTCATATCACGTTTCATTTCATAATGTCATGACATCCGTGGTCACACTGACCTCTCACCTCTTGGCAGCGTTGATGGTTTCATGGCAGATGGGTTATTTTGAATTTTGTTCTGCAGGTAAAAGTAGAGTTGCGGAAGCTAAAAAAGGTTGACTGTGTTTGAAATCATTTTGAGAATTTTACGTTGAAATGTACGTTGGTTTGAAACAAAACCAATGTACCTTTACACATTTCAAAACAGTGTGTGTGTGTGTGTGTGTGTGTGTGTGTCTGTGTCTGTGTGTGTGCACGTGTGTGTGTCTGAGCACTGAATGTGCTGTGCTTGTAAAAAGAGTAGTCATTACGCTGTATTCATGTGTGGTCCAGTTGTTTGCCGTGCTTCTTTCTAAAGGGTAAAGCTCCATCTGCTTTTCACACCACAAACTATTAACCAAATCTAATAACTCGCCCGGTTTTATGTGCCCTTTTGTGGTTTTTGAACAGCTTTTGAAACGTGACCGTCAGCTGTATGCGGCGACACCGCTTCTCAGCCAATCACCCGCCTTTATGAAGTACAACACGTGCTGCCAGATGTAGCCAGTTAGTGCCCGCTAGCAAGAAAACCTAAGTAATTCTGAACCATTCAACTGTCTATTGCTTGTCAGAACCACCACATACAGTACACAGTTACAAAAACACCTCTCTCTCTATTAAACTTAAGTCACAACACAGGGTTGTGAGCTTGGTTCATTACTCAGAGTCAAAATGATAAGCCAGCATCAGCTATCTGTTAGCAGCTAATTTAGTGTCTGGTTAAGTCTTATATTCTCTGCCATATTTTAAATGTTAAGCAGTTTCTAGATGAGAGACACATAGCACAGAACCTAGTGGTTGCTCAAGACTGGCTGTAGACAACCTTTCCAATAAGTGGTTTTCATCTACTCAAACTTTTAGATGATTATAGTTAAGTTATGTGGCTAAATAATGCATCCGCCACAGACTGCATCGGGTTTGGAGTAACTCCATTGAGAACTGATTATGCTCCGTAAAGATCAGATCAAATTATTTTGTTTGGTTAGGCTTTATGCGGTTGTAGACTAAATTTTAGTCTAACTCTCTGGTCACTAATAAAGTAACAGTGATGTAATCAGACACGTCACTAGAGCGCAATGGAGTTGAATTTACTTACAACAAAATTGCTCTGATTGGTTGTAGGTATTTTTTTCTCTATATCAGTTGAAACACAACCCATAATGAAATCCAAATGGTGTATTACCAGACTTATATTCTTATAAACTGTCTATGCCAGGCTAGTAGTACAAAGGTCTGCGGTCTGTTTTTAATTTAAGGCTCTTTTAATTTCACTTAGATGTCTTTTGTGTTTATCCCATAATTTGTTATCATTTTTAAGTTTAGTTTATGTTGCCATTCTCATTTACATATAGTTTCTGTCATCATTTTTTGGTCTGTTTTCCCTTATTTTTTTTTCTTTTAGTGCATGGAAGATAGGTTTAAAACAGAGCTGGCAGTCAGTCTGATGTGTCTCATACGCACCACAGCAGGTGAGTCTCTAGCTGTATTCAATTTGCAGCTGAAACCTGTTTAGTAAGATGCGATGTTTTCAGTACGGAAAAGACCCACTGGTCAGAAACTCAATCAGAACATTAACTTTCCTCCGTGTCCCTGTAGGTCGCGTGGGTTTGTGGAAGGATGTCTTCACGGTGTCCATGAACGAAAAATTCGATGACGTGTACAGACAGAAGATGGGCAAATCTGACCTGACCTTTGACTTCAGCCTGTGATGTCACCCCAGCCCCGTACCGCCTCCCTCCTCACGCTGATCTACGTCGGTACAGTCAACAAGTGCTCACCTCCTGCCAAAACCCACGCTCTTGTGTCTCTGTTCAATCAACCAGTCTGAAGTTTAATGCTACAGTCTTGACAGTGGGATCATACTAAAGGACTTTCTTTTCACAATGCAACAAAAAAAGTCAACAAATCACGCCATTATGGACTAATTCAGAATTATTAAGAGTTTATGGAATTTTCAATCTCAATCAATAGTTAAACCAAACCTCCCTCAACCCCTACCTCCACAGTATGTGCAGACTGGTATGTATGTTATGGGTATGCACTGACCAGGGCTTAACCAGTTTAAAAACTCAATACCACTGAGCTGAAGTGTTAATTCATAACACAATTACATTAGGATATTTGTGATGGAGATACACTGCAACATATAAAATTTTCTGTATTTATTTATGTCTGTGAAGGTTCTCAGTCATTCAGGTCATGGTAATCCGAAAAGCGTTGAATAAGGTCAGCTGGACTTGTAGGATTTTCCTACAAGTCTATTCAACGATTTATTTACTTCATTCCTTTCCTTTAGTGGTTTTCATTCTATGGTTGTCCCAAGGAAATGTGTTGGTTGTGTGCAAGGTGTGCAAGAAAAGGTAGCCCAGTGTGCTCAATGTGATATTTAACACATAATGGCTGATGAGGTCTTTTTAAACATTTTTATTGGGGAACAGCAGTGCTGATGAAGCTCTGTTATTAATTGTGTTTTTTAAAACTAAGTACACAGACGGGAAGGACGCTCCAATCCGTGGCTAATAGAAAAACCCTACCTTGGATCATTTTCATTTGAACTGAAAGGAATTGATGTGACTTGGATATCATTGCACTTTAGGTACATACTGTATGTCTGGCCAGACCCAGCGCATACTGGATAAAGTACATATACCCATAGGCTTGAAATGCTTCAGGATCCTCCAGGAAGAGCTGACGGATGTAGCCAGGGAGCTAACTTCCATAGGTTGTGTAACTCAATGTGGCCAAGCCCACCAGAAATCTAACCTGAAAGCTTTAACAAAACATTTTATTTCACACTTTGGTTGCTGTGGCCATAAGTGTACCCTGTGCCACCTAGAGTGGCTTTATTTTTGCTTGTTTGCCATTTGGTGCTGGAGGAATTAATTATTCTGGTCCTGCAAAATGCTAATGGGCTAAGTTACCAGAGTGAGTGGCTGAAGCCGGGTAGGCTGTGTTTTTGCTGAAAACCAAAACTGCTCAAAGGTCATTAGGTAATAGTCACAGATTTTGTAAACATACACTTTAAAGTACAAATATTTACATCAGTGTTAACTTAAAGAAGTCACGCTGAGAAGCTAAGACAGTTGACTGTACTGTGTATCAGTGTATATCAGCCACAAATATCTTGCCTGATATTTCTGGTTATCAGTTAGACGACCCCTGTATTTGATTTTAATGTCATGAGATGCTAGAATTCTTGAGGGAAGCCCAGATGAATAAAACTTTTTTTTTTTTGGTTTGTCACTGCGTTGGTCAGGCGGCACACATAGTTATTAGCGGAGCCGCAGAAATAACATTACATCCTGTTACTGAAAAATTACACCATGCAGCTGCAACAAGGGAAAAATACCAAAACCATCCCATTATACACAATTACACAATGTATCAGTTTGATGCTTTGTGCCTCCATTGTTGTCTTGTTGCAGTGTTCAAGCTGAATCCAAACCTGTAGAGAAGAAGCTTATCATACCCAATTCAAACAAGCAGCTCGGCGTCACAGCTGCGTGTTTTATTTGTTGTTCTTGCTCGAGGGGCTGCGGAATTTTCAGCCTCCATCACCAGTGCAGTGTAAGAGCTTATTGTGTGTGTGCGCGCGAGGGAGAGACAAAGAGAGGGAGAAAGATGCCAGATTCAACGTGTAGAATACATTTTTGCCATCAAGTAAATCTGCAAAGACTGTAATCTGATAAAAAATCCTACACTATTGGATTAAAGGACATGCTGGTGGTGTATTGATAATCCTGTATCTTCAGGATTTGGACAGAAATCCACTGTGGACAAGTTTGCCCTCTAGTGGTCAGAATAAGCAGTAGAGAAATAAATTGCCCTTGAGAGAAACACAGAATGGGCTCATTTATTAATATATGCTATATATGCTAGTCAGCACAATGTAACTCTTGAACCTTAAAGACCTCGCACACCAACACAATTCAAGAGTACCTTGCTCCAGAGAAAATGGGAGGCCTCTGATATGTCAAAATGTAACCTGGCAAGCCTTCAGAAACTCTGAATGTGTGTCTTTCCAGTGTAAACATGCTCTGCCACCACTGATCAGTTGTTTCCCTCTCTTTCTCTCTCATTTCTAAGTAATGTCAAGGATAGGAGCGAGCAGAGTATTAACCCATAACCAGCATTAACTGTGTTCTGCTACTCACTGTCAGGTCACAACAGCACCACTATCTGAGGTCAGACTATTATCTCGAGGCATCACTGTCACTCCAGTTCCTCCTCTACTTCTTCTTCGTCCTCCTCTTCCCGTGTAACTGCAGTAGTTCAGTCCAGCAGACCAGTCCTGCCCTACCAGACACTTGTGAATGTCTTTATTGTGTGGATGTAAACAACGATCTCAGCATACACTTGTCACGCCGTCTTTTTTTACGGCCGCACATTCTTTCTTTTTATTGTTTTCTCTGTCACTGTTTACAGCCGTTGGCAAGGCTTCAGCCGGCCCATCTTCACATTTATGGTTTGTTTGGGTTTTTATACATGCCTGTGTCTGTTTCCAGGTCATTGTATTTGACATGCTTTGCGTGCTTGTTTATTAGTAAAGTCGTGTCTTCAGACAATATCTGGATGGGTTCTCTTTTTTTAATATTTCAGTGTCAAGAAGTTTGTTAATCAGTCTCAACATGTTTTGATAATGAGATTTGGGAAATGAGTGAATTACATAGACTGTAAATAAAGATGGACAGCAAAGTAGCTCCTCAAATGTGAAGCCAGAGCAAGTAGAGCTCCCCTTGGTGACTGACTGGAGTATAGGTCATAAGCTCCACCTCCTCAAGGTTAGTGGATGGGACTTGGGCCAAAGTAAAACAATAAAATACATTTTTTCTCTCTGTCATTATGGGTTAATATATATTTAATATATATTTAATATAATGTTGATGTATGCTCAAGGTCCCATTTTTCTGACAAGTTTTGTTTTAGTCCCTATAAAAACAGCATGTGATATCATGATGACTGTTAGTTTCCATGCCAATTGCTCTGTAAAGCAGCACTGTTTCGGTTACAAAAAAAAGTCAGTAACATTTCTTTGTAACTGGTGGAGTTAGAGCAGAGTGCAGTATTAATTAAACATAAGGTCAGGAGGAAGTGTAGACTGATCATCGATAACGCGGCACTGAGTGGCACCGTCCGTATCCCTGGGAAACTAGCACCATTTTGGCCAATGCAAAGAAGTGGGGACGTGTTGTCCATATTTATTGTCTATGATCAATTAAAATTAATGTCACTGTCAGCCTAACAGTGATTCTTAGTAACACACATGCAGCATCAGCAATATACCGTACCGTACGTAACGTGTAATATGCCCAATTAATGCATAGTCATGTGATGACTGGGTTTTTTCAACTTTAACCCAAACGCTTTCCTTGCTCAAGACAAAATGGCAGAAACACATGTCAGACACTATTAAGAATAACAGACTAAAATGAACAAGTCCTAAATTTGTCAGTTTTGTAAATGAAAGCTCCTCTTTCCGTCCAATAGTGACCAATAGTTCATGTTGGCAAAGACTGTCCTACAAACTACGGCTAACTACCAGACTACATGGAGCCCACGCCGTTGGTGGGTACACCAGAGAAAGCATTTACACATGTGCGCTGGTGTGAGCCTTGTTCTGCAGTTACACCACTAAAACACTATAGGCCAAACCTAGCTGAGTGTGTGAGTTTCAAGCTCGGTTCATAGCCTTGCATATCTGGGTACAGCGTAGCTATAGCATAGCTCAGGGCTCAATAGCCTACACTGCAACCTCAGGTACACCTCCCCAGAAATGTAACTACATGACGCACTCACGCAATGTCGAGTGGTAGTGAAGTGGCTCATGTCAGAGATTAACTTAATGAATGTGGATCAACAGTTACTTTCAGTACAGAACAGAACGAGGACAAGTGAGTAGATGGTCTGTAGGAGCCCTGCGCTAAAACACCTGAAAACACCACACACTGAGCTGGCAGCAGTAACAAGCTACAAAACATTACTGCTACATACACTGCTGTTTCTCACTAGGAACATAGTGGATGTCCACGTGTACTATTGCACTGTGCAGTTTTTCAGTCCAAGAAATCTGTCACTGTTTACTACCACTGCAAACACGGCTCAAAGTTAAACACCGCTCGTCCATGTAAGTAGCGTTGTAGCCACAGCTGCTCTGTGCTGCCTGACATTCATTTAATGCGCAGTTTTAGCAGTTTTTGCATTAGCATGAGCATTTTTCACAATTTTACACTCCAGTTACCATCAACATTTCAGGCTTTGCGTTGTGTAAAACGGACAGTTTTGATTTATTATTGACACTGTGTAACATAAAAAAAAGTTAAAGTGTAATTAACTAAATTGTTAACTTACTGCTTTTGGTTAAATATCTGTGCAGTTGTACTATATTTATTGATAGACAAATACAGATATTGTCTGTTTCTTTGCAGCCATGGTAACCTGTGGCGCACTCACTTTGACAATAGTGGGTGGAGGCCAACAAAACCTGACTTAAATACAGTATGGTCTTCTCAAAAGACTCTGACAACTGCCTCAACACACACACATAGAGAAGGAGAGAGCGCGAGAGAAAGAGAGAGAGATCAGGTTCATGTGTTAACTAGCAACAGCAGTTCACTCTCCCAGTGTCATTTATCACCCTGCCGTCCACCTCCTCCTCCCTCTCTCCTCACACACACCAGTTTCACCCAGAATGGCCAAGCTGCAGCCACTTTATCCTGGACTGGGCCAAGTGGTCATTGGCTCGCGAGCCCACACAGCTCTGAGCGCCACACGCTCCTCCGTGACAGGAAGGGGACAAACAGGTGAGGGGCTCAGAAGGACAGGGACCTTTACAGACAGAGGTCAGTGGGTTTCTGGATCTTCTCATTTTTTTTCAATTTTTTTTTTTCAGCTGTACTGAAAATTTAATTAAATATGAATTATTACTTTTGCACATATTTCTAATTACATCACTGCTGCCAAAATGTCAACAGAATGTCCTGTACAAATGTTAAACCTTTTATTTTAGAATATGTGATGTTTGTCTCCCTCGTGTGGCAGTGAGCGTACTCACACGCATACATGGTGGTACATGATGTATCAGTGCAGTCTACAGTACCTCAGTCACTTCACTTACTTTTTTACGCTCCACTGAGAAAAAGCCACACTAAAAACTATCCGTATCATCATTTTTTATAGACTTTAGACTTTAGAGACAGCACGAGGAACGAGATGGATTCATATTTAGTGTACATCTGATTAAGGCGTACATACAGCATCTAAACAGAAACAGAAATTCCATCCACAAGTTATAGAGGATGCATGTTAGACTTTCTATTTTAGACTGCATTCCTGACGACCAGAGAGAGTGAATTCATAGAACTCGGGTTACATTCATCACTCTGATGGGCTGACAGTGGTTACTAGTTGCAGCATCAATTTATGTTTACATTGACAGTCGCATCAGTTGTGCATACGCAAGGATAACTGCTTATTGGAGGAGGGTACATTTGTATACACACCTTTATATTTTTTCTATTATCTATTTAAATAATCACCAGGACACAAAGATGAATTTGGAAGAAATTGCGTCAAAAATCTCTCCCCATATTGCTTGGCACATCTTATCATTGAACGTTTTTTACATCCAAACTGTACCTGAATGCTGGGGTGAAGATGAGCATTTTATGATGATCTATGAGAGCCCACTTTTTCTTTTCTGTCTTCAAGGTGCAAAGTTTCCTTGTCTGGTAAACTCTCTGTTTATTCCATTTTTTTCTCTACCATTACATTATGGGGGTGACCCCCCCACCCCAACAGCACTTGAAGGTCAAATTAATTTTGTTTAATCTTAAATAGACATTTAATTAATTTACACAAAGGCATGTCATCTCTGTCTCTACATGATCTCTCTTGACAATTCTCTGCTTTCTTTATCACGAATGGTGAGAGTTGCGGAAAAAACATGGCGTGAACCCCCTGAAAAACAGACAGAAATTGTAGAATGAACTGAGAATTTTTTCCATTGTTCAGTTGAATATAAACCGCCTCAAAGCCGTAAACCTAGGGGAAAAACTGCATTCCCTTAAAGAATGTCAAAGAAAGTGACATCAAACATTTCATCGTTATTTGACCCGTTCAGCCCGCCCAGTGACCTCCCATCCAGGCCGGCAGCTCACCCTGGAGCAGGTAGAGCCCCTGGTCCACAGCAGACTGGCTAACATCCAGTCAGCCTTAATGGCAGATGACCCCGACAGAACAGGCCTGGTGAGCAGAGGGGAGTTCAGGCGAGTGCTGATGAGCACGTTGTCTCTCAACCAGAACCAGCTGGACGCCGTGCTCAGTGAGGTGAGATGGGATCTTGATTGCTAATTCAAAATCACCTTTCTCTTAAGAAAAGAGCGTGCCATGTCCAGAACAAGAATGGTTAGTCTAATAGTAAGAGGGGATGACTGCTAGCAATGTTTGGATATCTGTATGTTGTACTTTAAAAGAAGATGTGGAAGAAATTAGATTTTAAAACTTTATTTCACTATACACTGATCAGCCACAACATTATGACCAGAGAAGTAAATAGCATTGACCAGCTTGTTACAATTCAGTGTTCTTCTGGGAAACTTTAGAACCTGGCATTAACGTTGATGTTACTAGACATGTGCCACCCACCTGGACCAGACCAGACACCCCCACCCCATAGCAAGGGCAGCAGCCATCACCAGCAGGATGCAGTCTGACACAGACACACTCACAAAAACGGTTTAGGGTCAACTGAAAAACATGAAGAACAGCACAAGGTGTTGACCTGGCCTCCAAATTCACTAATATATCTGTGGGACGATCCACAGAGGCCCCTCTCCTCAACGCATAGGACCCAAAAGCCCCCACTAATTACATTCTCTTTTCAGACACCATAGGACACCCTCAGAACACCCTTGTCCATTCTCTGGCGCGAGGTAAACCAATATTGGGAAGGCGTTCATAATGTTATGCTTGATCCGTGTAATTAATCAACACTGATTGACGGTGTATTCAGTGTGAAAAAGAAATTTTACTGGGACATATCCAAGTCACTTAGAGGCACCGTGTCCTCCTGGGTATATTACACTGGACTAGTCCAACTGGGAGAAGATCCTGAGGCAAAAACACTCAAGAGGGATTCTTATCCCATTTGGCCTGGGATCCCTCAGGAAAAGGTGAATTAGCAAATGATGTGTGAGGTACTTGTCCAGTTACCACTGTCAAATGAAGCATCAACATTGCTGAATTTATTTCCCCTTCAACCCCAGCAGTGGACGCTCAGTTAGCATGTGGAAGGTTTGTGATTGCTGAAAAATGCAGTGTTCTGTGATGCATCCTCCTGAAGATGGCAGTAGAAGATTTACTTTGGGCCCCTCCACGCAGATGACATTGACAAATGACGCTCCGTGGCCGTGGAGACTGGTCAGAGGAGAAGTGAATCTGGCAGCTGTTAAAGCAGACGTTATTTGTTTGCACTTCTGTTGCGTTGGATGGCATCGGTTTTTCCCCTACCTCTCCACTGAACTATTTGCTGTCTTATTTTATACTTTCCTCAGTAGCAGATGTTCACCAAAAAAAAAAAAGAAAAAAAAGAAGAAGAAGAAGCAACAAATGGAAAAAAATAAAGAAGCATCAGTGGTAATATTTCTGGGTGGTGTAGGATGTATAGTTTTGAGTCACAGCTCTGCATTCATGAGGCCTAATGAGAATGTTGAGGCTTCGTATCAGGATGCCTCTTCTCCTTGGCATTGATCAATCGAGCGTTCGCGCGTGTGTTGGTGTATTTGGCACCGTTGCACGGCAGAGTAATTCCCCCTCTCCCTTCATCTTCATCAGTGTGCGCCATATTCTGTCACTCTGCTACGCCGCTGTAATCGTCTCCACTGTTCCTCTTTGTTCCGTCTCAGCGCTCACGCCTGACAGTTTGACTGCCTGTCTTTCCCACACAGATTTCCTCCCATAATATCAGCACTTTGTGCCTACCACCATACACGCATGGACCCCACATTACTCCATTCCATACCCACCCCTCCCACTCGCCGTCTTAATCATTAAAGACGCTTCGTGGGTGAGTGCCCGTGCTTTCAGGAGAGTTGTGGAAAGTTTACTTTAAGAGGACTGTCACTGGTGTAGCAGCTGCTGGTGGTTGGTGACATTTTTGATTGGGAAGTGGCTGGCTTTGTGCTTGAGGGAGGGGGATGCCACAAGTGGCCCATATTAATAGCGTGCACTGCAAACTGAGTATTTTGACGTATCATTATTAAAAAGTTCACATGATTGTACTGATTCATACAATATAAATACCGAAGCTGTATGATGTACATATTCGAGCTGTGGTCATCTGTTCGAAAGTGTTGTAGCTCAAAAAGTTCGCTCAGTGGACAGTTTAGATATTTGTATATATGATATGTTCGCACATGGGCAAATTTGTTACAAATTGAATGACTAGCAATGGTTAGAAAACGGGTACAAAATGAGAAATTAAGCATTTTATCGTCTACAATGCAAAAGAAGATCAACCGTGTAGTTACAATTCCCATTAAAGGGTTAAAGAGTTAGGTTTAATAATCAGCTCTTAAATTGGATGCTGCAATCACAATTGAATGGGTTCCGATTGCTCCTAAATATCGGAGGCCTTTTTGATCAAATCCCAACAAATCCTCATTCACATTCAGCCGTGACAGCTGACGGTCAGGATGGTGGAACGTTCTCCTCCTGGGGAACATACACCGAAAGAGAAGGTGTGGACTTATGTACCGAAAAACACAAAATATATTTTACTCCATAGCCCAATACACACTAGAGTCCTAATCTGGCAGAAACAACACGCGACCGAGAGTGAAAATGTATTCTCAGAAACTATTTAGTCAGTTCACGCCAAAAAAAAAAAAAAAACAACTCTGAATGCAACAGAAAAATGGCAAATTACAGCAGATTCCTGTGAGATCTACCCACGTCTCATCAGGACTCAGCCTTTTCATTCATGTCGCCGACCTTCATCTCACCTTCAGCCTCAAAGTGAACTGCAGGTGTTACGGCACTGTCACATATATGTAGAGCAATGAGACCCCCCCCCCCGCCTTCCTTTGCCGCCCCTGAGGTGGCGGTTGGGGCCCGCATGTTGCGCTCCGTGGCTGCTGATAGCAGTGATAATTGGAAGGTGTGGTGTCTATAATAAGACTCAATGCCAGGAGTTCCGCTGGGGACCGTTGCACTGGATTACACCATGGAAGGATGTAGGGCAGGACAACAGGGACTATACTTTGATTATGAGCCACCAAAATAGGTATACATATGTGCTCGTGTGTGTGTGTGCCAAGCCTTTGTCTGCGTGCCTGATTGAATGCATGTGTGTGTTGTGTGTGTTTTAGTTAGTTAAGGCTACCTCTTTGTTTTTGCTTGTTTGGGCCAGCTCTTGATCAGTTTTTCCTTTAAGTCCGTGTGTGTGTGTGTGTGTGTGTGTGTGTGTGCAAAAACAAAGCACAAGGTCAGAACAAAAAGCAAGACTGCACCATTCCCCAGGTGGGCCCTGTTCCAGTGAATATCACCAAGTTTATTCCCCGAACAGTCTCGTCCTGAAAATTACTGCTCAGCCCGCATGATGCAAGCCTCCGCATCGCCACGCAGCGCTTCCCGTCTCCACGGAGACACCATCCCAGACGCCCCCGCTGGAGTGTTTGAAAAAGTTCCGATCGGGCCTCGAAAGTGGGAAGACGTTGTCTGCAGAGACATGTTCTGTCATCATCACTCGCTCTTGTTCACCTGTCTTTGTGGCTGCTGTAGGTGTGTGACAGTGGAGGGGTGACCGTGGACTACGTGCGGTTTCTGAGGAGGTTCGGCCGAGCGTCCCCGGCCCTCAGAGCCTGCAGCAGGAGCAGGAGCAGTGTGAGGTACACACACACGCGCATTGCATTTGCACATTTAGACATGAGCTGCATGTTCCCTAATCAGTCTGTTTATCTCAGACGAGGCGTACAGAGCACTTCCATGTCCCTGCCGGAGATACAGAAGCTCCTAAAAGATAAGGTATGTACCCACTTCATGTTTGACTTGTTCATGGTTGAAAGTAGGTTCCTGAGCTTCACTGGTGTCCAGGGTCATTCTGTAATCTTCATCTGCAGTCCAAATAATTGTAATTTAAAAAATAATATAATAATAATAATTACGGTAATGGTAAGGATGATGAAAATAAAATCAATTCCATTAAAGTGAATTTTTTAACTAAGGTCAACGAACATCAGTACTTCAGCAGCATCAGTCTTTAAAAAATGCCGAACGTGACAGATGATTAGGACGATTATGATTTGAGCCAAGATTATTTGCTTTAACGCCCATTAGTGGTGGTAAATATGGTTAATTCAGAAACAAAAGCATGAAATCCTCTACGCCCTAACATGACTTACACAGCCTTCTCTCAGTGTGTGTGTGTGTGTTTGTGTGTGCTGGGAGGGGAGGAAGGTAGTTGTGAGCAGTGGGGCCAGCTCTGGCAGATTACAGGTTCTATGTGGGAAGCATGACGGAATCGACTCTGGATTTGCGCTGCTTGTGTTCCACATATTAAACGAGGCAGTTGGTGTTCTTGTGAAAACGCAAGAAATTTACTAAATCCCGTCAGCGGATAAATGAAGGCCCGAGGGCCATTGGGGCTGGCCTCTCAACAGACGTCTGTGTCTGTGCTGAAGTGTATGTTTCTGTGTGGGATGTATTCAGGAAAACGCCCCCATACCTCTGTCCACATAATACACTTTTATATGTAGTTCATACATGTCTTCCTCCTTCCATATTATGTATTTTTTGGGGTGCACTAGGAGATTTAAAATGAGAGAAAAGACCATATTGAAAGTGTAGGCAGCAGGCGAAGCAAAGTTATTATTTAAAAAAAAACCAAAAAAAAACCCCAAAAACGTCAAAGTAAAATAGGAAACCATTATCAGGACACTTCAGGATAAAAGAAACCATGAAAGCACAACAACATCTCCTCGAGAATTAGGTTTACAGACATTTCAGTCTTTATTAAACAGCAATTGTGTAGCAATGACAAATAAGATCCCTATCTGGTTCATGGTTGTCTGTGAAAGGTCTCAGCCATCCAGGTCATGGTATGTCAAAAAAAAAAAAAAACTAAACAAAAAATGATAAAGCCGTCAACGGACATTAGTTGTGTTGGTTTCTGGTGGTTGGCAGACTAGTCAAGCATGTTCCTGATGGGCTACACCCACAGATGTTGCCCACAAGGCCCTTAGAAATGAAGAAGCTACTCAGATGAATGGGAAACATCTTCAAGAAACTTTACAAAGCTAGTTGCCTTGCTTTAACGTTATTAATATTTTTTTTTTTCTGGATATGGTCCATGATTGGCATCTGAAGTCCTAAGCCCACTTTCCACATGTCTGGTAACACTCCATTGGGATTTTATTATGAAATGTGTTTCAAACAATACAGAGAAAAAAATACCTCTGCATTCTCAACGTGCTTACCATTCCTAACTGTCATAAAGGACGCCCAGGCAATTTGACTGGCAGATCTTTGCGGGAGCAAGCTGGTTGCCAGTGGAGGGCTTCCAGATGAACTGTCTACCACGATAAGTTTGTAGGTGAGGGAAGTTTGTCTGACTTTCAGGCTGGTTTAGGACCGTGATTTTCAATATTTCAAATGAGTTATTCAGTAGTAACTGTAATAACCTAAAATATGTCATTCTCACACAATATATATAGTTGACCTTACCCTGTCTGCTGATGTTCTGCAATTACGCCTCTAAAACATGTAAAACTCTTGGAGTTGACTTTCTCTGTGTACTTTGTTTCTGATGAGCTCTTGTGTTCATAAATGTCCTGCAATGAAAGTTATTTGGCCGTTATTCATGCACAGACAACTCACTAATGGGCCCCCACGATGGCGTCAGCACTGGTTGCTAGGACACTAGTGACGCAACCTTGAAATCTCTAAATACACTACTTCCTTTTCACCCAAACAAATGCCACTCATATCTAAATCCATCTCCATAAACACGCTGCATCTGACTTCTGTTACTAAGGCAATGACTTTAAGTTGTCATGGCAACAGGATAAAGGTGTCAGCCAAACCAGGTAGCGACCCCTCTCAGGGACAAAAAGAAGTTCAATCAAATATTCAGAGGACTGTTTAGTGGGCAAACAACAAAGCCACAAGGGATCCCCCCTCTCGTCACTGTGTCCTACAGTTTTGGCGACTCTGATCTCAGTCAAAATAGTTTGTGGATTACTGCAAGAAGTGCGTGTATGTGCGTCTGCGAGAATGTGTGCCAGTGCGGCCATTCTCTGATGACTCGTCTCGGAGGAGCAGCTGGGCCTGATAATGAGTGATACACACACACATATGATGAAGTACCAGTCACAGCTGTTTACCCCATGTGCTCGCCTCACTTATCAATATTCAATTAAGATCACGGCCACACACACACGCTTTCACTTTCACTTTCACCGAAGTAGCCATCCAAGGGTTGAATTAAAGATGTTTCTGAACTGCTTATTAACTCCATCTGTGTGTTCCTGTGGGTTCTTTCATTACTTGCACCACTGTGGAGTTAAATCTGAATATACAGTGCAGACGCATGGGACAGCAAAAGCCCAGACTACTCATTCAGTGGGATTCCTGAAAGGCAGTTACACAGAATTTGTGAGTATGGTTCACAAGTAAGGAGGGAGTGCAGAGGTCCAGGCTGCAAGTGGAGGTCCAGCTAATGATTTAAAAATGTCAATATATTAATATTTATTTATTTGAAGAGGAGTGCTGGTCTTTTCAAAGACTTGTCTCTTATGCCTCGGCTCCCTTAGAAGATCTGGCTCTCATGACTCCCAAACAACTCCCAAATCGTTTGTGTGCTGGTGAGCAATTTTCCAAAGTTTTCATTCAGTTTTTTTCAGTCACCCTTACATTGAAATCCAGCTCCCCCTTCTCACTGTTGTTCTATGTGTATCCAGCCTGTACCATTACACTCGCTGTCTTCCTTTTTTTTAACACAATGCTATGATATTAGTCTATGCTCGCATGTGATTGGCCACATGGGGGTAATAAAGTTCTGCCCTGTCTGCACTGATTCACCAGAGCTGTTGAAGCTTTGGCTCTCCCTGATGGGAATCAACTCTTTTGCTACAAAGAATTGGCTCTTGGAGCCGGCTCGTTCGAGAATGACACATTTTTAACTAACATTTTTAAGTCTTTGGTTTCCGGACCAGTCCCGCCAGTGATGCAGGTCTGTATCAGAATGGAGAAAGTTCAGCCGTTATGGCTAAGCAGACACTTTATGATTGAATTGTTTCAGTAGAAGCAAAATGTCCTGTCTGTTTTGTGCGGGATAAGTGTGTCATTTTTGACATTTTTCTTGCCACCTTCAGACAATCTCTTTATCTCTATGCATGTGAATCCTGCCTTTTTGGGAAGATGTTTGGACTGAATTACTGTTTACACTCTGGTTACCTTTGAGACAGTGTAATATTGCACTAAAGTCAAACTACCGCATACATCATTAAGTGTTGCTATGGCGGTGCACTCTCCCCATGGATCAGTAATTAAGTCTCTCCTTGTGTTCATGTTTTCAACCAAATGTTGGAAATGGTTCTATGAAGCCTTCTTTTATGTCTGGGATGCTGTCAGTCATTTCTGTTTACTTCCACAATCCTTTGTAAGTCTTAGATACTGAAAAAAAACAAGATTTAAAAAAATAAATGAAAAGTTAACACTTCATTTTAAGACTCACAATTAGAATTTATAAGCAGCGCAGACATAATTAATGGTTCATAAAAGGTAATGTAAAGATAAACAGATATGAAGACATCTGAAGTGTAAATACTTGAACACACATAACTCCATTTATATACTGTACTTAATAAATGCTTGATAATGTAGGAGAACAGCTCTCAATACTAACATGCTACATGTTTGTACACACCAATGAACACTTAATAAATGTCTGCTAGGTTTTAGTAGATTCAGCCTTCACTTGATTCATCAATAGTTCTATCCCTAAGCCTAAAAGTATGTGTAACCATCCAGGACTTATTAGAGTGCAATCACCAGTTAATGAGAACTCCAGTGTTTTTTTAGGTTGTCGTTGTTTTCATCTTTACATTTTATCTACAGATGAAGCAGGTCCTCTTCCAGGGGTCTGTCATGCTGGGTCATCCAATTTCCCTGAGGGAGTCATCCCAAAGGGATCAATAAAGTTGAGTTTAAGTCTAAGTCTAATAGGCGGGTAATAGGGTAATAGGTGGTTTACAGCCACAGCACAGACCCCTATGCAGAGCCTGTGCAGACCTAGTGCCTTAAATGATGTGCACCTCCCCAGAAATGTAAATATGCAGTGATGTAAAATGTCAGAGCTGTGATCGGTCCGCTTGGTACTAATGTGTTTCCGCTTTAGTATTTGTGGCTGCTTCTCCGTCTCTGCAAATTTCCACTTGATTGTTTGGGTTCACTAAAGTATCTGTAAGGTCAATTACTATATTGCTAACAATGTTCAACATTGGTAGCAATGTCAACAGTGACCACCAGGTGGCTTCTCATAAAAATCTCCTTATACTACAACCTATGTAGTATTATGGCAAATCAATCTTGGCATGTAATATTCTACAGCGATCTTCAACAGATGGCAGCCATCTATTTATAGACTGCCCCCAGTCAGATTCAGTACATTACATATGTTTCATTCCAGGTGCAGCAATGCGACTATTGCAACTATTATTTAACCTACTATTTGAATTTCACTTGTATTTTAAAATGAAAAATTTTCTCACTTTCAAAGTTAGCCTGGAAGCAAGATGAACTCTCTGGAACCTGTGCTGGGAAATGATTATGCTCCACCAATTAAAGAGTTTTAGCAGGTTCTAAAATGATCATACTCACCCTTTAATCTAAAAATTGCAGGAGAGACAGTATTAGTTTTTCACGTGTCCATTTCATTCAGAGTTAAAAATAAAAGTTGATCAGAACCAGAAAGAAACAGAAATGTTCACTAAATGTTTAATAAGAGAATAGTTGCAACCTGTCACAATATGTATGTCTTCTGTAAAATGCGACCTCATAGGCAATATTATAATTTATATTTTTATACAGATATTTTGATTGTGGATATTATGTGCAATATGAGCACTTTGGTTCAATGCCTGTCTATGCTCTTTTAACTTATTAACTGAGCTGACTGTGATTGTGGATGGGAATTGAGTGGGTGCATGTGGGTGCGCATTCGGCATAATGACAATTAAGCTCTCTGATTTCTGTATGGTTATACAAAATGTCAAAATAATAAAAATGACAAATCCTAGAACGTAATGTCTCGTATTGGAATGTTGGCCAACTGGATACTCGGTTGTCTTCTTTATCATAGTGTCCTGGGCAATATACATTGTTTGCACACTGTGAAAATTGCGAAATTGAGGTAGTGCTGTCACTCAAACACTGCCGTTAGCGTTGTCAGTCAAACATAATAAATACAGAATAATGGCAGCAGCAGATGCAGACAACAAAATCAAAACAAGATAATCATGTCACTGCATTAATATGGAAACGGTTTGCCTTTGCAAAGTCTGACCTCAAACAGACGCTGCACAGCTACGTGGCGTACTGGCCCAAACACACGGTAATGATTATGTATCAGCATCAGACTGTATTATTAAGTTCATCGTCTTGTTTATGTAGAGATGTAGGGAGACTTTATGAACATGTTGTAGTTATCAGTAATTTACTTTCTCCATAGCTCCAAAACACAGAGATTCACCTTCAGCATGTGCAGGTGAAACTGGACTAACCACACCAAAATGACTCTGAACGCCTCACCATAAACACTGGTAATCACTGGTCTTGCGACATTAAGGCTACGACCAGTCCACACAATGTTAATACGATCGCGGCCCACCCAGGTCTCCCCAAAGCCAGACCTTCAACCTACCCCGGCCTCTCACCTGCTCTGTACTCAGTTTAACCTGACAACGGAGAAAATGTCATGAACAACATGTAGCATGAAAAGCTTGTGTTGGTCACCAATAAAAATAGATGTTACTGCTACTTAAAACCCAATGTTTGTGCTCTTGATTTTTTAGACCATGGAGATTTACAATCATTTTAAGACAGTCGCTCAAAACCCAGAGGAAAAGACTCCAGACGTAACGAGAACTAGCTTAACTTTATTTACTGAACAGTTGTCTGTAGAAATGAGAAAAATTGAGATTTTTCTAGACACAGTCAAAAGCAACAATTTTCTGTCTTTAACTTCAACAGAGAACCTATAAAACTGCTCTCCTTGTTCTTGGGGAGTATCTGGATGAACCGACTCAACAGCAGGGATCCTCCATATGGGGATTCCCTGGAGTAAATCTTCATCAAATGCGTGTCTGTGGTCTAATCTGCATCTATCAGCAGCCACAGCATGAGTATTTCTGGGAAGCCCCCTTGTAGATCCTCCATGTTGTTTAGGTTATGTAGTGCCTTTGTACTGCTAATGTTTGGACAGGGAGCGAGAGCAGCAGAATGGTCCCAGAGCCCCTTATTATCCCTCTGAGCTCCACTTTAATGCCACGCGTCTCTGGCACTCTGGAGCACAACCAGAGAGAAATTAGCCCTCTAATTGACAAATGAAAGACGGTTCAGCCCCTCTGCTCTCTGATGATGGCTGTCTGATCTCCTCTATCTCTTTCCCCTTCCCTTCACGCGCTCTCTTGCCTCTCAGTGGCCTCTCCTCCGCTTCCAGCCTGTGATCCGACTGTCTCCCCTGATTCCCTTCCCACTCTTTTTGTCTTTCTGTCTCTTCCTTCCCTTCCTTCCTTTCATCCCTCCCCTTCAGAGGCACCCTGGCCCTCTGCTCGTCTCCTTCCCATAATTCATAGTGACAGGAAAGGTTAGAGAGAGCGCTTCAGAGCTTGAGTGTCTTTTCGTTGCCTTGTCGTTACACACAGTTTACACGTTGACACAGCGTAACTGAAAGCTCAGAAAAGCACGGCCGCCTGTGAGTATAAATAATGTCAGATACTGACGACGTATGAGTAACTTCACTTACAGATTTATGTATGACACAGATGTGAACCAGACATGTTCTATGATGCAGCTTTTCTTCTTTTTTTTTTTGCTCCGTGGGAGTTATGTGAGAGTAGGTTTCATTTTGGACTCATTAAATGTGGACTATCTCCACATTTAATGACATGCACTTATGCTTTGACCTTACAGGGAAATCTAAAGTATATTCTCTAATTAAAATAAATAAATAAATAAATAAACAACTAAATTGACCTGGTATACTTTCCACACATGCCTGCTGCCAAGTCAAACAGCACTTGTGCAAAGCAAACATGCAGGTGAGGTGGGAGGCTGGAGGCACAAACGCATCACATTAGTCATTAATCATGACTCTAATTAAGCAGCTGAGGAGGCTCCATGCAAATCACTGAAGACGCCTTCCTGTATTTAAACAGGTCAGCTAAATTAAGCAAAGCTCTGGAAAGATCCAGTAATGTCACGCGTTTATTCCATATGCTAATTTACTAATTCAGACCGCCGAAACCCAGTTCTAGCTGATATTAATCAGATGAGGATTGTCTCGATCCTGCAAAAATAAGGGTAAAAGACTGTCGACTTAACAGCCTTGAAATGCAGCTTTTAATCCTCAGAACATCAAATGGAGCCGAACTGCAGTTTTGACGTGCAGATCATTTCTGCCAATAATGCTGCACGTTGTTCTGTGTCCGGTTTTGTCTGTTAATTTGCAGATCCTGTTGCTCTGCAAAAAAGGGGCCGATTTTATAGAATTTGTGGCATCTATTTGAATTTAAAACATGTAAAACACACAAACAAAAAACTGACCTAGTAAAAACACTTCTAGGAAACTCACTTCCATTAAATGTAGTAATAAGTTGTTGTTGTCATGAGTTTCTATTAAACATACACAACATTGCATACACATAAATCTTTATCTAAAATATATTTAATCGAAAATATAATGTGAAAACAATCACCACAGCACTGCCTAACCCCCACGATAAATATACTGTCAAATATACTGATGCAATGACCAGTCACCGTGACCATCCGACCCAGTAACTGATATACAGATATAATGCTGTCATACTGCTGCAGAAGAAAATTCGGTCAAAGTGTAAAATACTCCCAAAACACACAAAAATCCCACTTGTGCATACCTGCTGCGTTACGCCGCGCAAAGTGTTTGAGTTGTATCTGCTCAGATCTTATGGCAATCTGTTGCAATTATTTCTACCTTGTTTTCAGTTTCCTCTTTAATACTAAAGTATCCATGAGCCTCAGCCACTGTTGCTACAGGGAATACGACAGATGCTGTCAAGTTTGAACCACTTTGTCATCTCTCTGACAAACTGAACACCCACCTATTTGCTAAATGTGCTGCTTAACCTTGTGTCTCCTTTCTACAAACAGTAAAGTTTAGCTTTTGCTCAGCAGTGTTATATATATATATATATATATGTAGATATACATATATATATATATATATATATTGGAAGTTTTGTTTTTTATATATATATATATATATATATATATATATATATATATATATATATATATATATATATATATATATATATATTGGATGTTTTGTTTTAAAAATGCATATTGACAGAATATAATAGCAAATACATGCTCATGAAGGTGCATGTGTGTCTTCTCTGTGGACCCATATACATATAAAAGTAGTTTAACTATATGTGTCTTTTAAGCAGTCTTGTGCAGTTTTCCATCCAATATTTAATGTCCTTGAGAAAGTCCAGGAGTGGTTTTAGGGAGTTAGAATTGTTCAGTTTCAGCGAAAATAAAATTGGCTCGAGAATCGATACCTGGGGTACTCCACAAGGAATAGGTGCAGAGGAAGAAATGGCATTGCCGAGGTTAACAGGGAGTCTTCTATCAGACAGGTAATGTTCCCGGTATTCCAGATAAATTAAAAGGATGGTAGAGTCACCTGAGTCAGTGACTAATAAATTATCATTAAAAACTTTCCAAAGAGCAATTTCAGTGCTACTCAACACCACAGTGGAACGCCTGAAAGATAACAGTAGCAATAATCCTGTAGTAACTCGTTGTGGGCAGGTAGCATGATGTACTAATGTCAAATTTATTTTATTTTATTTTACAAAATGCAGTGACAAACAATACACGTTACCATTTCCAGACCGAAACCAATCTAAAACATATAGCCTCCAGTGAGAAATAGTCAATAGTCATCGTAAATCACTGTATACACTGGTGCTCACATTTTCAATGTAGTGTACTTCACTGACATATGACCCAAACACAGAGTTCCTCAAATGTTTGCTGCAGGAAAATGCCATTATCAACTTAACTTCCTGCCACCAAACTCACTATGGTAGTGGGTCGTGGGCAAAGAGCAAACCAAGATGTAACATGAAGAAGTCATGAAGACTAAGCTCTATACACCAGCAATATTTTTATGTTTTGCTTGTTTCACATTTGAATGAGAAATACTAAAGTGTATGCTAAGCGACCTGAGCCTTTAACAGTCACCAGCGACTGACTGTTAAAGCTACAAGGCGATGGGTGACCAGCAAATCGCTTTAAATGTGGATGGAAGTTCAGACACGTAGTTGTTCAGTTGTTGGTCTGATAAGTCAACTGAGAGAGTTTCAGCTTGGTTTGGAATGCTCCAGCTGACACCAACATGCATTTGACATGGGGCACTTAAAGTAATGGAAACAGTTTGTAGAAGCTGTTGAATTCTTCAAGCCACAAGTGAAATCTATTTCTTTGCATTGCAATGGCACTGTAAAAGATACTTCCTGCCAAACTCTTTGTAGATAAATACCTCTCTACCACTGAGGTAATGCATTGATTTGCAAATTGGGTGAACTGACCCTTTAGATGTACAAGATTCATTAAGAAGAGGAACAGTGATCAAATGGCTATCAGACCTGCCTCTGGGTCAAGGCTGTTGAGCTTATACTCATCAGCGGAGGGTGTAACACACAGACATGGGGGAAGGACGGGCATGGACACACAGGGCTTCCTAGATTAGCATATAACAGGCCGGTAAACAAAAACAACAGAGCTTTCATTAATTAAGGACCATGGGGCTGGGCGGGCAGACGGATGGGAGAGGGCTGCTGAGACACTCCGAGCACGGCACAGTGCCAGGCCTCCAACCACGCCAACCAGAACACAGCTGCCTAATGGAGCGCTGGCACCGCTGAAGGACGAGGGAGTGGAGAGATAGGGGGGGAAGGAATAAGCGAGAGGGGGGGGGATAAAAACTAAATAATCAAGGAATTTGTAGCTGAGAAAAAAAGGCAGAGGGATTCAAAGACAAAAGAGGGGGAAAAGAAAGGGAAACAAAGTTTGCGAGGGAATCGAGAAGAGGTGGAAACAAAGGCAGATAAAAACCGAGGGGGAGTGTGTGTGTGCAAAGGGAGAGATGAGATGGAGATAGAGACGGAGATTGGATGATATCCCTCTGTCTCTGTTCATTAATACCGTATGATCTCCTCTCTCCCTCCTTTGTGATTTTAACACATTTCTAATTAGCACAGAATCCTCTAAGTTGGAGAGGGAGGGAGGGAGTGAGGGAGGGAGGGAGGGAGGGAGGGATGAGATCGAGGGGATAGAATCATATTTATATCTGTCTTTAATAAATTCACTTTCATTTGATCTTTTTTTAAATGCACAGGCTGCGGTGGAGCGCCTCTTCCCTTTCCCCTGGCTCTGGCAGAATGAAAGGTGGAGTAAATGCGGGGCTAATTGTTATGCTTGTAAGGAAGCTTGCACGGTAGCTGAAGTTGTTAGATTACAAAAAATTGGAGATTTTCAAAGTTTTGCCCTTCTCTCTTGTGATTCAAAAGGGAAACAAAGGAAACTGTAGAAATGCGACGGAGTCAGTTATGCTCAAGTAAACACTGAAATGGTATTTCAGAGGTCAGCGTCTATATTTTTGCTTGACTTTACCCCATCTGCTCTATTTTGTGTCTCAGCATAGATACAATGTCAGTGTTACAGTACAAGAGGGAGGCTCCCTCCAAGCCTTTCACTGAGAGACTTGGCAGCTCGTCTAATCAGAGCGCAATTAGAAGGAGACTTCTCTGGGCGATGGAAGACGACTCTGATTACCCAAGAGTCACTGGGGGTATATTTAGTATCTCTGCTCCTGTTCCTCTGTGGTTAGTGTGGCACCCCGAAGCTATAGAGTGAGCTGGTGCATGGCGGAGACTTTGGAAGACGGGTTAGGGTTAGGGACTTGGCTGTGGCGCTCGGACTTGCTGAATGAGTCCAACTGAGCTCTGACAACGACAGCCCGATCAAAACCTCATCGTCCAGCAGTGTAAGGGTGTCACACAGACTTCAGACATCTTACTGTGTCAAACAGATGTAGACTCACTTACTGGTGTGGCCCTTGTGCCTTATGTCAGATGCCTCTGATGGAATCAATCACATGTCAGCCATGACTTCAACAGCCAAAACATTATTCCGCCTGATTTCCTGTTGATTCTTGGCATGCAGGCAAAACCGCCCACCTGCACCTATGCCCTAATTTTGAGCGGTGTTGTTTTGGCTGCCTTTTGGAACCCAGTTAATTCAATTTACTCCAGTTAAATATGCTGGATGTGTTAACAAAGGCAGTAGTGTGATGAAATAATACTTCTCACTGGATTGCCTTTTTATATACTGTGCATGACTGAATAAGACACAATAAGCATAAATATCTTCAGAACACTGTAGTTTAGCGCAGTAAGAGTCTCTTAGCCTTCTTGTCTGGGATGAAAAGGGATGATAAGGGCTCAAGGTGATGAGATGAAAAGGGTTGAAGGAGATGGGGGGGAAAGGGATGAAAGGGTTGGGGGATGGTTTCTAATACCTAAGTTGTTTGGTGAACTGCCATGAATCAGGCTTAATTCTGTTCATCCCAAACACCCCACTGCCAGGTCAGAGCAGACCTCTGTTGGTAGGTACGCACTCACCACAGCTGACAGGGAGCACCCCATAGGCCCTTTGACTTATTTGACCCTTGTGAAGACTCAGGTCTTTTTACTTGGAAATATAGTAGCTCATATAGTAGCTTACTCCTTCTTGAGGAAATAGTATTAAGCTATGTAGTTCTCTTTTCTTATTAAGCCCGCAGAGATTAATTTTCTGGATAAGTGCTTATCCATTAGTTAAGGACCCGAAATGGCCATAAGCTAAAACATCTGTCCATACTCCACACTGGCTCGCTGCTATTACAGGTCCAGCATGGACAAAACTGTAACCACTGGGTTATGGTCCTGCTCCCTCTGTTTTCCATCTCTTTGTTCTTCTTTCGGTGAGATATGACTGAATGGTTGAATGTACAACACACCGGTTGGCTGCTTCACCAATGACAAGTATCACCACAATGCCATACCCAGCATACCTGCAGTGTTCTTGTTTTCAAATATTCATTTATGTAAATTGTTATTTTAAAGTCTGTACAAAAACCTTGCACCCTCAACTGATAGTAATTTGTTTTAAAGGGACTGTCGTAAGAGATGGTGGTTTAATTCAGTTGTTTGGCAGTAGTATTTTTTGGCTCATGAGCTCGCCTTTATAATCCAAATTTGTCATTAGCCCCGCAATTAATGAGCTGTCAAGTTGTCATGTGCATTTGATCGTGACATACTTCTGTAATCTATTTTCAACAACACAGGAAAAGTGGCAAACGGTGTCAATACAAACCATCGTTTAACTTTATTTGTCTTGTATTGAGCAGCTGCAGTGGCGCATAGATGCATGAAAAGTACGTGATCTGAGCTTAATCTCTGACACACAAACAAATAACATAGTTGCAAGATAAATAAGTCCAGGGTGTCTGCAGGGTCTTAAAAGGTATTAAAAGTTGATCAATCAAATGTTGGAATATTAAGACCATTAAAAAGTATTAATTAATTTTTAAGTATTAAATTTTGTCTAAAATGGCAATCAAACATTGACAAAAAGTATCCATGAACATATAACTTAGTTTCCTCCTCGCGACTATTACAAACAATGATGTTCACGCTCCTGCCAGATTTCCTCGGGGCCCTGTTTGTACTTGTGCGACATGTGAGTCTAAAGATTGGATAAGGCTTGTCGAGCATATTGGCAATACTGCAAAAAAAGATAAGTGTTGCCACGATGGCAATAAATGCAGTGAAATCCCACATGCAAGGGGCTAGCTGTAAGGCCGCCACTAGTTCCAGAGAGCAGCAGCTCTTCAGGTTTCTGTACATCTGCGACTGCGACAGTAGCCTTACCAAGTCTTAACAAGTCTAAAATTTGACAATCCCAACAAAGGCCTTAAAAATGCATTGTGGGTCTTAAACAACATTTAGTCAAGTCTTAAATCCTTACATCCATTTACTGCTTCATTTGCAGTATGACCCCTTCTGGTCCCGGCCTATTATGTTTCTTTTCCTCATTAGTGGAGCCAACCTCAGGGATGACCTTGACAGTTGATAGTTGAATGACAGTAAATTTTGTTATTTTATTTATATTTATTTTATTTTTTAAGTAATTCTGGGTGTCTGATTTTCCTTATTTTTCATACTTTGTGTAGGTCTTAAATTTAACTCATAATGGTCTTAAAAAGTCTTAAATTTCACTTGTTCAAACCTGCAGAAATCCTGAAGTCCGAGTTGCTCTGCTTCACGCCTGCAGCTGGTTGGACTTCTCACTCCAGTTAACTTTTCTTCACGTCAGTAGCTCGAGGATTCACACACTTTTCCCAACCTGCAATGGTTATGCTTGATTAATATATTCAGTATGGACAAAAACAATGCAATAATTTGATTACCTAAATAGGTGTAACTCAGATGAAGACCTGAAGACATCATTAAACTTTGGTGCAATTAATTCCAAGATCAGATTACCTTGAACACAGGCGCTGTTCCAAACCATAAAGCTCTCCATTAGTGCTTCACTGACCCATAATCTCCGTCAGTGCCCTTCCTTCGCCTCTTTTTCTCACTATTCCATCTGTCAGCCACAGATCTTTGCATCTCCTCTTTGCTTTCTCCCACCCCATCAGTTGTCAGCACTTTGGGGAACAGGCCCAGGCTTTTACAGATCAAGGCAGGCGTGTCAATAACTGTGTTCACAAAGATGAAAAGCTCTGGTGAGCCCAGGCTTACAAGTTGGGTGGGTTCAGGAGTTCACCGGCGCCACTGAGGCGTAGTGTTGCTGTTGCTGTCAATCACTGTGTGTGAACCCCACAGATAGGAGGCAACCTGAGAACTGTGATCAGAGTGTTTCGCCTGTTTGACTACAACCGAGTGGGACACATCCAAAGGAACGAGTTCCACCGCATCCTGGACAACTACTGCATACGTCTGACAGACAAGGAGTTTCAAAGGTGGGGGTTTGTTTTGTACATCTGATACAATTTGTCACGTCAAATCTGCGCACTAGCCTGGTTGGTAAGGTGGAATTTCTGCCAGCATTCGGGTTCTTCAATTTTATTTTGTTACCAAAGACCAGTAGCAAGGGCTTAATTACTGAGTATATATTTTTAATTTGAGTGTCTTTCAGCCAGCTCTGATGAATCTTACAGGGGAATACTATTGTATTACAACCAAAATGCAGGGAGCACATGTCAGTGATGAAACAGGTTGGAAACAAACTCGATGATTCGTCAAAAATAATTTCAAATCCTTTAAAATTGCATAACGATTATAGATGTCTAGCTTCCAACAACTTTAACGTGGCAGTACAATATAATTTTTGGCGATGAGGGGGTAGTAGAAACTAACTGTGAACATAACTTCAACATCAACATCATCTTTTAAGATATGGTGAACTTGTTATAGCAAACTGTTATTGATTTTGAGTCATATAGCCAGCTATAAGTGCTTTGCTCAAGACCGGAACAACCTCAATGATGGAGGCACAAACAGACAGTAAATATGCATCCACAATTGCGGGCGAAAACCGCAATGCATTGTGGACTTACTTGTTAGCGTTAATGTTGCCGGAGTCGGAAGGAGTCGCTCTTCTCGGCCCGGACAACAAACAGATGCGTTCTGCCATATTTCACTTTTTAACAGTTTTAGACTCCGACCGACACAAATAATAACGCTCTCTTCTCCAGCGCCGGGCCAGCGCAACGATGGGTGGTGACTCCAGGAGACGGATCGGTAAAATGACACCGAAAAACTCGCTGCTGTTGGTGTTACTCAGTGCGTGTACATGCACGTGAAAACCCGAATTATCGCCTTAATCGGACTATAACAGGAGAATTTAAGTGCATGTAAACACGTTCTCATTGTCCGATTGAGACACTCAGATGATACTCATTGGATAATGTGTGTGCGCATGCTCCACCACCGCTGCGCTGGCGTGTGACCCCGGGACAAACACGTCCAAGAAAGCCGGGCGTAGAAGAAGAAGAAGAGAAACGGAGCCGTCTGAAGGATATAGCGGAATCTTACCTGCATCAGAAGTAGCGCGAACATTACGTACATGATTAAAAATGTACTATTATCCGTATGGTTGTTGTTTGAAATGCCGGTCTGCCGCATGAACGACTCTTGTTTATTATATCACGTAATAGGTCACCCGGAAATCGGGCCGTATTAACGTGGTATTATCTCACTGAAAAGACACGTATCGCCACCTAGTGTGGAAGAGGAGAACAGTTATTCGATTTTCTTGCGCTGCATGTAAACTGAGAGAAGGATTGTAGCGAGAAAGTCGAATTTTGAGCATAGCTCGATTAAGCTCTGCATGTAAACGCACTAAGTGTGAGACGAACGTACCGGAGGCTGAAGGCTTGAGCGGTTCATCTACTGGTCCGTGAAACTTACCGGCGCTAATAAAAATTGGCAGATTTTGAATGGAGTACCAATGCAATCTCAACAAACAATCTTTGACTGCAAAATCTTGGGCGCTTACACCATTTACTGTATGATGAACACACGGATGCTATCTGCATGTTCAGGTGAATGAAGACGAAGAAGGTCTGAAGACATCATTAAAGTTGTGAAAGCTCTTTCACTGAAAGTAGTCATGTACACAGCCTTATGCACATATAAACTTTATTACACCTGCATTTAGTCTGCATACAGTCAAATCATCTTTTTTTTTGTCTGGTTATGGTAATGTGATGCACACACTCAACCACCGCTCCAGCTATTATTCCCCGTATTCCCCATGGTGGGAAGTCATCTGTCAGCTTGAACGAGATCACTAACGCTAACTTTGTGGTCAGCCTTTGTCCCTGAATGAGAGAGAGCTAATTGACTTCTAAAACTTCGGGCCCTGCAGTCAAATCCACTCCAGAAACGCCTCTCAACTTTTTTGACGCAGCTCTAGAGGATTGTGTGTGACAGGTTCATTTTCAATGGCTTTAATTGGTTTTAACGCTCAGGACTCTGTCTCTCTCTCTCTCTCACACACACACACACCCTGTGTTAGTGTGTTAGAAGAGACAAAGCCATGCATAAAGCCTGACCTCTTTTTTTCTCTCATTATTAACACGGATTTCTTGACATTTAGTGTCATTGTACTGTTTATTTAAACTTAAACCATGAATCTATTTTTGCTTTTTTTAAGGTTGTGGAATCACTACTGTCCCAGTGACACTGGCGTCATCTCCTATGAACTGTTCTTGGACAAACTAGGCTTTGGTGACAGACATGACTTCAAGATTGCACCAGTATGCACTAAGTTAGGTATGTATGCATACACTGTATTAGGTAGAGATTTTGATTGCACGATGAATGACAGCAGCCGGAAACAGAAAAAAACAATATACAAAAAAGGGTCTAAAGTCGTCACTAGATGCTCTAGCCATGATCCAGATCAGTTAATATCATAGAGGTCAGAACACACATACAGTATGTTCATTATATATAGGAAGGTGAGGGCAGGACTTTATCCCCTCTATGTGTTTTACTAATAACATGATGCCTCCCCTCTCCACAAGTGACTACCAGAAACTTATCCAGAATATTGCAGCAATGGAGACCAAAATTCACCGTATAGAGATAAATGTGGAGATAAATGGTAAAAATGAAACTCTACCATTAAATCAATACAAGAGACAAGAGCAAGCTTACACATGGCTAAGGAGCAGATAATGCCACCAGGAGTCAGGCAAAATCTGTGTTAGGTAATAAATCCATGAATGGAGAGTCCTTCCTGGAATGGTCTTGGTGCTAAGCCAATATTTAAATCAAGTCCCAAGAGTTTGAGATACTGAGACTGGCTGTAAAAGGAAGGGTTAACAGTAAACCCTCCAAACTTACAAGTGTGAAACTTTGGAACAAATTTACCCCACTGGTACAGGACACTGAATCTCCATTTGGTGACCAATACAACCATCCATCCTCAGACCACAGGGTAAGAACTGACACACTAGGGCTGCACGATTCTGGAAAAAATGTGAATCATGATTTTTTTTGCTTAGAACCGAGATCACAATTCTTTGGCACGATTTTTTTTTACAAAATGTTTATTGCACTGATGAACGAAACAAAACAAAAAAAAAACCATTCAAATGGTCATTCAAGTAGAGTGTCAAACATTGAGATTTCCTTAGAATGTGGAGCGTACGTTTTTGGGCACGAGTTTGGTTCAGGTCTGTGGGTGACTCTCGCCACTGCCACCTGGGGTTTCTTCGCCATCCATTTAACTCTCTTTACCGCTGACTTCTCTCTGCTTCTCTCCTGTTTCCACACACTCAACTGGAAACAGGCTTCCTCCACTGACGGAATCACGTGTTGTAAAGACGGTTTACCATAGGTCAAGGGAGGAGTCAGTGGCAGTGCTACCTTTTATGGACGCTTGAAAAAATCCGGGAAGCAATGGGAGCATTTGTTTGTGATGCCGCTCGTAAAATAACATGCTTTAGAATTGTCGTGTTTCGAAATGAGATCATGTGTATGTGTGAATCGAGATCGTGATTTTTTTAATGATTTACCGTGCAGCCCTAGAACACACCAAAAAGTAAAAGGCTACAAGTAAAGCTAAAGACCAGCCCTGAAACCCTGCTACGCTAGATATTGCAGGTAAGAAAGAATTGTGGTTTTAGGGTTTGATGTCGGACTATGTCTCAGCAAGTTTCTAGAGGGTTCACTGGAGACATGGCAATAAATTGTTTGGGCTTTTTCACAGATTACAGTCTTTGTGGTATGTTGAGCTCACTGCTTGCTGGTAGACATCAGAGGACAGACATCAGTGTGCCATCAATCCTCTCATCTATCTCTGTATTTGACCTCCATACCCAGTGGGATAGAGCAAGATCACTGATGACAAAGACGCTGCTAATTTAGTGCACACTTAACACAATAATGTAACTGAAGTTCGCAGCAAGTTTTACAGGAAGCTTGCTAGATAGGGACTCTGGAAATTAATTCCTATACCAACAGTAGGATAATTATTATTATGGGTTGAATTAATTAAGAAAAAAACTCTAGAATCATGAGTTAACGTACATATCTTGTTTTATAGATTTGTCTAGCCGAGCACCAAGTCAGTGTGAGAAAGTCAAAAAGGGGAAGCAGAGACCAGAATCTCCAAGCAGCTCATGTAACGCACCATCAGGCCCGCCACACGGGAAGCTGCAGACCCTCTTCTATGATAAGGTAGATGCTTGCCTGAATGACTTTGTGTGGTTTATTCCTCTTGTTTGCATGTCACCATCTGGCCCTCTCCCCTGCATTATCCTCTTTAAAAGCGGAGGGGTAAATTGGCTCTAAGTGGCGCGTCAGGATGCAAACGGCAGAGGGAACACTCCTAATTAAAATGTTTGCCCAGAAAAATCAGCTCCCGAGTTAGTGTGTTAATCACGACTAATTTGCGGGAAAGGCGGCGGAATGGGCTTTCTTTGCTCTTACATCCGAGAGCTGCGCTGGGATGTTCTCCATGGCAACTGAAACTGTAGCTGACTCACTTCCTGTCCTCACTGAGGGGAGAAAGATGAAGCATAAATCTGAAAATATCAATGTACGTACTTTTTTGTGTTTTCTTCTACTCGTCAGATGTGCATGAATTCTTGCCCGGTGTGGCAAGCTCTGCAGGCTTTTGACTCCACCCACTCTGGCCTGGTAAAAAGAGATGTCCTCAGGGCTGTTCTGAGCAGCTTTATATTTCCCATGGACCCTCTCTCCTTTGAGAAGCTCACCAGTCGGTAGGGAAAGGATTTTTTGTTGCTCTTCCTTGATTTTCCCAAGCCCCTCGGTGTCAACCCTCTCTGACCTTTACTCTTTTAACCTTAAAATCTATCACCTATTCGTAACTGTTCAATATATTTTTCATTCATTTGTACGGACTATATGCGTGCATACAGCTATGGTGTGAGAGCAACAGGACCAGTGAGGTGGAAACACTTCTTGGGCCATTTCATCAGTCCAGACAATGAGGAGGGTGATGCAAAGCTGCACTCTGACAGGTCAGTCTGAAATAGTATTGCTGGCACTTTTTACTTATGCAAGATAAACACCTGCTTCAGGTTATTTTGTGTAATTTGCTTGTTAATAACATGCTGTCCGCAGGTGTCTGTCTGACAAGTGTGCGCTTTATGACAGTGTGTACAAAGAAGTCTGAAAGGAATGTAAAGAAATCATTCCCCGCTGCATTTCAATTGAAAACCTACAAGTGTTTCAGAGAGATTAACAATGACCATGGTCCAGTAAATGGCACAGCTAAAAAACTAAAAACAAGAACGTACCAAGGAATAGTTTGAATGATACTAGCTGCCTTGAATTAATTCACACCAAAATTACTGTTGACGATGAAGATGCAGGTGCTTGTCCGGTGAAGTACCAGATGTAAACAAGTCACCATTACTGCGGTATGATGTCCCTAACCTGTTGGAAAACCAGTTTTCCTAAGAACTGTACAATTGGACTGAAATCTGAAGGTAAAAATCCCTGTCAGAAGTGGGATTTGAATTGACACCTTCGTAGGGAGACTGAAAACCCATTTTCTCAGGAAGGGCTCAGTCCTTGAGTCTGGTGCCTTAGACCACTCAGCCATCCTGACAAGTGAGGAGCAAAGGTCATGAAAGTCACTCTGGACTAATATCAAGCATAGCATGACAAAAACTTTGAGACACAAGATGTACAACTAGACAGAAATTTGAAGGTCAAACTGTTGTCACGAGTGGGAGACCAGAAACCTCTTTGCGCAGGAAGAGGTCAACCACAATGTCATGAGTTTTAGACCACCAGGCCATCCTGTCAGTGAGTTCTAACTTAGAAACATAACCTCGATTAGTCCCACTCACACAGTTAGGTGCCCATGTTTCAACAATAAGTGTTCCATAGGTTTGGTCAACCCCCATGACTCCCATGCCCATTTTTGGATTATTCGAGTGGGGGTGGCATACACCACAGCCAACATGGCAACCACTGTCCAGTCCCACTTCAGACTTCAAACTCTGTCCTCTGAAACAGGTTTGTCGATTGTATATACAATTAATGTTTAACACGCACATGAAATAGTATGTGTTTCCAAAGGCAAACAATAAAATTATGTTTGGGGACGAACCACAGGAAATGTTCAACAAAGGTGCTCTCAAGTAGTACACTTTATTGTCATACTGCTTTGTACTAAGATGCTTTGTCCAACATAAAAGTAATTCCCAAGAATATCGGACAGTTCATAATGTTAGTGCTTCCTTTGACTCATCTCTAAGTCCAAAGCATTGAAGTACACCTATATTCAGTGTGATACACACAGTCAGACATCAGCAGTCATAAGTAACCATTTGGATTCCAGTCTTCTAAAAGAGCCAGCAGGTTTCTAGAGACAGTCGCAAACGGTTAAATTTTTAGTTCATCATCCAAAGAAAATTACCTCCATCTGTGGGTCATACATGAATAAATCATGCACGAAGATACAATCATTCAATACTTGAGGTGCTAAGAAGTGTTCAGAATGATTTTCTCTTCTTTTCTTTATCTCTTTTCTCAGGGCCTCTGAGAAGCAGCCTGCCCTACATGCTGACAACTTTGATTTCCATAACATTTACCCCAGTCTTAAAGAGATCCTGAAGCTCCTGGTTACGGTAAGAGTAACATCTTGGAAAGAAAATGAAGTAATGAATGTACTTCTTGGACAAAAGATGGGCTTTCAAAGCCATCATTTGCACACCACTGCAAAAATGATAGTAAAAGAGTAGACAGGAGTGATTTTGAATGTTACCAGACAGGACACAAGGGAGTAATCTCAGCAGATTGCTGAGAGACAAAGGCACATGCTCAGGTGTGTGCTTTAAAAATAAATACCAGACAGCTTTACAGATGAGCCAATCATCATCCACAGCTTTTTGATGGCCATAAACATGATTAGATGATTGCATATGGCCACTGGTTAGCCACTCAGTCACTAGCCATATGTTCGTCTGACAGCCATCCCCTTCAGCACGCCTCCGCATTCAGTTCTGCCTCTTTAATTTCAAATCAGTCTTCTTCAGCTGGATAAAACTTTGGAGTCTGACTAAACTTTGGGGGAAGGGGGTGCTGAATCCCCCATTAATTCACAGTAATCTTTGAAGTTGCTGTCGCCACTCACAAAACAGCACCGGGCTTCGAAAAATTTGAGGAAGTGTGTGCGTACACGTATGCGTGCACATGTGTGAAGCCTCTCCCAGATATGAATCGCACATATCTGTGTGCCAGAATCTCCTCCTTTTAATGATATGGGAGGGAAAATCCCTCCATCAACTGTTTTAAAAAAATCTATTGAGCGGGTTGGAGATCAAACAAGAGTGTCCTCTCACTGCCAGCCAGTAATGAGTTTTTTTTTTTTTCATTAAGGCAGGTTTTAAGCCAACTATGGTTTTTAGGCTATCTCTGGGGACGTTTTCATGAGCTCGGACGACGTGCAGTCGTTCACATTGTTTGTGTATAATTCAAAATCTAACATACACTTCAAATGGACGTGTTATTGAGCCAGTCCATAATTACTACTATTATATGATATTACAGTGCTTAATCACATAAAGCACTTAAATATTGGGTATTATAGTCTTAACAAAGAAGTAGCAAACTGCAGTAATACATTAATTGTTGAAGTAATCCCGTACAGCAGCCCTGATTGTGAAGTTTAACGTATTAGATTGGACTGGATCTGTTAACATCCATTTAATGATATTCCCAGAGATTTTTAAATGTACGCCTTCATTCAATCATTAGTCTCTTAGGTTTTTTTAAAAAAAAATAAGCATCTTACGATCAGAAGATCATTGCCGTTGAATCTTTCCCAGCACTTTTTCTGTGCTGGAAGTAAACAGTCAAAGGTGGAACAGATCGATTTGTCGTTCCACTTAAGAAAAAATGATTACAAGTTTTAACCTTTTACCACAGAATGTTTCCTATGGGAGTCCAGGTAAACAGGCAAACCAAGATCAGTAGTCTTTTTTTCAGTAAGAAAACATTTTTTTATGTAGCTCTCACAGTACCACCACTTTATGGAGCCGTTTGCATGGGGACTGGAAGTTGCCATTATTTCACATCCTGTTCCTATAGCACTATCTACTTACTGTGGCTTCACAGTTCCACTGTCCATATTAATACAGTCTATGGTTTCATCACTTTAGCACGATCGTTGCATCTCGGATGATTTGATGACAATAACACTGATAAAATGATTAAATGTGTTCATATCAACCCTATGTCACATACAGGTGAACAAAGATGACACAGATGTTTCAATAGTTGGAACAAGGTCCAGAAAAATACTGCCCATTAATTGAGAATGTACTTGCCTCTGATCTGGGTATACTTCTAGACCTGAATGCTTAAAATGCTTAGAATAACTATAACATATTCTCTTCCGGATCAACACTGAGACACTTATGTGTGTTTTCATCTCCAGCAGTGATTAATGGAAATTCTCCCTTTTCGCTACAGATCATTCAGATCATGTAGAATTAGATGTCAGAGCAAAACCAGAAGGACGACACATTTTTCACATGTCCTGTGTCAGTTCTAGAATAAATGTTAAGATCAGGTCCTCAAAGGTGAGTTGTCTAAACTTAACTTGTGGCCTTATTCCATGCTCTGGGGGTTTCACGAGCGTCACAAGACTATCTGAATTGTCATTAACACTAAATCCCCGTGTGAGTACAATGATATATGGGAAGACATTTAGGGTATATGGCCCTCTTGCCACAAGAGCTGAGGACAATGCAATTTGTAAACACCTTCAAATGTAAGGTCTGCTTTTATGATTTTATGAAATACTATTTTAATACTATTTTAATATTAGTGTTTAGAACTTTGTGTTGCAACACAGTATACTGTGCATTCATCCCCCTTTACATTGAAACTGGATGTAGTTTGTTGTGCTCTTAAACTGGATCGAATTAAAGTGTTTGTGTTATTCAGCCTAAAGTGGGGTTGTCAGAATAATAGACGCATTTGTTGACACAACACAATGCAATTCAATAGTACTACGAACCACAGGAAGCAAAATGAATACACAATTGAATCATAGCTCGCTGTTATTTTAAACAAATGCTGAATACCATAACCTTCATGAAAATGAAATTTAGTGCACCATAGTTATGACACGCTTGTTTTCAAGTGATGAACTTGAATGTGGAGGCAAAGCTAGCTTTGTGGAACTTGTAGGGTAACAGTGACCTCTACAAAGCAAACTTCAGCTCTTCTTTAGCAGCATGTCAGCGGATTTATCGAGTGGGTTTATTGAGGGATTTCTGCTACAGCTACACCAACAGGAGGGCAGGGAAAAATCTGAACTGGAAATTAAAACTCCACTATCACTTGCAATATAATGATAAGCTTTATTTTCATACCGCTGCTGCTCGGCTTGTGGCCTTCATCAAGGTCAGTACGAACATATAACACATGCAAAGAACGTTTACCAAAGCACTTGTAAGGTCACCTAACAGGATCTAGCAGTGCAACCCACATTCATTACTGTTTTCATTGCAGAGAAAACACTGGGAGAGGATGTTGTGGGATTCAGTCTAGCAGTGGTTATGAATGCAGGCTTTTCTCCCCACCCCCAAGTGTGACCATTAATCAGTAAAAACACTTCATATGGCTGGATGAGAGCTTACAGAGGCGTTTACCTCTCTCCTAAAATATCAAGATTTTTATTTTATTTGGCCTGTTTTACAGTTACTAGTTGCTTGTGCTATTTGTACTAGCATACTTTAATGCACTGAATTTAGTTGGTGATGATAGCTCCTCCCTATGATGTCCGTATGAAACAAAATAACCTTCCTTTTTCTGTCTTTCTTCCAGAAAGAGGCAGGTTGCATCACCAGGACAGAGCTCCAACATTTTCTGGAGAGTTCAAATGGGACCCAGCCCCGAACCCCAGACCTGGCCCGCCTTTCAAGTTCCCAGATCACAGAGCTGCTCGACCTAATCGACCCTGGATGCACTGGCGTTATCCAGTTGGCGAGCCTCGAGCGACTCAACCCCGGCGTTTCCTCCGCTTCCACAGGCAACGAGGCACCGCCGCCCCCGCTGCCTAACACCACCGAGCCCCTGGACGTCCACGAGGACACGGCAGACAGCGCTGTATGCTTGTTTAACCATCTGTTTATGTGCGTGCTCCATGATTCCATGTAACATACCACGTTTTTCTTTTTTTTTTTAATTTCTTTCCTTTTCTCAGGAGGAACAAGAGCCTCCAGATAGCAGAAAGACCCCACAGTGGGCTGGCAGAGCGACGGAGGCATCTGCTTCATCGAAAAGAGTGAGTGTGCTAACTGTGATCAAATATTGCATATATCACACAGCATACAGCACGAGATCAGATGGAGAAAGAAAAGAGAAACTGAGATCAAAAGAACGAAGATGGGTTAATCATTAATGCAGTGTTCGCTTTATGTGTTTCGCTGTGTGGGTCTGTCTGAATGTGCGTGTGTGTATTAGGTGGAGAGTTTGCCGCTGGACAAACTGTGTGAGCAGCTCAGTTCACTGCTCGCGGCTCTGGAGCTCTGTGACCCTGAGCACACTGGATACGTCTCACAGGAAGATCTGAAGAAGGTTATAAGCAGCTGTGGCATGCCCATCTCAGACACACACTTCAAAAAGTAAGACACACAGCAAACAAAAACTCAAAAAGGCTAAAAAGTACCGAGAACCAGGTTGTAATCGCAAGGACTGTGAGGTCCAGGCAAGCATCTACACGTTCTTGATCATGCATGTTAAAACAGTGCAACCAATTTCACCTGTGTATCCTGTCTGACCATAAATACTTTGCCTTTTCTGGTCGGGCACAATACCAACTGAAATCACTTTCCATTGTCTTTGGTCAGATCATTACCACCCCATTACATAAAATGTGTCAAAATAGGTGCGACAGCAAAATAAAAGTTTCAGAAAGTGTGATATGATAACACTTTTGCCACCAACCACATTTTTCTATATTAGTACGGCACTGTGCAAACGCTGTGGGCACTAAAAGTGAGGATGCTTTGGACACTTGTTATCAATTAATTACATGCATATAGACTGGAGAAGAAAATAAACTCTAAACGAAATCAGTGTATTCAGAAGCCCTTTGTAGTGTTTTCTATAGTCTTTTGACCCTCTGTGTCTGCACTTTGACGTTGAACTACTCACACACAGTCTAAAGGAGACTGTTTCTCCATTTGTTATGTGCACATTATATTTGTCGCACCATCTGCCTTATTTTGTGTAATTGCCAGTCACTAGTTAAGGTTGACTAATGTTAGCTTTTTCTGATTGGAAAGGAGCATAAGCTATTCTCAGAAATGCGCCGAAGCTCTCGACACTTCTAGACATCATCAAGATGTAACAAGAAACGTGCTGATGTGCTGACGTGCTAGCTCTTAGTAGCAGTAATTGGTTTACAGTAAAGCGAGGAAGATGAACATAGTTGAACATCAAAAGGACAGCAGCTTATTTATTCAGTGCAGGTATTTTTAGGTACATACAACGTACAACTCCTTTGTGCAGCTTAGTTCTTTTCCGCTCTTGTGGACCTGGACTTGCATTTTCTCTCACCATTCTCGTTTCCAGCAGGATACGAATTCAGCAAGCAACAAAGAGCACAGTTTTTGACGAGCCATCTACAGCATAGATGGTTGTATATGGAGGCAAATCACTTTCTTGGGGGCTGATGGGGACCAAAGTAATTTTGGACTTTTCAGGAAACAAGGCTCCAAATAAATGCTTATGTTGCGCTGTATCCCTTGTGTGCTAACACAATGTTTTATTCTGCTTCTATTCTCCAAATTAATACAAAGCGAATGATTGCATTTGTACATTTGAACTGAAAATATAAAAATAATTAGCTCTTCACACTTTAAACATCACACATCACATCACACACAAAAAGTGTGGTATGCTTGTTTAGTGAAACAGAAAAACTACTGACTTCAATTCAGTTATTTTAACCTCACTCTTAAACGGTCTTTTTATGTTTTCAGGCTTTGTGCATCCTCTTCCACCTCTGGACCCGGCAGTACTTCCATGTTAGTTTCCTACAGTGACTTCCTGAGAAACCTGGGAGTACCGTCAACGGATGTAACGCACACACCCTCATTTTGCTGCCCCCACAAGAAAACAGAGCATGCTGAGAGGTGAGCACGAGGATATGACTGAATGCATGTCTTGTGCTGTACAGACTTTAAAACGTGGCATTTCCTCTTGCACATCGTAATAGAGAAAGAAATAGAAATTAGTTTTCCTCTTGGGACACGGGTGCCAATATGAACTGATAAGAGAAAGCACCTTTAGTTTAACAATATATCGTAACATTCACAACTGTGATTTTTATGTAAAGCATAGAAACAACACTTTTGTGCCATATACATTTTGTGCTAATCTTTCTGGTAGTGGCAGGTATACATTTTACATAAAATGACTACTTACATTTATTAATAAATTCCAAATGTCTGTAATTTGCCTGTAGAGATGGGATTTGTTGCTCTCTGAAGGAGCAGGAACTTGTGGAGCTATTCTTTTAAAAGAGACGTTCAGAAGACTGGCTCATTATTTATTTTCAGTTGCTAGCCTGGGGGTAACTAATTTTAGCTTAGATCAGAATCATTCAAACTTAGACATCGTACCATTCTGTTGCAGGGGTTATCTGAGTTTTAATTATTCTGAAATATTGATTGTCAATAGATAATCTCTTTATCTCGTGGGAAATTAAGTAAAAACATTATCACTAACAGAGCTCAAACCCGGGTAAACTACTGTAAAGGCAACTATAGTCACCACTGAACCGCTGAAGTTTTACTCTTTTTGAGTTGCTGTCCACCCACTTCAAAAGAAGCATGTCCTTCCCCTTCTTGAGACCACTCCATTCTAATACACTGAAACAGCGACTTAGTTCCCATTGTTTGTTATAACGAGACAGTCAATTAATGTGTTTTTGTTCGTGAACGTCACAACTCTACCTGACTGTAATTTGATTTCTTGGCACCCTGGTATTACACCTTCAGCAACATACAGACATTTCACTGCAACACGGAGAAAATTTAATAGATGAAAGATTTTGATTGAATGGCATTTATAGTCAAATGAGCATAAAACTAAAGCCATTTCAAATCCTCGGGCCTAAACTATTCTAATATTCACTCTGAAGGCAACAGTTAAGTTCCCCAAGCCCTTACAACAAAAACACAGTAGCAAGTGAGAGCAGGGACCACAGCACCTGACAACAACAGGTGATGACAGAATTGCAGGTGATTAATGCCCCACATTTCACACAAATGCCAATGAGACAACATATGTATTATATATTTAGGCACCACAGATAAGTAAACAGCTCTGTGAGGGGCCACGTATCGCCAGCTAGGCTTACACAAATTCCACTATAAATAAAACAATATGTAAACTACATTATCAATTCCATTTAGATTGAAAATAAATTAGGTTATGACAAGCTCCCTGTTAAGTTATCCACTTAAACTACTCCTGGTTGAATGACCTAGTTTTCATCATCTCATTTCCCTTTTGAGAAATGATTAAATCCTCCGGTCAGTGTGTTCCTAAACTTTTTTATCTCCAATTTCTGCTCAAGTGGTAAACTCCACTAAATTGCATGCTAGCCAGGTAGTAAACTCGATTCATCATGCAATGAACGAATGAAACGCAAATTATCTAATTAGCCCCTAACATATATTAGCCACATTTGCTCCCTCAGGCCCTTCACATCGCCCCAGTCATCCCTGCGGTCTCTCAGACAACCGCAGCCTTCCTCCTGCCAGCAGGTTGTTCCAGGTGCCTGTGACATCCAGGAAATTGTCTTCCAGAGGATGAGGTCAAAATTAGATGAACGCCACATCAGCTTGAGTGACCGCATTCAGGCCATCATCCGGAGAGCTGATGAATCTGATGACAGACTGTCAGAGGAAGACCTACGGAAGGTGAGAGCAAAATTTAAAAAAAGCTACATCACCATCTCGCAAGCAGATATACGAAACCCTGTAAATCTGCATATGATTTTGTTTATCTCAGATTTACACCGATTAAGCAAAACATTATGACCACCTTCCTAATATAGTGTAGGTTTCCCTTGTTCCTCCAAAACAGTTGTGACACATCAGAGAATGGACATGTGTCTTCTGAGGGTGTCCTGTGGTGTCTAGAAACAGAATGTTGTTAGTGGGGGCCTTTGGGTCCTATGGTTTGAGGGGAGGGGCTCTGTGGATCATCCCACAGATACTTGATCAGTTTGGGATCTAGTGAAGTTAGAGGCCAGGTCAACACCTTGCATTCTTCTGTGTCAATATTCTGAAATATTCTGTAATTAAGAGTATCCATGGCATTATCCTGTGCAGTCTAGAGCAGCAACTGGTGATCCATTACATGCCTGCAAATATTTTTGTAACTCAGCAGAAGTTTTCAGATTGAGTTTATTGCTCCCTCCTCACAGATCTCTGGTTACGCATGAGGAATATCTCCACAAGTTCTAAAGGTGTTTTGAGCGAGGCGACTTGTGATGTGTGCGAACCTTTGCACAAACAAAGACGCCGAGGGTGAGAACTCACAGCAGAAAACAAGCAGAAATGTCAAGGAAGCGGCAGTGGCATTAATTAGATGCTAAAAATATAAGATCCTCATCGTTTGATGCAAGCTATCTGAATCCATGTTTCTGTTTGTTAAATATTAAACTGAGGGCACGGGACTGTGAATTATCACACACTCCAGAGCATTCCAACACTGAGCTTGGTCCTGCTATGTTTCACCCACTCTGGACTCTAAAGTTTACTGAGCTCTTTTGTGAGAGGATGGTTTTGATTTATTTTCATTGCTATGGGCACCATTCTTTTTGCTTATGATATTGTTTTCACCACTCTACAGTTGAAGTCTGGGGACAGAGTGGCAATTTTTTATTTAGTTTAGATCTAATCAGACAACGAACATGGCAATATTGGCAAGTATAGAAATTAGTACTCAACTACATTTCAAAAGGAAATACTACACTTTTTTTCTTTTCACTTTTCACAACTTTTAATGTTAGATAAAAAACATTGTGTTTAAGATATATTGCCTTGTCAAAGCATGAGCTACTATTATCATTTTTAATCCTCTTTCTTCTCAATTTGTGTACAATCCCACATCAGTGAACAAAATATTTGTCAGTGCATAACGATGATTGTGATGATGATTATGAGGACAGTTTTTTTTAACTTGAGCATAAAAAGTCAAACATTTGGAGCTAAGTTCAAATATATGAACATATTTGTTGACTATGTACACAAATAGAGGGTTTTTATATATAGTTTGTTGTGTGTCCAAAAAAATGTCTTCATCTGACAAATACAGTTCAAAGTGCAAACTCAACATTTTGGTTAGTATGTGGCCCATAAACTTCATATAAATGTTGACAATGCGTCCCCACTTGCATTTGCCAAACTTAAGCTACTGTCCAGGCGATGTGGGCGACGCCATCTTGTGACTTTGTAGTCTGAGTCTGCGCAGTACTGTCTGAGAATGGAGCCACACAGAGCCACTTTATCGATGACTGACCTGCCCATACTTCCACCAGATTCACTCAGGTTTACATTTAATTAATACTATATGCTCTGCCCCCACCAGTTACGAAGAAATGTTGGAGAATACACTGTACTTACACAGCAAGTTGAGAAGAGTTGAATTCCTGATGTTAAACTAGAGTTAATCCATTATAATTAACTCTCAGTCGATAAAAAAAAGTTGTTGTCAAACCCGAGTGTAAAAGGGAAGTGTCACTAAATCAAACCTCTAGATGAAAATGTTTAAATATTAACTCCGAACTTCTTACTCTAAACTCTGATCCTGTATTTAACGCCTTCAGTGTTAAATAGCCACGGAGCCAGGAAACTTCACTCGTCGCGCTGTTACCAACCACCCGAACACCTGCTTAATGAGCTAGAGGTTAGCATGGTTAGCATGCATGCCTGGCCCCACTGTAACACAGAAAGTGAGTAATGGCAGTAAACGGTACGTTTGGCTTGACGTTTTAGCTGAGTGAGATGAGTCATGCACTTTGAAACCATAGACATAAAACGTGATAAGATGATGCTAATGGTTCGGAGTTGCTAGCTAGCGTGCTAAAGTGGTGCTAACACTACATACATACATTGTGCCTTACTGTTGCATGTTCTAATATTTGTGGTGCAAGTTTGAAAATAAATGTTTTCATAAAACGTGATAAGATGATGCTAATGGTTCGGAGTTGCTAGCTAGCGTGCTAAAGTGGTGCTAACGCTTCTCTGTGCCTTACTGTTGCGTGTTCTAATATTTGTGGTGCAAGTTTAAAAATAAATGTTTTTGAACTGCCACACATGACTACCTTTTTATTTTAGTAAAGCTTATTTTCCAAGTATTTTCTGTAGGATTATATAAGAATTATATTGACACCTTTTAAGTGTTATGGGGGTAACACTTGTGTAGTTAAGAAATAGTCCTCTGAGAGAGTTAATTGCTAACACTACATAAAAGTATTAAAAAAAACTAATACTGGTTGGTGTTAGGCAGCGTAATATTTAACTACAAAAAAGTCATATTTACACTAACGTAGAGTAAAGGTACCAACACTCGAAAAAGTGTTAAATTGACACTATATGTCTATATGGGTGTGGACCCATATAGACACTTTAAAAGTGTTAAGATCAACTCTTACAGTGTTAATTTGGGTATGCTGATTTTACTGTGTATAGTTATTTTTTCTTAGGCTCACAGTCCTAGCTACCACTTAACACTGTGGTTAACATGGCAGCTCGTAGCCTTAATGATGTTACATCCTGTCATATAGCGTCAAATAACTAAAATGAAATTTCTCAGTATTAGCTACCTGAAATGACTGAAACCATCCTTAAAAAAACTGAACTGTATTTTAGTGTTAGTTTGGCCCAAGTCCTATCTACTAACATAGAGGAGATGGAGCTTATGATCTATACTGCAGCCAGCCACCAGGGGAGCGCTACTTGCTTTGGCTTCACACTTTAAGAGCAGCATCCATCTTTATACTGTCTGGATCTAGAATAAATCTCATTTTGAAATCAATAAATCATCTAGTTTTTGTCTGTTACTTGGTCAGTTGGAAACTGCATGTCAGGAAAGTGAAGGATAGTTAATCTCTAATGATGAGAACTTAGGCTTACTTAAATTAGACTAATAAATGCATAGAAGAAATCGTGTATACTAAATTTCATGCTGCCTGTTTAATTGATTCTTGCTCGGCACATTTGATCAATAAAATATACAGCCAAATTTTCTTCTGGACCTGTGGTTGGATATTAAACGTGGTTAAATGTGACCCTGAGAATTAGTGCAACTTGTTCAGAAGTACAGTGGGTTGAAGCAGACTACTAACTTGCTTTGTGTTTTTTTCATCCCTAGATACTAGAGGACAGCTGGGTCATCTTGGACCACGAGCATTTCAGCAAATTTATGGAACTGCTGGGCTTCAGGGACGGATGGATTGAGCGCTCATTGTTCCAAGCGAAGTATGAGGGTGAGGCTGAAGAACAGCATCCAGAACACGTTGACCAGCGGCGTCAGCAATCCCATCAGTTCTGCATGGCAGGGTTTTCAATGCTTAAATAGAGATTTTAAAAATCCCTTCCTACTCCCCACCAGGCTCCCGTCCCCCTCCACTTCATCTTCCCTTGCATCCCGACTCCTACCCCACCCACGGCGATCAAACATAAGCCCCCTGCTTCCTGTGAAATTATGTCTTTCTTAGCGCATGAGCCAATGGAGAAATCATGCCGGATTATAAATAGAGTGAGAGTGAGCCTCTTCGTATCTCATTAGCAGAGCGAAGAAGCACACAGATTCAGAATCGCACTCATTTCTGCTTGTTTGGGCTAATTATGTGCTTTGGAAGCAGAAAACAGAGCAGCAGGGCATCACTCTCATTTGTATGCTCTTTTAAAAAAATAAAAAGACACACAGCAGAAAGAATAGAAAGAACAGAAGCATTAAACAAAGGCAGGACATAAAGTTAGTCATGTTCACAAGGCATAAAAATTGAATTTTCTAGATTTAGAATACAAGTGTGCTTCTAATTAAATGTAAATTAGGTCAAGCAGTTAAATGCCCAATGTGGCTGCCAGACATGAAGGGCATTCTGTTGAATGAAAGACAAATAATTCACAAAATTAAACAACTTTGTTGGGTAATATTCTCTAACAAGGAGTGGGAACCTTCAGAAACTGTTTAATTTCTGTGTCTGATTGAAAGGTCAAATATCATAACTCTGGCATCAGAATGTGAGTCTGTGGACTGGGCCACTACGACCAGTCAGAGCGATGTGACAATGGGAAACTAAAGAAATAACAAACATTCTTGACAGATGTCTTTAATGCCATTATTCTTTTAAAGTTATTTCACTGTCAACATTTGTTAACAGTGCAATAATGGACTCTAAACTTCTCAACTTCTCTGACACATCTATTTTGTTGCAAACAAATTCATCTCCACGGTACTCAGATGCCTATGCTGCTGTTACTCTTCTGTCCACCACCGCATAAAGCCTGCCAAAACGATTTCACGGGCACATCTTTGTCGGTGCATAATCAGCTCCCAACGGAGAGGTTCCAGACCAGTTTTCTGCCACAACAAAAGCTGAAGGCGGGGAAGGCTTGTAGTCTGGCTTCCAGTCTACTCCTGTGACACAAAATCACTTTGTTTTACCTTTTGTTTCCATAGAGGCCACTACAAGACACAACCTGGGCTTGGAGGTCAACCCCCTCATCACTTCAGCTGAGCAGGTTCTGGGTCTCATGAAGGCTAGGATCAAGATCATCCATGGGGTGCGTAAGTGGTGCGAATGAACTTCAATGACAGAAATGAGTGTGGGGATGCAACTGGAAAAAACATTTGTAAACACTCGTATTTGGGCAGTCAACCTGTGCAGGATTCAAATGTCCATGCACCACAGATTTAGAGAAACGCGTGAGGGCAGCTTCTTTTAGTAGCTTGCTGGAGATAGCCCCCCAGGCAATCTGAGCATCCCCGATGACTCTACTGACTCTACCTGTGCAGACTAGTACGCACTGACCATCAGATCCACAAATCAACACGTGGACATCCATTTTCTCCTGCTAAGTGCAGGAATTCTCCAGAAGCTTGCTTACCAAGCCTTGCTGCTTGCTGTGCTTTGATCGCACGTGTCCGCTGTTCCTGCCAGCCATGCGTAAACTGGGCTCTTTTGCCCCCTCCACTATCTTTATTCACTGATTCGAGTCTCTGTAGCATGAAATAAATGTATATAGAAGTCCGTAATTATTGACAGTTCATTTAGAATCACTTTTCAATTACACATTTCATTTGTTGCTCACATATATATGTACAGCACCACAGGAGCTGGGTATGGGGTATATTAAAAATAAGCAATGAGACGATTCGATCACATATCTCAGATGGTTGTTGTAGTGGCCTTTGCTGCTGTGTGCATATGTGACCACCTGCAAACCTGAGGAATTACTTCCCTACTGTATCCTATTATTTCAAATAGGGTTGTGAAACGCTTCCCAAAATCAATCCCTATTTGGTCCCCTTCAAAAACATGCTGGCAACCACAAAGTCGCCATATTATTTATGAGAAGAATCTAGACACAAAATAAGAAGACAGGAAAACAAAATAATGTTATTGAGAAAGTACGTCACCAAGTGCCTTAGGCGTTTAATTTACTACCCTCTTGTTTTATTTAGGACAAAAATATTCACTTCCAAAAAACTGCTATAAAAACTGATAAATATTTTTGTGCCGTTTCTCTGCATACATTTCTTATACCACTCAGCCCTTTACCAAACTACCAAAAATTAAATCATTTTGTGAATTTTAACCCTTTAAATGCTACTTCGATTTCTGTATGTGACTTTGGTAATTCTGAAAAAAAGTTATGTTCCATTTAACAAATATTCAAGGGCTAGTGAAGTTATTTCAAGTCAGTCTTGGATATGTCTAAGATTAGCTAAAATACTGACATTTATGTGTTAATATTTTTAGCGTAGCATCAGATTTAAAATGTACTACTCCCTTAAGTCATTAAGCAAAGATATGTCCACCTCTAAAAACTGTGATAAAAATAGTACACATTTTTTGTTAAATCCTTTGAGCAACTTCATTCCTGATCAAAATGATCAAGTATTGAATAATTATCAAGATTTTAACCCTCTAAATGCCAGTTTGGTTAGATAATTTTTAATGAAAAATCACACACACAGACATAAAAATAGTTATTTCCCATATAATAAACGTTGGGGACTTGATTTACTGCCCTCTTAAGTCATTATATTAAATTCCTTGGAAATTTTCGGATTTGAAAATGAGTAAAGCTTCCATCAATGAAAGTACGTCTGCTCTGATAACCCAACCTGTTCCCTACAGGACAACCTCACGGCGTTCCGGCTGATGGACAGGAAGCGTAAAGGCGTAGTGGACTGCCAAGATTTCAGAGTGCTCTTCAACAGCTTGAGGTTTCTCTGCAGGGAGGAGGAATACCAGCGGCTAGTGGATCTCATCGGCCTGCACCCCGGGGGCAACCTCAACTACGCGGAATTTGTAGATATTGTTGAAAATGGTGGCAAACGCAAACAAGACACTCAAACAGCTCGAATGTGAGTTTGAGATGGTAGTTAGCAGAGGTATGTGGAGGAGAGTTGGTTCTGTAGAGCGCTCTCACGTCTGTTTTTCTGTCTTTCCTGACAGACAACAGCAGCTCCATGAACTCTTGGCCTGCGAAGCACGCAACAAGTGGGCAGACATGTCTAAGGTCAACATAAACCTCCAGAAAGCACTCACAGAAAGATCATTCACATAATGCAAAACTTTACCTGTTGCTGTCTTCCTCATCAGGTACTCTTACAGTACGACACAGAGAGCCAGGGTTGGATCTATAAAAAGAGCTTGAGGGGATTTCTCTTCACCTACGCTCTTCCCTTAAGAGCCGATGAGTTTGAACAGTTTTGGTCAAGGTAAGACACACCCAGCAGAGGCATTAGAATTACTATCCCGTTCACTGAAGACACTTTTGAACTTCTGGGTAATTTTGCAGGTACGACTCAGAGGGGAGCGGTCGGGTAGCAGTTTGTGACTTCTTGGAAAAGCTTGGTATCCATCACAATGAAGAGCTGATGCCTTCAAACCTAAAGCTGAACCAAACAGTTTCCCAGCAGGAAAGCAACAGCCCAGTGTCTGCTGACGCTGCCTTGCTGGATCATATAGAGTAAGTGAAGGTGAAGGTCAGCCCAGACAGCCCTGGCGTTCATGTGGATGTTACTTAGACATGTACCACCCACCTAGACCAGACCAGGCACCTACACAGCATAGCAATGAGAATCAGCAGGATGCAGCCAAACACAAACACACAAACAAACAAACAAACAAAAAAACGTTTAAGGAACAACTCAAAAAACATGAAGAACAGCACAAAGTATTGACCTGGCCTCCAAATTTACTAGACGCCAAACTGATCAAGTATCTGTGGGACGATCCACAGATGTCCCTCCCTTCAACCGATAGAACCCAAAGACCCCCACTAACATTTTGTCACCAGACACTACAGGACACCCTCAGAAGGCCCATGTCCATTCTCTGATGAGTTAGAATTGTTTTGGAGTCACAAGGGAGACCTACACAATTTTAGGCAAGTGGTCTTAATATTGTGGCTGATCGGTGTATACCGCCTTTCTATGGTCGGAGCAGTGGGCTGCCATTAGTGTATCAGTGCTTACTCAGGGCACCTCATTTGTAGACACGGGGGGATGTGAACCTGTGACTGTTTGACCACTTACCACTCCCCCTTAAAGTGCATGTTTCCACCCGGTAACTTAATGAGCAGTCACTGTTTTCCTCATAATTAATGTAGATTTAAAATCATGCAGACAAGCTATAGAAAAAGAAACATAAGAATTATTATAATAATTATGCCTACAATATTGATATATAATATATCAGTTTGAGCATAAATGCATGGTAAGTAAAAGCTATAAAAACACTGTTTCATGCTCAGTCTTAACTTTTCTTTCCACAGGCAGGTATTGCAAGAGAATTGTGAGAGGGTGAGCGATGCCCTGACTCACCTGGAAACCAGGGATGGCACAGTGACAGTAGAGCAGCTGCTGAGCCTTTTACACACTTACAACTGCTCCATCCAGAGAGAGCAGCTTGTAAATCACCTGCACAGGTCAGTCCATGTCTTTATGAATCAGGAGGGACATTAAAGACAAATAATGAAAGCCGACAATGCAAAACAATAATGATGTGTTTCACGATGTAGATTAGTTTGATTTGAACCTCATTTTAAGAGCCTATTAAATTCTGTATTAGTCTGTAACCAGTGGTCGGCAAACACTGATGGTGAAACCATTTCCGTGAGTCTGTGATTAATAGAAGAGCCTTATCTACAGTAGGAGGTGGATAGAATTGAACTTATTGTTTGTTATTAATTGATGCAAACCATCTGTTGCACACCTTGTCCCCAGTGGTATCTGGAACTTGAAATTAGTATCATTTCCTGAGCCATGGCCAAATTTACTATAGGTTCAGGGAACCAAGAACTAGAAATAAGAGCACAGTGGATTCATATGAAGGCCTGTTTCTGTTACACGAAGGGCTCATTATACCACTTCATACATGGTTTAATTAGAAGGTATGTAAGCCATTGGTGTTGTGAGCTAAATGCTGATGTAAGAATGCTAACATACTCAGAATTTAACAATGCTAGCATGCTCTGCTTCTAGTTAAACTATTATGCTAACATTTGGTAATTATGCTAAAGACAAAGTATATTTGGGATTGTTGGCCCAAAAATCCATGAAAATCCATCCACTGACTGTCACTCAAAACCTAAAACTTGATCATTGAAGTCCTTTGAACAAATTTTTTTTGACAGCTCAGCCCATTAACCATTTCCATTGTTCAGTTGTATTACATGTTGTCCCTACCTTCTCCTAGGCTCAAGGTTTCCATGGATGATAACTACACAAGGCTAACTTACCTGGAATTCCTGTCTGCATTTAACCATAAAGTGGAGAAGAAACGCAAACCTCCCCCTGGCTCCCCCGATGCTGTGCACCAGATAGAGTCTCTGGACAACCTCAGTCCTGCCATGGCGCTAGCCAAGATACGAGATCTTGCCTCTGTCTCTGCACCCAATCTTTATAAGGTGACTAAGCCGACTACCACAGGCTTATTTATTTTATTTTTTTCATAACCTTATACAGTATTCCAGCTGATCAACTTGATGTGGCTATTCCAGGCATTCTCAGCCTTCGACCAGAGTGGGACAGGGGTAGTTGGGGCTCTTGAGTTCCGCCGGGTGCTGGAGAATTTTTGTGCTCGACTGTCAGACAGACAGTACAGGTACATGCTGACCAAACTGGAGCTGGACAGTGAGAAGTGCACTGTTAACTGGAAGGACTTCCTCAACAAGTTTCAGTCCCAGAGTCCACAGGTGAGAGAAAAAATATATACTTGAAGGAATAGATGTGCGTTTTGGGAAATAAATCTGATGCTTAGTTGCTCACAAAGCTGAGACACACACACATCTGAAGGCCAACATGTGAATTTGTAAAGTTTCATTCTGTGTTCTACCTGACCATAAACATCTTTTTAACACTTTCATTTAGTAGTTGCAACTGGATTGTGTTGCTTTTTGTATTACAATGTGTCTGTGTTTAAAGTACAACAACGTGCAGTTATTTCACCATAGTGTAAATTAAACTTTAAAGAAAAACATCATCCAGAGGATTATTTCATTTCAGGATTATTTTATTTAGTGAGAGAAATCCAGGCTGCTCATTAACAGAATTTAAACCAAACTTTTGTGGAACTCGTTTTAACAGCGTGAACCCTTAGTGTCAGTGTGCTTGGTAGATTTCCATCACTGCACCGATGTCCTCATAGATATCATACTGAATGGACAGAAACAAAAACCTTTTTTAAACAATATTAACCCTGTCCCTAATAAGAATAAGCTTTATCTTCATCATCTTTATCCACTGACTAATTCTAAATTAAATGTATTGACATTAACTAGAGCAGCTAGAAATGTGTTGCAGTTGTACTTTGTTTAGAGAAGCAGACATGGAGACAATGGATTTATTTTTAATTTGCTTTTAATTTTAATTGTTTATAATGATGGTAAATGGTCCTGCTGTTCTTTTCTACCTATTGGTAGTCAAAGGTAAACAGACATATCTACCCATTCACACACACACACACACACACACACACACATTTTTCTCCTCCAGGTCTTTTTTCTCCTCTTCCAAATCATCATTCTCCTCTTCCAGAGTTTTACTTGTCTTATGCATTTCATTCTTTCTCTCCAGTTCCTTGTTTTTCTCCTCCATTTCTCTCTTGTGCTCCACCACTTCTTTATTTTTCTCCTTCAGCTCTTTCTTGCCTGTTATTAAGTCTTTCAGCTTATTTCTCAGTTCTTCACCTTTCTCCACTATCTTTTTATTTCCCTCCAGGTCTTTATTTTTCTCCTCCAGATTCTTCTTCTCCCGCTCCAAGACTTTATTCTGTGATATCAATATTTCACTCTCTGTCTTCATTTGTCTCGTAGTCTCGTTCAGATGTTTAATGCTCTCCTGCAGTTCTCTCTGTTCTTGCTTCAGGTCTCTATTCTTGTCTTTCAGGTCTTTTCTTGTCTTCACCATTTCTCTCTTAGTGTCCTCCAGACAAAAGGTTTTGGAGTCCCAAGTCTGTTATCTCTTGCTCCAACTGAAGATTTGCCTTCTTGTCTTCTGCAGTTTTTATCTCCATTTCTTTGGTAGTCTCCTCCAGCTCTTGAATTTTCTCCTCCAGTTTTTTATTATTGTCTTCCAGCTTTTTCTTTTTCTTCTTCTTCATTAGTTTGTTCCTCTCTGCTGGATCTTCATGTTCTTTTCCTTCTTGTCTGCTTCACTAGAAAGCAGTTGTCTCTTTTTCTTTAGCTCTTTCACTTCTGTCTTCTCTTCTTCCAGCTGGTTCTTCAGCTCCTCCAGAGCTTTCTTCTCTTCCTCCATCTTTTCCTCTCAGCCAGCTTTGTTGTCACTGAGGCTTGCAGAGAAACTCTCCTTCTCCTTCTGGAGCTGCTGGATTTCTTGGTCTCTGTGGCTGAGTTCCTTCTCCAGGGCACTGAGCTCTATCTGGAGCTGGTCCAACATCTTGTTGGGAGTCTTTGAAGACGCCTCATCCTTCACCTCATTGGCTTTGGTTTTTCCCTGCTTCTCCAGCAGTTCCTTCAGCCTGTCAAGCTCCCACTTGATGGAGCAGTAGTCTCTGTAGAGCTTGTCCCTTTTAGAGACAAGCCCTTTGTTCTGCTTGCGCAGGGATTTTAGTTGACGTCGCAGATCCCCGATTTGCTCAAAGTACAAGTCGAGGTCTGTTTCATCATTGTCAGGAGTCGTTGTAGACTCCTGTCTGGGTGTTGGGCTGTTTGTTTGGGCCATTGGTCCGGGCAACAAGGACAATGTAGAATCAACCGTACACTGGACTTTAGAAGTCTGTAGCTGTCTGTAGTAGACTGAATCGAGGTCTGTAGTAGACTATATCGAGGTAAAAAAAAAAAAAAATTTGAGAGAATTAACTGGATCGCTGTAGTACGAACAAACAATAGGTGCACTTTAACAAAGTCCAGTATTTTGTAGGATGGTAGATGAAGTGCACAGATGAATCAGATTTTCTTATATTTGATATCTGTCCTTAGTTTATTTTTCTGGTATAAGTGGATTTTTGTACAGAAATGTAGCATTAACTTTGACTTTACACTTGAAGCGCTCTGTTTTAAAGTGCCAAAAAGTTGTAACCCACTGGGAGTAAAGGACATTGACTGTAAACATTATGTGGAATAGTTTTTCTTTCTTTTCCTCTTCATCATATGTAATGTATCATTTTCAATATCATGTGTAATACCAATCTGCAGTAACAATGTTTGTAAGTAATGCAGTTACTTTTTAATGCTGCTCGTAAAAGTGCATTGTAATGTCGCATCCTCTACTGTTATTTACTCTTTAAACAGCTTTTACCTTATCTCCGTATTAACTTTAATAACAATTTCCACTTGTTCTCCTCCTCTTGATGCACATTATTCTCATTTCTATTAGTACTATTTGTGCTACTGAGCTGGGGGGCCCAATAGGGATTTGTCCACTAGGTGGTGTTGTGTATTTAAACAACACTGATACCAGAAATAAACAGCAGGTGGCAGTAACTAGCAATCTGGTGGCAATATTAGTTGTCCTGATTGAGATCTGTTGTACATGCTCTTTTGCCCAAAGTCCTTACTAAAATGTTAAAAGGGAGAAAATTGGACACAGAGTGTTGAGTTTTCCAAGACAAATGGACCTGTTGCTATTTATTCATAAAGGTGAATGGGAAATCTTTATGCAGCAAGTTTAATGTTCAGCGCCATTATGAGACACATCATGGCAAAAAAAGAGCACGCTGCAAGTGTGTTATTTTTGGTACTTCGTGTAGGCTAGGCCTTATATTTAACTCATGATGGTCTTAAAAAGGTCTTAAAAAGTCTTAAATTTAATTTGTTCAAATCCTTAGAAACCCTGAACAATAACTTCCATTAGGTTTTGTCACATTTATGGGCTTCTTTTGACTTTGGTTGCTTGTATAAAGCAATTATGAGGTAAACATTTCCAATTTATTATCCAGATGTAGAACTATTTTGAGCATACCCGGTTCCAGTCAGTCACTTTTCCTCACAAACAGTGTTACATGACTCAATTGGAGCTCTGCTTAATCCTTGTTTGGCATAAAACCATCCTCAGACCAGAAATCATCAGACCAAATTATTAACAGCTGCCAAGACAATATCTTGTTCTTTGATGAAGATTACAGGCACATGCAAATTTGAGGGAAATTAACTATGAGTCCCAAAACTATGAGGCAAATACCTCCTGTCATCTCGCCAGGTGGAAATTAAATGCTAAAATAGATTTTATAATCTCCATTTTGACCCAGTTTACTTTTAATTCCAGGGGCAACTTGGGCTCAAGTCATGGCTTTGACGACTACGGCTTATGGGAACTATAGTGTTTAGAGCCAGATGATGTGTCGGAACAATGCATAAAACATGATATCCCAAAGATATTTTCCCGAAGCTTTTTGCATAAAATTACATAAAATATGACCAGCAATTTAGTTTGTAACCAAATCCCTGACAACATTCCCATCAGCTGCATGATGAAAATGACAAACAACATTGTGAACATGGTAGACATATTACATCTAAAGATTCAATTCAATTCAATTCAGTTTTATTTATATAGCGCCAATAACAATACAAATCGTCTCAAGACGCTTCACAAAAACCAGCCTGCAACCTCCAGAGCAAGCCTGAGGGCGACGGTGGCAAGGAAAAACTCCCTTTTAACAGGAAGAAACCTTGAGCAGAACCCAGCTCATGTACAGATGCATGTACTTTTAATTACTGCTGTGCTCTGTTAGCATTTAGTTCACAGCAGTGTAGTATAAGGAAGTGATTTCAGAAAATAACCTTAATCTTGTCACCACTCTTCATGCTAAACTAGGCAAATCATGCCTTCCCAACTAGGTTATTATGACCTCCTTATTTTCTCAATACTACAGATGTTGGAGAGCGCTTCGGGTAGAAACACGGAGCGAGAGACCAACCTCAGATCATCAATCCAGACCAAGACCTCAGGAGTCACAGAGCTTCTACGGCACGTCCAGGAAGGAGTCTCAGGTCATTTACATGAAATCACCAAAGAGCTGATGGAATTGGACCCCTCCAACAGCACTGAAATCTCTAAAGAGCAGTTCAGACAGCTTTGTGATCGGCACTGCCTGAGACTCACAAATGACCAGGTAAAGCCAGAAAAACTGTTCAAATAATTCAAAGAGGAGACGTTGGAGCTTTCCAACAACTTCCCCTGTGCTTTCAAGCTGAAACAACACAGCCTGGCATCAATCCATGCCTCCAAATAAGAGGATGAATCTAAATGTTTGTACATTTGCCAGTTCTGTTCTTTTTAGGCCGTGTTTCTTCAATTATTCTAATCACAATCTAATTTATCTTTGTTGATAATTATAGGCTGCACAAGAAAGTTAGTCATCTGTAAAGCCAATTTGCGTGTGGTGTGTAATGCTCTTCGGGGTATTAGTTCCTACAGTGTGGATGATTATGTGTATGCGTGTGTGTGTGTGTTTTCCTTTTGCTTCTCAGTTTGAGTGTGTGTGGAATCAGATGCCTGTCAATGAGCAGAGGAAGCTGCAGTACACAGAATTTCTAAAGCGGTTTGGTGGGCTGGACAGGAACCTTTCCCTCCCTGAGCCTGGAGGAACAAAGTCAGAAACAAGACCTTTTTGCTCAGACACTGGGGGTGCCATTCTGCATCGCACCAAGGTACAGTACATGACAGGATACACAGTAATCTCTTGACCCTGACTGACTATTCTTTTTTTTTTTTAAGCAATTGTCTTAAAATAAATCTTAAGCTCTACTGAATGCTGTGATTTTATTGGCAAGGTCCCAAGGAAATCACAAATGTATCTCTTTGGTGGTCTCTGGGATCGAATTTTTACATTGACTCAATATTGCTGCAGACATACAGAATCTGCAAAATCAGCAAACATAAAAAGCAATATACACGCAAGCAGAAAAAGGTACGCTAGCCACTGAACCGACGAATAAAAAATGACAGCACTGGAGTGAAAGAGAGCTTTGACATATGGGGGGACAACAATCACCTTAAACTCAGTCTCAGCAAAACCAATGTCTGGTGTCACTGAAAAAAGAGGCCCAATCTTTTTTTCAGTGTATGAAACAAGAGGCCCCCTGTCCCAGCTGTCACTGAGGAAGGTGACGTGAAGAGGGAGACCTCCTATTAGACAGTTGTGTGCAATACAGTCATGATTAGTGTATGCATTGATTGCTAAAAATGTGTTTTGTGAGGTTATTCATTAATCGGACCAGATACCTTGTGCCATGATCTGAGGCAAAACTCATTTAGAAGCCTAGTCCAACTTAGAAACGGACCAGCAGGCTAGCAGTCAGCTACCAACTAGCAGCCAGCAAGAAGACACTAGCTAACTATCCTAGCCAACAGCAGCCGGTAAGAAGTGATGGGACATGCAACTGCACTTCAACCAACACTCTCCCCTCGGCCAAGATTGGAAGAGGATGTTGAGATGTTATCTTCAACACAATGTGACAGACCAATCAGCCACAACATTAAAACTATTGAAAAGAAACTTATATATAACATTGAATAACATTGGCCATCTAGTACTTCACCATACAGTACAATGTTCTACTGAAAACGTTGGGACCTGGCATTCATGTGCATGTACCACCCACCAAGACCAGGCCAGGCAGCCCCACCCCATAGCAGTGACACTCCTTGTTGGCAGCAGCCGTCCCTAGCAGGATGCAGCCTGACACAGATAAGTCACAAGGTGTTGACCTGGCCTCCAGAGGCCCCTCCCCTCAACCCATAGGACACCCTCAGGTCCATTCTCTGATGAGTCACAAGTGTTTTGGAGACACAGGGGAGATCTATACAATATTAGGAAGGTGTAAGCCAAATTCATACAAGTAGCCTGACAACATTTGTTGGCAATGTCCTGTAAATGTGCGTGTTTTTTTTTTTTTTTTGGAAATCTCACTCGAAGAGTTTGGAGAGATTGTCAAAACATCTGCTGAATGATTGAAACCTGAAATCAAAGATTATTTTGGCTGGGTGTGCGGTCCATGTGATGTAAATTTTTCTTCCCATGTCTGTGACCTGTACACATCAAAGGACACGTCCCGTGCAGGACACTAAGTTCGGCATAACTAAAATTTCTGCATAGATGTTTTATAACTTCTTTAAGTGCTGATTAAGTCTGTTTTCTCTGTGTATGTAAATTGTGCGTGGTCTTCAGTTTTTTCCTGTTTTCATTTTACACATGATTCCAAAACTGTCATTTCACACATGCTCTCAAATTAACTTCACTGACACTACAGAAGTAAAATCGTTACATTTATAATAAACTGAAAATCAACAATTCAAAAGATAACTTGAATCACTTTAATTCAATGTGTAACCTAAATAAAACCTAAACATGCATATATGCTACATATATAATATGCTGTACATATATATGTGATAATAATATACATGTGAATAATACACGTGATAATAATTAATAACTGATTGTTTCAATTGAATGGTTACACAACTAGGAATAACAATAACTTATGATAACACTTTTTCTGCATAGTTTGTAAACCCTTTCCTGACCCCTCCTCACTCCTCTTCTAGTCGGCCCCCCAGTCCAGCTCCAGGCGTCCCAGCTCAGTGGGGAGGCCAGGAACAGGAAGCCCGTTGGGCAGCACAGAGAGGAGGCTGCGTGGGACAGTGCAACGCTGCTGGAAGGAGATCCAGAAGAAATGCGCTGAGCAAGATGCTCAACAAGACGGACACATCGGTGCTGCCTCCTTCCTGGGTGAGAAGCAGACCACACACAAACACATACAATACCCATCCACTCCATCTGCATGCCGTAATCTAACGGACACGCTTCTGACTCTGGCTGTGTTACAGAGATTCTCCAGTCTCTCAACATTAATATGACACAGGATCAGTTTGCATACCTGGCTGGGAAGCTGGACGTCATGAACGACGGTCGTGTTTCATATCAAGACTTCCTTCGTCACTTCCTCCTTAACTTAAAACCAGCGGAGGCCAAGGGGGCATTTGAGCGGCGAAAACTTCCTCTTCCCATCACACTGGTAAAAACAAGAAACATTCACATTACAGTCTGAAATTTATAGAAATATGTTTGAACAAACATCATATGAAAATTTGATTGTTTAGTTATTGCACCTTATTCCAAATGAACATTTCATTGATGTATATGGACACAGTGCATATTATCAATGAATTAAAAATATATTCTATTTCCATGTCACTTAATTTCAAATGAAATGATATTGAATTTCAGTGATGTAGCTCTCATCACTGACCATGGAGCCTATGACGAGTGGATTAAATTTGTTGTGGTTTATTTATAGAAAATACAACTGGTCGTAATGAGATGTTCTGAACCAAACAAAAAGGAATCCTGGAAAGACGTGTTTATACTAACATCTCTAATGTTTCTACATATGGGGCCACGTCTTGTGAAACTCTACATCTCATAATACAAGAGCCTGTTAAAGGTGCCTGTAGGCTAACTTATTTTCAGTCAACAAATAAGTTGAATTCACATCCTTTTTGATTTGAAGTGCTAGGGCTGTGTAACATTTGAAATGTTTAAGTGTTGTAACGTGTGGTTAACGCAAATTAATCACACTTTTGAACATATCTGATTTAAATGTACCTTTCAGTTACGTGTTCAAGTTTTTATCCAATAGTTTTCATGCTACAGTCCAAAACACTGACAAACACTGCCATGAATATTGATGTCTATTGCAGTTTAACTCATCAGCAGTAGATGCAGACAGCTGTGTTGTTGTCGAGAACGGGCGGAGCTTTAGATCTGAACTTGCTGTGTCAAGACATTTTCTTTTTCTGGTCGTGTTTCTGCCCATTTTGTTGTTCAACTACTTAAGGGATTTTTTGTCAGTTTTGACATTTCAGGGAACATTACTGGCCTCCTTTACTATGAATTTGCTACAACCACACTTTAGATTCTGCTTGCTTTCCACAGTGATATTAAATACAATTTGAGTTATCATTGCGTTAATTTTGACAGCCCTAATATGCGAGCTAAAGATGCTAGCATATTATGTCTCCACAACACAATTAGCCAAATAATTTTTAGACTGATGTACTGCAGTCTGTGAAAAGATGTTGAGGAACCAACAGTATCCAGAAAGAGCTTTGTGGCTGATCAGTTACTGCAGTGGTTTAAATCTTTATACAAGCCAAAAGAGGGAAATGGGAAAATCTTTTAATCATCTTTTCAAATAACTGAAGCTGTAGAATTTACAATTTGAAAAAGTTGAATCTGCCATGAGTTTAGTGTGAAGCGGGGACAAGGAGATGTGCTTTCAGTTAGACATACCCATGCTGAGCACAATTCAAATGAGCCTCATAGTCCTCCTCCTTTCCTCTCTTTAAGGTCTGATGTATTGTAGTTTTATTGGCTGCAAGTTTAAATTGGGTTACTGTTTAGCGAGGGGAGGGGTGGCTCTGGAATGTGAGGGGGTGGTGATGGGCGACGGCGAGTTGCCAGATTTTGTAAACTCAGCAGGGACCTCCCACCCTCAGGCTCTCGACTATCACCTCCCATGACGGGTAAATTGGACGCGTTTGTTGCGTTGCAGTGCTTTTTTTTTGGCACGGGGAGGTGTATATGAAGCTTTGAACAATGACACACGGGTGGGCACGTTCTAAGAGGACCCCTGCCGAGCAACTAAGCAGAGCCCCAAGCTTCAGCGGAGCGTGTGGGTGAGGGCCTAATCTGGCAGCCCACGAGCTGCAACCTTCCAAACCAACTTTGGAATCACAAAGACCTGCATTGTCTCGACCGAACCAACCATCTGTGTAGAATTGCAGAGACCCCCCTCCCCCTCCTTCTCTGCATGTTATCTGATTCGATGGTGTGTCTGTACACGAGTTTACAGACTAAACCTTATTCTCTGATCACACAACAGAAAACACTTTCAAAGCTCGTGAAGAAGTGAAATGCTATTGATAATGTGGGGGCTCTCACCTCTATTTGTTGCTTTCTTTCTCATTGTTCGTGTGTTCCTGCGTGGACCCGGTGCTCTGCACTGCCATGGGATCCAGGCGAGGCCGGGTGTTCTCAGCAAAGACTGTGTGGAGGTCATGTTGAGGATCTACGAGTCAGTTCGCTCGTCTTGGACTTCCGTCAGACGGTGCTTCCTGGCGTCTGACTGCGACCGTACAGGAAGTGTTACCATGCAGGACTTCAGGAGGGTGAGAGCACCACCTGGTCTGCTGCATCTCGGCAGTGTCGAGCAACCTGCTGCTTTATAAATTATTGATGTGACCGTTTGAACTCCATTGTTTCTTCTATCAAAATGTCTGAAGGAGAGTGATGGCGGGTGACTGTAAATCCATGAAGCTCTAGTGTGTGGCCTTACAAAGCCACACACACACACACACACACACACACACACACACACAAATTTGCTTGACAGTCAATCAGTAATTTTAATTGTTTAATTAAGCTGAAGGTTGTAACAAGACCACGTTGACATTTTGGCCCAGGAGAGCATCAGCTGCCACTCCTGCTTTATTGTCCCTGCCATTTACCTGCTGTACAATTTACCGACGACAACGTTCCCTAAGCCAATCGATAGAAACAATTAGCCACCCGGTTAGGATTGACATCTCCTAAATCCCCTCACAAGGACACACACAAATTGTGCACACGAATACACTCCAGTTTAACTTTTGCCGGTTTCTCCCTGCAGGTGCTGCATCGTTTCAAAGTGAGTCTCTCGGCCGAGGAGTTCTTCCACCTCAGCTCTTATTTTGACGCCAATACTACGGGGAAAATCTGTTACGACAACTTCCTTTGGGTGTTCCTCCACTGACCTTCGATCAGACGCCTCCAGCAGCTCTCAGGTTTACTTAGTGTCAAGGACTTTGCTGTATTGGTGTGGTAATACGTCCAAAAAGCCTGGGACATCCTATACTTGTTGACACAAAATCTAACTTTAATACTGAACTAGAATGTGACTTCTTTTCACTATATCTGTTAGGAATTACCAATCATAGATGATACTGGAGATATTGTGACTAGTTTTTGATTGGTGATGTTGTGGATTTATTTGTCTGAACTTTAGGGCTGGGTGTTGATGGAGCACTAGTTGCTGGATGACCTCCTTTGCCAATAGATAGTTTATTCATGCTGTGGAAGTTCAGTAGGGAGTAGGGAGCAGTAGGGTATAACCCCTACTGCATAGGGGTTATACCATTCTAGGATTAGTCGACTTTACTGCTGTTCCATAACACTTTATGCATCATGTTAACTAGTCACTGATCGTGTGACAATAGTAACATGGACGCCTCTGAGAAGGCAGGTGAGGAGCACAGTGGGTCATTGCAAAATGTATATCATGGTATTTTTCATAATTCTGACGGTATCACAATATATTACGTTTTTTGTTGTTTTTTTTCCATGCATAATCACAACATCTTCTACTGGTTGAGAAAGGAATTAATGCACTAGATTGACTAAGGATGGACTGTTTTACTGTGATGATGACTAAATATTGTAGAATAATCCCACACTAGTAGTAAATCAGGTTTGCATGGCCCTGTGTTAGCGGTGCCTGCTGATGTGGAAATCTGGGGACAGCTTGGAGAAAAAAAAAAGGTTTTTGTGTTATCAAGAAGAAATGAAGGGACAGGGACATTTATTTTAACATATTTATTCAAATGTAAACTCCTGTGTCCGTAATGTCAATAGCGGCGCGACCGGCTACTGTAATAACTGTAGTCTTTTTTTGTCATTCATAAATAGCTTTTGGGGACATTTTCGGGTAACTGGGACTGTCCCCAGAAACCAGGGACATCTGGTCAGACTTGGGAGAGAAAAAACATACAAACATTCTTCATTTTTCAGACCTTTTCATCTTTACCACACCTCGCAGTGACACAGTTGCACCTTGCATGTTTAGAGGCACCACATTAAAAATGGTCCAGTCTGAAACGGCGTTCCAAATGCTATAAAATCAAATACACCGTTATGCCAGTATATTAAAAATTCATATCATAACGGAAAAAAAATCTATTGTATTTTATTTTTATGTCCTGGCTAGAATATCCCATCTTACAAAACACTGTGAAGCACTATTAAATACTACTGACAGTGCCGATTTATATAGGCTATACATATCTGCAGTGCACAGGATCAATAAGCTCATGTGTTTATGTTCAGTTCTCTTGTGTTCTATTAGTTGACATTGTTGCTGTGGTTATAGAGGGTGTTTTTTGTCCTTGATTTCAGTGAATGCACCACGTGAGAAACAAAAGTAACCAAAGAGTGGACTGTCAGCTGACCGAGAGCTGCATGTAAGAAGTGTTAGACTGAGTTTATGTTGTTGACGTGGGCTACGGCCGACATTAGTCTGTGTTCAAGCTTCAATAACCTTGCAGAAAATGCTCCGTAGCTTCTTTTGTGTGAGATGCTACAATATGTATTCAGGTCAAAAATATAGATTTCATTGTTGCAAATCCTTACTTTTTGTGTTTTTATGAGTGACGTCATCAATTAGTCAACGTCGACTCGACTTTCACCACATAATAGTTGACTTTAAAAAACTTGAAGTTGTTTAATCCCTTCTATAAACAGGTATAAAAACTGACATGTGTACCCATCATGCCGTTAGGCAGTAGTAGAAGCAACTACCTCGCTACTTAAATACAATTATGAGGGACTCCTCCAAAGGTCTCCTCCAACGATCAGCTGACATTACAACCATCTTTGTTTGTTGTTTGAAGCATGAGTGTATCTTTTTCTTAATTTTATAGTCAAAATGAATGCAATAGTAGAAGAATTCATGGGTCATCAAATAGGTTAATACAGCCCCAACAACAAACTTAAAATTTCATCTCCCTCTGACATAACAAACAGACCAATAGATCATTGGTCTGAGAAACAGGAAAAACTTGAAAAAGATTCAGAAGGAGAGACTGATTTGAGAGTTGTTTGGTGTATTCTCCAGCCTCTGTCTGCCATGTGACTGTCTAACACTGATTTGTGTTCTGAAGCCAATCAAATAAAGTGCCACTTTAACGATGCAGACGACCAGGGGCAGCGCCAGTGACTTTTCTTCGGATGGGAAGAGCGAAGCAAGATGGATGACAAGGAGATACGGGGGACGTCTGTCATTCATTCAAAGGAAACGCTAGCGCAGCAAGATACGCAGTCAGGAAGGGGAGGAAAATGTGGAGCGCTGGGAATCATTATCTGAGGAGGTTCAGAGAAGGACGAGCAGATGGAAATGGGAACGGGATGATCAGAACTGAGAAAAAGAGCTCAGTATTGTGGTTGGAGAGGCAGAGTGAGAAAAAAAGGGAGGGAGGGAGATGGAGGAAGACAAGAGCATATGAAAGCTGGTTGTATTCATGGCAAAGTAAAAAGCCGTCCGCGAATAAATTACCCGGTCTCCCCTGGGATTACTAATGTAATTATTTGAACGAGGGTTCTCATTAGAATGTGCAGAGGTGTGGAAGACCTGCGGAACAAAATGGGAGACAGAGACAGAGCGGTGAGGGTTAGGCTACTGGAAATTAACTTGCTGCTCTGGGCTCTATAATTGATAGAAGACACAGATACCTTTGATTGGAACAAAAGGGAAGAATCAGGACAAGAAAAGTTTCCTCTTTTTTTCTATGTCGTCCCCCCCCCCCCCATCTAGAACAAAAAATTAAAAAAAGAAGAGCAAGGAGAGAAAAAAAGGGAAGAGTGAACATGGAAATAAAGAAACGTGATCCACTGGTCACAGATAAGGTTTTATTCATTTGTTGAAGAATCTATCAGAACCAGCAGAACCTTTACGGTTTTTAAGAAAGAACGGTACTTTACATTTTCTCCAGGAGTCTCCAGGAGCTGTTCAGTTTTCATTTTCTTATTGTTCAGTTAAAAAATACAACACCATATGAACACTTTCATTCCAAAATGCTATACATCCATTAAAAAAGTCCCTAAGCATCCAGTGTTGTTGAAATATAAAAGACGTAGCAATTAAAAATGTCACCAAGGACACAAGTTACTGTCTCTACCTCTGCAGTCTGTTTTCAAGTCTTAGCTGTCATTCATTTAGCTTTTTTTCTCTTTTTTTTAAGTTTTTCAAACAGTAAATATCTCATTTTGGAACAAAACTCTTCATATGCAGATTGTCTGAGTAGCATTAGTCATTAACTCCTTTAAGCATGCCTCAAAAATGAATCAAGAAAGAGCACTGCGCATTTTTTTCCCCCTCCTCGGATAAAACAGGAAACACATAACACAGCTATTAAAGCAGAAGCGCATCAAAGGGAGAAACATCTAAATGAGGACTGAAACTGGAGAGTCAGACCAAACAGACAGCTTTCTCGTGAAACTCAGAGATGAAAGTTCCCCCCATCTTTTGGTTTTAATTGTTCCCTTTAATTCCTTTCTTAGAAGATTTTCCTTGGAACATAGATGCTAATTAAGTTTGTGTTTTAAATGATGAGGCTGAGGACTCCCTCTTCTTATATGGTCTGAAACATGCCAGACATACACTATACTGTGGTTGTAGGACCCTTCCACCGTGTACATTCAAACTATAACTGCTAGCCCTGATCAACTGGGTGTCGACTTCACGCCTAAAACCTTCCTCTGAGAAATGTTCTTTGAAGATGATGTGCTGTGTAGTCATTTGACAGCCGTTGCTCTTCTTCTCATCCACCACAGCCAATTAGTGAAATGGTATTCCTCTCGGAGATGTTCCAAGCTTAACTTATCCAAGGACACAAAACCACCCTGTTCGAGTACTCTTAATGTAAAACATCAGCTGGTAGTGGTGAGTTTCATTAACAGCATCTTTACAGCAAACCCTAAGAAGCGGAGTGGAGGGCTCTTTTCATAACATTATTAGTCTTCTCTAGCAAATAGCCTTAATATGTTTATGCTGGGTACATGTGGCTACTAGAGTACTCAAATACTTTTTCAAAGGCAGGTTCCTCCAGTATTCGAATCATTGTTGGCATCTGCACCAATAATATCGTATTAAATCAGTGGTTCCCAACCTTTTTTCCTTGGAGCCCCCCCCACTTGTATCTAAGAAAAGCAGGGCTCCCCACCCCAAACAACCTGAACTTATTTCCAATTCCATTGGCAATTTAACCATTTAATTCAGTTTATACAAAAAAAGTGTAGATCATATTCCAACCCTAAATTGCCAAATATTTAATATTAGTCATTATCCTTATTTTTATCTTCGTTTGCAGTTACGACACATTCTTCTAGCTTCATAAATTTAATGTCCATCTTTCAGACAACATTGACGTTGCTTAGACATTGCCTTCATGAAAATTTGGAAATTCTGTATTCCAGCACAGAAATTTCAGACTGCCCATATCATAGCATTCATGTTACAGGTTAACTTGGAGGAGGAAAATAAGTTTGTTATATTTTCACCATTTGCTGAACATTAAAATATGTTCAGCAGTGATCTCTGAGTTTGACAACAGAACTTTTTTCCCCAAGTTGTCCTGAATGCAGCATCAGCTGCAGCTGGATCTGAACCAAGCTTTCCAAGACCTACCCCCACCCTGATTTGCTAGTGATGTTAGTTTGGAGGGGGAAAGCTGCGTTGCACTCATAACATTGGTAGACGAACTCAATTGAATACTCGAACCTGACTATATTCCGCATCAACATTTTTTTTTTCTAAATGTTTTTTTAGTCTGACGATGCTCAGATCAGACAAGTATTGGCGCACCCCCTGTAATCTGGACCCAAGATTGAGAACCACTGCGTTAAATGACACATGTATTTGAAGCAGGATTCCTAGTCTGTCATTACTGCTTGTTGTGTGATTGGATGTCTCCTTGCTCCTGCACCTTTTAAATGTCACGGTGCGTTCACACTAGCAGTGAGAGCTGCTTAATGGAAGCCATTAACATGTAGGACAAGCTGATGTCTGACACAAATGTTGAGCAGGCTTGAACATTTTTTTTTGTTGTTGTGGTGCAATCATATGCCTTAGCTTCACCCATTGCCATGTTATGTATTCTGTCAATGTCCGTATCAAATGACCCTGTCAATGACATCACCTAGCGTTTGACTGACCCTTCACCAGAGACCCAGCGATACCGTTGCCAGTTCTGACCGAGATGTAGTTTGTATTGCTACAATCAGACACGTGTCAGCTTTCTGGTGATCACAACACTGAGTCACTGGGTTTACAAATTTTGTAAAATGATCACATTTAAATAGTTTAAATATTCACCAAATTGACAACTGGCAGGATGCACATACATAAGAAGTTGGGAAATGTCTGTCTATGTCATAAAGGATGTGGCAACTGCATTTAGGTGCTGGATATTGAAGAAACACCTGCAAATAAAGATGGGAAATTGCTGACACATCATCAGATGCAACTGAAGCACAAGATATGCTTGTTGTCAAACGGCCTACCTTAAATGTGAGCGTTATTCTAACCTTAACTCTAGAGTGTCCCTACTTTCAGTGCCAAAAAGTCAAGCTGGAATACCGTAACACCAACGGACATCAATGCGTGCCTTCAACCCCACGCAGTGAATGCTGCAGCAGGAGTAAACTGCAGCCCCAGGGAACATTTGTACATAATGTCGGGGAGCAGGGAGATCAAAGTGTTACGTGATCCTGTTATGCTAAGCACATTCAGACTCTTAACCGGGAACAGCCATATTCAGAAAATAAAGCACATGAAAAAAAAACTCCCTTTCTTTGTTTTCTTTTTTCAAAAATACAGACATAACTGCTTAGGGACATGAAAGAGTTAATAATCACCAAATGGGGCCGAGCAGCTGCACAGAGAAGAAAATACCATAATAAGCATTTACATTACTAAGAAATAGACCAAATAAAAATAACAACCACGATTTTCTGGACACAAATATTTAACAAGTCTCCTTTTAAAGCATAGCAACGACTGGGAAATCTTGGTGGAAAAACTTCCAAGTTTCTTTTTTTTTTTCTTTATATAGACAGAGAACATTTATATAGACCAGTTACAGTACATGTAGTTACAGCTTTGCAGCTCTTAAAAACAACAAAAGGATCCATCTCTCCTGTGAGTACCACGAGCGAGCATCCCTCAAGGAGCCACACACTGCTGCCAAGGTTCATTAGAATGACCGTTGAGAAGGAGCATGGGCACGCAGCACCTGCACGTCCAGAGCCTCCCAGCTTCAAAGCCGAGCTAGACGCTCTCAGTGTGAAGGAGGGGAGAAGAAACTGAAGAAGGGGGAGCTACATGGAAGGAGGAGCGGAGGGGCTGGGGCTGGGGTGGTGGAGACACGCTCCTCTGTGTCCTCAGCATCATCCGCTTAGGAGGCTCGGGGAGGGCTGTAATGAGGCCCTGGGGAGTGGTGTCAACATGTTTGACACCCCGATGTTCACACAGCCCGTGGCACAGACCCCTCGCTGCCCTCACACACTGCCTTTGATCCCTCTCACACACACATGCTGGAGAAAAAAAAAAAGGAAAGAAAAGACACTCCAGCATGCCTGAGGAGCGGAGAGGAAGAGGAGAACCATAAGTGGTAGAAAGTGTGTGTGTGTGTGTGTGTGTGTGTGTAGGGAGGGGGACTGGGGAAAGGATGGGAAACGAATCCTGTAGGAAAGTAGGAAGCGAGAGGAGTTACGTGAACATCCCTCTGGCAAATGTTCCGTTGCGGCTGCGGAGTCGCTGCTTCGACAAAACTTCTCCTCTTTAGACGAGGCGTTCCGTTGATTCGCTATTACTGTCCACGAAGTGAAAGGGCTCCTTACAGACTCTGAGAGCCATGTCAGATTGTCAGTGCAGTAACACAGAACACGGAGAGATGTTCGTTCGTCTGCATATAAAACCATCTCTCGGCTCCACATCTACTTTAAAAGTCCAGCGTTGAGGCAAAGAAATGATGGCACATGAAGTAACATTAACAGCGCGAGGGGGCGTCCGTCCCTTGCTCAGCGGGGGCCGCAGTCGGGCTGTCCGAGCATGTGCCGCCTGGTGCTGCGTCAAACACACGCCCGCATAATATTTACAGAGTTCGATCAGTCCTGCCCGCCGACCTCACCTACCTCGTCTGGCTCCTTTCTCCTTGCTGACGGTAGGGGTTTGGGGGCGAGCTTCCTCTAGTCATGTGGTCCGGGGGTTAGGGTTTGGGAGGTCGAAGACGATGGGCGGGTTCATGGGAAGGAAGTTGACAGTGCAGGCCGAGGCGTTGACGAACGTCGTGGTGCCGTCTGTCATCATCCCGTAACCTGAGAGGGAGTTTAAAGGGAAAAAAAATGGTGAAAATGGGAACATTATTTAGGTCCTACGCTGAGGTAGCCACTCTCAGTTCTTATTAGAGTATGAGTCAGGTAACACTCCGACTGGATTTCATTATGGGGCATGTTTCAACCACTGATTGTATTGACAAACCCATCCTGACATCACCCATGGGATTCTGAACCTCGAAAATTAAGCCCCCAAGTGGGCGGAGCCTGCGGTCGCTATGTGGATGAGCTTTACTCCATCCACACTCTCCGCTACCTGTTAGCTCAAGCTAAGCCAGGGTACACTCTGGTACAGCAGTCTATCGCAGGGCCAACACGGAGACAAACAACAATTCACACTCACAACTAGGGTCAGTTTAGAGTCACCAATCAGCCTAACGAGCATGGAGGAAACCAGAGTACCCGGAGAAAACCCACGCAGACACAGGGAGAACATACAAAGTTGAACCCAGACCTTCTCGGTGGGAGCCGCTGTGCCGCCCGGTTTCAAGCTTTAGACAAAAAAGCCCTCTGAAAATAATCAGTCCTACAACCAATCAGAACCATTTCAAATTCCACTCCACGTCACTTGCTTTTCCAAAATTCCACCGCACTGTTTTTTTGGAAGTCTGACTGAAAAAGAAAAAAATGACGCACCGGCTGTTTTATGTGTGAACTGTTACATAATGGTGACGGATAGAAATCACACATTAATCGGAGTTTTCTTTTGTAGATTTAAATCACATTTGTCTTAAGGGTATATATACTACTAATTTAAATTCCTGAAAGAAGACTGTGTTCACTATTTACACTAACATCACGTTTTACTTTGACGAAATGCAGTCCCAGGTCGTGGTGCTGGGAGAATGACAAGTTCTTATCCAGCATTTACAGGCGGGACGGTGGCAGCAGGTGCGGGTGCGGTATTAGGTGATTTGTGGGACTTGTTGTGATTGGGATAAATTAGAAAAGTGACAAAACAGAAGCTAGTATGCAAACGGTGTGTCGGAGCATTTAGGATCTCATCAAACTCGTCTAAGCAGCTCGTAGACAGATCTGAATTAAAGGTGTGAAAGATTTAGCTTGTTAACTCAATTATAACACATTTAAACACTGACATCCAGAAACATTATGGTAATGCTGCACAGGTTGTAGCAATGCTCCTCAAACAAAAGCTTCACTTGCTACTCGTTTTAGCCGATACAGCAGTGACACTCATAATATTAATTTCATTTATTTGCTGGTGTCAATTTTGAAATTTACCAACAGGGTTATCGAAGATGTTTGTTCAGCTCAGATCTGCATGGAATGCCTCTGTAGGAGACCTGTGGGTGAGCCTCATAATGTAGGCTGAATATTTGGAACTGCACTTACCCTGAGAAAGGAAGGCTATGTGTAAACAACATTGTCACCTAAAGTGTTCATCATCTACGTTGTCTGCTCTGGAAGAAAAAACAGAGTTACATAAAGTTCTCTGGCGGGTATCACACAATGCTTCGAGAAGGGACTTAATGAGTTTTTGCAGACAATGAATAGCAGCTGATATTAGTATGAATACCGCCACACGTTTCTTTTCTTTTTAAATACGTTGCAGTCCAGTCCTAAAAGAATAAAAAAAGAATAGCAATTGTGACATAGTAGCTAACGGGGACAAATAAAGAAGCAAACTTGCAGAAGTGCACTGAAAAAACAACAGTGGAGGAAAGAAAGGCTCATCTTCTCAAATCAAGAGACTCGGTTTGAGCAAAAAAATGTAAGCACGAGAGTGTGACTTAAAAGCCACCGCTTCAAAAACACTTTGGAACGACATGACTACCAAATGGCAGATGTAAAAGTGTTACCATTTCGTCAAGCATAAGTTAACTGCCATCTCTCAGAGAGTACTACAATTTAGCTTTGCCACCATCGGTGATTTTTTTTTTTAAGTGTAGGTGTCACTTGCAGAGGGAACTCTCGCATGTCAGTGTTAGTCCTTTCACATTTTGAATACATGAATGCAAAACACACCGGGGGTAATTTCTGCCTCTCTGAACCCCTCTCTCTTTCCGAGCTCTCGCATTAATGAAGAGAGCTACTTTCAGGCTATTTCTCCTCTTATGAAATCTGATCTAGTTTCTAATCTGGTTCTCTCTGATGGGGGACAGCAGCTCCAGGGGCTCGGCGCTGACCTGATAACCCTGAAAAGAAGCCATCCTCAGCCCAGGGAGTTGGCCTCCTTGCCCTCGCTGGCCTGGATGAAATGCTGATTGGGATGTGACAGTCGGCTATTCTTTAACCATTTTCTTTTAGAAAGGTCACATCCTTGAAATTGGATCAGTTTAATTAATTAAGGTAGAATTCGTGTGAAGCTTTGTAAAAGACATCAATACAGATACTGTTGCTTCTGCAATTATAGATTTAATGCTAGGAGATTTGTGTTTGCCCCATAAAACAGTTAAACTTTTCGTCTAAAAAAAAAAGAGTCAAAGTTCATGTACATCCACACTGCCTGCTTCAGAAGAAATAACCGTGTTATCAATGGGGGGCTGTAGTCTGAGGCAAACAGACCTAAAGCTCGTCATATAGCCTATCAGATACATTTTGATTTAGAAACTCCAAAAGTTTCAGGAAACTGTGCAAGTTTATACACATGTAAGCATTATTTGCTCAAATTCTGATTGCAGCCCTGAGAATTGTAAAGTAATTATATTAAAATTAAATATTCATGAACCTACTGAGTGTGAAAGTAGCTTTACATACATTTGTATATAGGACTCCACTTTGCATGAAATGAGGCTTGGTTGAGACAAGTTTGAATAAGGAGTAAAGGATGGATAGATTTCATTTACTCCTTGACAAGTTGGAAGAGCCCTCTTTGAACAGAGGAGGTGGACTGAGATAGAATCTGCCTTCAACTGACAACATACAACCATCCCCAAGAAGTTTTAACCCCATTCATTGGGGAAGGAAAAGAGAATCGAAAGAGATTCCTCAGATTACAGGGAAATATTTGGTTGTAAGCAACTAACTTTGAAATATTTTCAGAGCACACAAATACCTTCATGAATGTGTCCAAACACATGGAATTTGGGCTGGACTCTCCTCTGGACCGTGTTGAGCAGCTCCATGCACCCGACACGCTGCATCTTCTTGGGCACCCAGTCCAGAAAACCTGCAAACAGTGACATCCTTAGAAATCTGCTTGTACATAACGCAGGTATGTGTTATTCTACGTTTCCATCTGTAGTTTTTGACAAAAACAAGGACAAACAATGATGTGTAGATGTGTTTGTGTAGAGATACATATGTGGTATTCTGTCTATAATTTTAGCATAGGTTTTAACTGAATTACAAGAAAACCCATTTCCTTTCACTGCCTTTATGTTTGAACTGGTGGGACAAGATAAACTGCTGGCGCTTATTGTTCCGGTTGGGTGCATGGAAACAATTTCAGAAGAAGCTGCAACATGATGATGCAACTGAGCAAACACCAGTCAAATTACAAATGATGAAAAAAAAATCTGAAAAAAAGGCACACTGAAATTGTTTCAAAATGACGTTTCCATTCCAGTTACTGCGCTATGGATATGAAATAGTCTATGAAAAAAAAAAAAAAAAAAACTGTGTTTGCTGATACACATCTAAATCGCCAACTAACATCATCATTTCCAAGTTTGTTGTTACCCAAATACTGGAGGAAAACACTGCTTTTCTCACCTTTTATAAGTCACATGTAAGTCTGGAAGTCAGATCCCTGATGCTAATATTTTCAGTGTGGCGCTAATCTCTCCTCGGTAGAGATCATAGTGTGTGTGGGTGCCAGTGATGGTGACCAACTACTTTTCAGTAACGAGTAATTTATTTCCAGACCAGTAATCAGATTAAAGCTGAACCAAGTTAACTCACGTGTAACGTACGTGTAAACGTACGCAACAATGGAGGGAGGAGAGAGTTGAGTGTTTTCGAGTGAAATAACACCACTAGAGCAGGTTAGAGGCGGAGCTCGGAGGCTTGAAGGAAATAAGAAACACTGCATTTTTGATAAACACATGTATTTTATTTATATGTTTTGATGGGGGAGTCGGCAGCTGCTGAATGTAACGAACAAAGTAACTTGTAATCTAACTTTTAAAATCAAGTAATCAGTAAAAGTTACTTTTTAAACAAGTAATCAGTAATCAGATTACTTTTTCAAGGTAGCTTTGGCAACACTTCCAAAACAACTGGTCTGGAAATAATAAGAAAACTGCCTCTCCTCATCTATCGCCTGCATTCCCCACAATGCTTTAGCACATGTGATGTAAGCTGCAGTTGGAGGGCCCTGTGAGGACTTCCCTGGAGTTCAGCACTTGAGTTTCTCCAGAAGCATAAATGACCAAAACGAACTAGGACCAAGAACAAATTTCTCTCTTCTCGTGGGCCCAAGCTTTACTAGACCTGATCCCTGTCCTCACTACACTCAGGTTCCTTGCAGTCAGTCGACCAGTGGGGTATCCCCCAATAAACCCTCAGCCTTTAGCCTCACCAAGTTACATAAAATTTTCCTACACTGTAGAGAAGGCCAACATTAAAGTGCAGCAATGATCCAATTTCGTGCTGATATCCTGATTTGACTGCTACTGTGTTAATTTGCATCCGTAACCGATTCTGGAGGGTAAAGCGTCTATCCTCACACTGCCTGGAGGTGCATATCTTAAGTTATTTGCATAGTCCTTTACGGTAGGGACCATGGTGTGTTAAGTGGGGGTACGCCGCTTGCGTAGGCGCACTCCGTTCCAGTTTGCAAAAAAAGCTAAAACAGGTGGGTGAAAATGCACAGTGGTGCATGATCTGCAACGCAGTCTAGACAGTTGTGGCTGCTGCAGGTGGAGAAGAAAGGCCACAGATGCGTAGAACGACGCCATCACGATTCATCATGGTATTAGATTTCGTCGACCGGACAATTTTCCTGCAGTGCAAGCCTTACATTGCAGGAAATGTGCACTAAAAATGCAGTCATTTAAATCATACCATTCAAACCGTCTGTAGTAATGTCCCAATGCAGAAAGGGAAAATAAAGTGTTTCTGAAACTACATGATAAAGATGTAGTGTCTAGATTCTAAATTTCTATTTTTAATGCAGCAGGAAATAGTCAATTGTACAGTACTATATTGTACAATAAGGAAATCTTACATCCTGGATATGAAGACGATGGCGAAAAAGTTCACTGTTATTAAAGTTGCACTTTTTATAGTTTCAGTCAGTCAGAATAAAACAGTTGCTTATTGAGTCCATACCTAGCTATGGTAATGATCCTGTTTTGGAACATTTCAGTCATCTACTTAACAGGGTGTCTGACAGTGCTGGGTTGATTTCCCATGTTTTCATGGCTGAACGTGTCTCTGTGAAGGTTATTCATGGCTCTTCAGAAGGCGATACATCACATTTTAGAATGAAGTTCTTCATTTCAGGCTACTTGTCTAATGGTAAACTGCACAACGCAGCACACATGCAAAAAAAAAAAAAGAAAAAAAAGAAACAGGCTCTTAGGAAGTGGCCGTAGAAAATAAAGATCAATCAAAGCCACACACAGACGCAGACTTCACAGTATGTGTGACAAGGATGAAGGGTGGACTGTATATGATTTAGTGGCTTCTCCGCAGAGGAGGAAGGCTGAGGATGCTGAGTCAATAAAAGCATCAAGTCGTAGGAATAAAATGACTGAGGAGCCTGTTCCTCCATCTTCCCGGCCTTCTGCTGCTGCTCTGCCCAGACAGGGATAAGAAAACAAACACAAAAGAAAGAAAAAAAAGGCAATGCACAAAAGAACAAATATGGAAAGGCAGTGAAAAATAGGGCTGGAAGTGCTTAAAGCTTGCCATATCGCCATAATGTAAAAAGAGAAGTTCTCTCGTGAATAATTTACAAAAACAAAAGATTGAAAGTTTTGAACAGAGCATCCCAGATAGTTCAGAAGAGTGCTCATTAAATGCCCCTTTTCACCTGAATTTTAATTGCTCATTTTGTCCAGTAAACAGTCCAAACCCCCCAAATTAGGACAACTTCATGCTCTGGGCAACATGACAGTGCTGAGAAAATCTCTTGATAATCTGTCCATTAGACTGGTTTCTGTCCCGAGAGCGGTGCCAGACACGAGGTTTAGTGGATCAGCACAATCACGAAATTTCACATCAAATCTCGCACAAAGGGGTCTAGAGTGCATGCACACAATTAAATCCTTTAATATGCTGCATTAACTAATGATTACTAGAGCAGATTTCAAGGAGATTTGGCCATTCATTACCACGATATATTGATATATCAGGCAGAAGTGAAGTTAATTGTCTTCAAGAACTCATTAAATCACTTGTCAACGCATTGTGTGATAGCATGTACCTTCAGGTAATGGTTTTCCAAGCTCCAAGTTTACAGTACAAACAATGTTGACACATATTAAAGGCCCAAAACTTACAGGCTAAATCCAATTCTAGTCTGAAGTCTTAGAGTGTCTTCACACCTGTGTTGTTGTTCTCAAATTTATCTGTCAGATCAGTTTATTTGTACCTGTGTGAACACAACGCTCGCACTTTGTTCCAGAACAAATGAACCAAGCTGAGTCCAGTTAGACAGGGTGGTATCAGCTCTGGAAATGTACATTCGGAGATGTTACCCACAAACCTAAATGACTACCTTGTAATAATAAATGCCAATGTTGCTGTTGACGCTCCATTTTCAGTTCATTTCCTAGTTTCCTGAAATCCATTTTCTCCTCTCCACAGAATTATGACCAATCCAGCAACTGTATGACGTAGTGTTGAGAGTGTGAACACAAACCAATGCACCATAAAGCACCATAAAAGGTAAGTCTGTTTTGTAAAACAGATGTTTTTTTAACTTTGCGTCAAGCCCTTTCAAGTAAGCTGAATCATTAGACGTGCAGGTTCCAGCGAAATCATCAGAAATTTTTGGTGTTTATATTTGTTAAAGTTGTGGGTCTCCAGCCCTTGAGCCCAGCGGCTTGAAAAGAGCAAGTGAAAGCTAAAAACTATGCTACTGATTGTGACCATGTGGCAGACGAGAAGTGGTGATTCTCGATAGCCGCTCACTTCCAGCAGGTCGTCGCCAGATCAAAAGCAAAAAAGTTGAAGACTCTCAAGGGATGACTTTGATATCTTTGTCCGTTCTTATTTTCTACTGCCAGACTGCTCGAGGCAGAGTTAATGGATCCCTCGTAGTCAACACAGACATAAAAAATTCCACGCTGTCAGCTGGCAGTGAATCAGTCATGCTGGTAAAATGATACAGTGTGACTGTTTTACCCTCTAAATGTATCTACCTGTAAAAAAAAAACACACACACACATACACTTTAAGTATCGGTTTAGGTGTAAAACGCCTTAAAACTCCAAATGTATTCTTTACAAGCCTTCGGAGACGGTGGAAGTGAAGTGAGAAGTTACGAGGGCTTTTTGTGTCTCGGGGTATTTCGCTCTAATGTGCCTCTTGTTTCAAAGCAGCTGCTGCCTTGGGCACTGAGCCTGTTTTCCTCTTTTTGTCTCACTTTCTCCCGTTCTGTCTCTGCTGTTAACTTCTTCCTCACAGCCAGATAAAGAGGCCATATTTTTCCTCTCTTGCCGCCGACGTGCAGCTTTATCGCGCCTCGTAAAAGACGGCCTCTTTTGCCGCAGTGCGAAACAATGTCTTGTTTCCTTCACCTTCTCCTTTATCGCCGCTTTCAAAATTCATCTGACGCGGATGTGGCATTAAAGAATTGATTGCATTCTGTCATGTTTTCCTCTCTCTCTCTCTCTCTCTCTCTCTCTCAGTCCACTTCCTCCAGTCTTGCTGTGAGCGTGCGCGCGTGTCATGCATTAGTAGCCTGCTGTAGCTTCTCCATATGCCGGTGGCTTACGAGCAGATAGCTTGAGACACTTGGCTAAGCTGAATGGAAAATAAACGGCCGCGTTCGCAGCCGAGACGCAGACACAGAAATCAATCACACACACTCGTCTGAACACCACAGCTGCAGCGGGAGATGAGGTGTGAAAATGTGTGCGTACGAGAGTGAGAGCGTGCGCGCGCATGGGCTGCGAGAAGTGTGTACGCGACGTCAGTTTGTGGGCTAGCGTGTGTGTGTTTGTTCAGGCTGTTGTTGCGACGTCGGTGCGTAGCAAGTGTGTGTTTGTGAGGATGAAACCAAGAAGCTAAAAGGTGAGTTTCTAAGGAGGCTAATGATCTCCTGTACAGGTGAAGTGTGTGTTCACTGCTTTGATCACCTTCACCTTTTATGCATCCACTCAATGCGACAATGACTCGTCAGGGCCACCTCCACTGCTCTCTTTCATTAGAAAATAAAATCAAGTATCCGCGGTGAGCGTGCTCAAGGAGTGAGTAGTGTGTGGAAAAGATGAAGGTAGACGTGTGCATGCACCTGCAGTTTCTGTAGTTTATACATGTGTAGGCGTGCGTTTGTTCACATGCGTGACCAGTGAGGTCAAGTTCTCTGGGGATTTAAAAAAAAAAAAAACTAAGAGGCATAATTTATGGAAGATTATTGATCAAATATTAACAAGAACACAAGACAGCCCTTTAACGCCACTCGAGCGTGCAGGTACAGGTTTTGTAAGAGCTTTTGAAAAAAATGAAGTCTGGTTCCGGCGCAAATGGTCAGGCTCTAGTTGATTAGCTCACGCTCTGAAAGTAAATGGAACAACTAATATATGCAGTGTTTCCTAAAAGTGCCCTTCAGAATTTTTTACATTTCTGCATAAAAATGACAGTCCTGAATCCTGAAAGTCCTGAAGTAGACAAAGAAAAGCCTAATTGCATATGTATTGAGTTGTATGGTCAGAAAAGTGAGCTAATATTACATATATGTGAGTTACAACCATGCACTGTAAATAAAGATGGCAGAACAGCTCCTCAAAATTGATGCAGAAGCAAGTAGAGCTCCCCCTGGTGGCTTGCTGCAGTATAGGCTCCACCTCTTCCATGTTAGTGGATGGGATTTGTGGCAAACTAAAACACTAAAATACACGTGAAGTAATATTGAAGTAATGCTTTCTCTCATTTTAGGTAGTTAATATAATGCTCTGTCACCTTTTCTGATAAGTTTTGTTTTAGTTAGTTATTTGACACTATAGAAACAGGATGTGACATCATAATGACTACCAGTTGGCGTGCCGCTCCATGAGAGTAAGAAAAATTAATTCTAAGTACAGTGTGTAATGCAACGTTTGATTGTAACTGGTGGAGGTAGATAAGGCGAGGCTGGCAGAAGTGTGAGTGGGTCATCGATATCGCGACTCCACATGGCTCAACTCTTGGACTTCCGCACTGCAAAGGGAAAGTAGTGGCATTTTGGCCAGTGCAGCATTTATATACAGTTTTGCATCTAAGATTATAAATTATATTCACAGCCAAATTAGATTCCATCTATTCAGAAATGAAACCTGTGTCGTGCAGCGTTTTGTTTTTTGTAATAAACCAGGGATTTGTCACGGTCTGAGCTGCATACTTGTGGAAGTGTATGATGGCACAGACAACAGAGCGTTCTGAGAAAGAGTTGCTGTTGCCCATCAGGCTGGAAAAGGTTACAAAATCTCCAAAGAGTTTGGAATCGACAAATGCACAGTCAGACAGAATGTGACAAATTAGAAGAGAATTAAGATGATCTCCACAGGATTGGTTGACCAACAAAGATCACCCCAAAGGCTCAACACATAATAGTCTGAGAGCTCACAAAGGATTTCAGCCACTAAACCAGCACTGAGATAAATATTAATTACCAGACTGTTGGAGTCACTCAATTTTTCACATATTGGGTCATTTTGATAATTGATTTGATCAGCAACGCAGCAAATGTTTGTGTATGTGTGGACAGGCCGTTAAGTTTAAGTTTTCAGAGAGTGAAATGCAACACTTAGAGCTGCAACTTTGGAACTGAAACTGTGTGCTAACCAGTGGGTGGCCTCACTCCTTGCTTCATATACATTGTATAGTAGTTACTCAGTTACCACATGCACACTCAGATCATCTGTTATGTGCACGATTCCATCCTTTTCCTCTGGTCTTATGAATTCATTCCATATTTGCTTTCAAATTTCCTTTCTCTCTGTTGCATCTTTTGCTTAGAAAAAAAAAAAAAAAAAAAAGATTAAAAAAGCACCCTCAAACCTGTTGGGTATTTCACAGGCTGATAAATAGATCAAGGATTTACCGCGGCTTTTGCACCAGTGTTTGCCGGCCCAGATGTGATGCATTCTGTCCCAAACACGTGGCGCATTTACCGAAGCGTCTGTGTGTACTCAGCTGGCTGTGCTATGAAGGTGTGCCTCTATCCTCGTTCTATATGTATTTAAGCATTATTATTGTATTATTAAAAAAAAAGAAAAAGAATTGCATTTAAGTTCAAGCAGAACAGAAGAAGAGCAGACATAATCCCAGCACAAATAGGGTTTACACAAGCCAGAAGAATGGCTTAGTGAGAACAAAAACATGCACTGAATGCAAAATGATGTACTTAAACAATCACAATACGGTATTTAATTACTGTGATACCAACAAACCGCGGATGGGAACTTTGCAAAGCTTCTATTACCTACGTATCACCATCCGTATCTATCCCTGCTTCGCCCAGAAACATCCCTGTCTGTCTGTATTAGATGAGGATTACAACATCATAATCTCAGGAGGAATATTTGAAGTGGAAACCGAGATCTAAGAATCAAAATGACTACGTTATCATCTCTGAGCTTAATGATCTCATTTACAATCCAGCTACTGAACTGTACCTTCTGAGCTCCCATGTGTCCGGAGGTCAGAACCCGGCACGGCCCAAATCCTGACTGCCTAATGAACGTAGTAAATTATACAATCTCAAATGCACACAAGATGCACACAATGCTGCAAAACTTTCTTCAAGTAATGGACTTTATGTGAAATGAGGTAAGGCATGTTAAAATGCATCAAAAATAGTAACACTTCATGCATCCGGCACAGTAGTCGCAGGTGATTGGTGCTTTACCTCTTTTGTATCCCCCCATATTTGCGTGTCTATTGTTCTTACACCTGTTTGTGTGTGTGTGTATGCTTGAATTAGTTTGCCTGTGCTACATGTGTGTATGTTCATTTTTGTGAAGCAAGGGTGCGTGCAGGCGCGCGCGTTTGTTTGTGTGCGTTCTGTAGTACGTGTCTTACCCAGTGGGGGGCAGTGTGTGACCAGGATGTCTGTGCTGTCTGGGATCTGGTTCCACTTGTCCAGCAGGGCCTGACCCCTCGGAAGGTTAAAACCCCAGCCGTAGTACCAGGGCTGCCTGCAGACGCACACAGACAGAAACAGACATAAACAGCATATGGTCACCGCGGCAATACAGACAACATCATGCTGGACAACAGCCGTCGATGTCAAACATCTCATGCTCTCCCTGCTCCTGTTCTCTCTATTAACCTTGCCATTAATGACTCCGGTCATGAGGATGACACTGGAGTTCAGTGAACACAAGAACTTCTCCTGCTCTCATGTGTAACAGTATCCACGACTAGTATGTTTAATACTGGGATGAAACACACAAGAAAACACCCTGCTAAGCAAGATGGTACGGTATCGAGCTCCAAAACATTTGAGCATTTCCTATTGAAACTGGATCTTGGAAAAACACCATGTAATTTTAGGAGGAACTGCCAGAAGAGAACACTAAAAAGTGTAAAAGTGTTTCCAATGTGAGGGGCGTATCATTTTTTGGTTTTTGGAACTGCTGCAGCACGTACAGCTTGGGGACAAAATAACAAGTGTAGTTCACTGAAGTTCACGTTGAGGACATGTTGCTGGTGGTAACGGTCGAGGTGAATCATTTTCACGATGACGAGCCTAATGTCCTGGAAATGTTTGGTGAATGCTGCTGAAAGGAGACATTAGACCTCTGTGCATCTCAGTAAACAGTCACGTAAAAAAAAAAAACGGTCAGATTTGATTAAAGTTGACCTGGGAGTGTCTTTCTAAAAAGTGTAACTCGTGATGTTGATGCCTCGTCATTCTTCCCTCTTTTTTTTTTTGGTGCCTAAATGTGAGGTTTTGACCTTTGGGATGAGATGATGGGACACTCTGAAGAGCAGTCATCGAGAGGAGCACAAAGGAAGGAATCAGATCGTATGAGCGCTGTGAGGGTTTGAGGAGGCAGATTGAACGTCTCCTTGATCACAGTCAAGACTGGAACGTGCCACGATGAAAAAGAAAAGGGGAGAAATGAGAAGAAGAAGAAGAAGAAGAGGAGGAAAGCCTTGATGGCGGAAGCTTACGTCCCTTTACTTTGATAGCCGTGGCCGTGAGTGACGGAGAAGAAATTAACATGTCACTTACAATCTGTACCCTGATCCATCTTCCTCCACAACACACTGCACGCGTGTGTGCAACCGCAGGCGGCGGCGTCCGCGGTCGACGCCACGCGACAGGCTTTTTATAAATTGCTGAGCGCAGTCACTCGAAACGCCAACTTTATCGCCAGGGCCGCTGCCCGCCGCGTCTCTGCTCAGTGGAACATCAGATGAAGATTTTTTTTTTTTTTTTTTAGAATAATTTCCGGAGTGTGTGTGTGTGTGTATATGTGTGTATATGTGTGTATTTGACATGCTTGGAGACTTCAAAGACAGATGGGGAGACAGAAAGACAGGCCTGCAGATAGGAAGAAATACCTGTCACACACACCGTCTTCTACTTCTTTCTCTCTAATTAAGAAAGCTAAAAATGGCATCCCGGGGGTCACTGGTGCAGCGAGGGCTGGTCAAGCGCGTGTGACAAGGCGTCACGGGAAACCACGGCCTATTTTAGGTGGAGCGGACTAAACATTTGTGACGAATGATTCGGCGCTTCCCCTTGTACACAATTTCAATAATTTACACTAAGAATATTCAAACATTTAGACTGGCCTTAGCATATTAATAGGGCCCGTGCAATGCAATATTCATGTCCGTCATAACACGGACGTCTCAATTAAAATGGAATGAGCTCAGCGGTGCGATTGATGCTCCTGATTCGCTCAGTGTGAACGGAGGGATGAAGTGAGAGCAAAGGAGAAAGAGAAGAGGCCCCACTCAGCGCGTGGAGATTCATCAGGCCGATGGATAAGTAAAGAGAAAGATTCATAAGGACGCCGAGTACAAGTGATGAGATACTCGTTTGGAGGGGGAGAGGAGTTCAAGTGAACCTAAAAGACCCACGTTGTACTTTCACATGTTTTATTAAGTCTAAATTATGGAAGCGGTTTTTCCAGAGCATATTTGGAATGTCGGCGTCTGATCGACCTTAAGAACCTCATTTGTTCATTTACATTCAACTGATTTAACAAATTATGTTCATGGGTGCCTGAAATGCAACCTCTTGTGTTGGAAAAATAATTACCTCCATTTATCTGCAACTGTGTGTTTACACTGCGGCAGTTGCAGTGTGAGACACTGGAAACTGATAAAAAAAATTTTAAAAAAAGCCTGACAAAAGCCTAAATTTGAAAGATTGGGTTCATGCAAAACCCTGGACAGACTCCAGTATGTCCAGACCTCGGCTGCCAGGGTTCTCACCCACACCAAGCCCTGGCAGCATATCACCCCCACACTTATCCACCTTCACTGGCTCCCCATAAAATTCCACAAAATCCTCCCTCTTACCTACAAAGCCCTCCGCTCCCTGGCCCCCCAAGCACCTCTCGGACCTCCTCCACCCACACATTTAACACAAAGCCTGCGGTCCTGTAATCTGGGTCTGCTCTCCACCCCTCACACCAGCAGACACGCAAGGTGCACATCGCTCCAACCCTGGACTCATTCAAATCTGCCCTCATAACTCATCTGTTTGTCCAGACCTTTGGCCCATACTCAGCCAGTCTTCAGCTTCTCAGTTAGATCACCCTGTGCCGCTCGTCCTGTCTGTTTTGTCCAGTTGTCTGATTTGTCTTCCCAGTTCTAGTGAAGTGTCCTTGGGTGTCTGGAAAGGCGCTATATACAAAATTGAATTTATTATTATTAGTCATGCAATGGATCACTCCTGGGACCACTACTGGACTCATAGAAATGCTGATTCCCTATCAGTATCTTCCGTCCACTCCCACAGTCCTACCACTTTTATTTTTTTTATTTTCTCTGGTGCTCGTCCCTATATGTGGGAAATGTCCTTGACATCAGGTTTTTGTGTTTTGCCTGTGCAAGTTACTACTTGGTTCTGGTTGTGTTTTTTTAATTTTATTTTATTTTATGAACTTAAAAAGTTAATAATACTTTGAATGTCAAAGAAACAACAACTTTTGAACACCCTAATTTTTCATGTGATCATTGCAAATTTACAAGCCTGATTTACAAATCCAGATTTTTCGGTGACTGGTGACCGCCCCTTTTTGAATCCAGGTCCTAGGGTGAAAAAGACAAACACGGAGCCTGTGCAGTTTTTTTTTTTCATATGTGTGGGTGCCTGATACAAGATAAGATAAGATAAGATAAGATAAGATAAGATAAGATAAGATAAGATAAGATAAGATATGCCTTTATTCATCTCACAGTGGGGAAATTCTGGTATATGAACACGTCACTACGATGAGCTGAAAAGGACTATGGACTTTAATCCGGACTGTATGTTTGTATAGAGTTTGCAGGGCTGATGCGCATGCTCCACCTCTTCTCGTGGTGCGGGGAAGCTTCTGGGTGGGCCGACACCTCAAAAATCCCTCCAAAAGGATGGAGAGAAGGCTTGAGATTTGGTAAGCCTGAGATGGAAGATGACCCATGGCTTTGATCACGTTCTGAAACCCCTTTCCAGCAAAACGAGTCAAATACATTAGCATAATTGGATTGCCACCACCACAAGGCAGTTGCCTCAGATGCTGTGAAAGTCGGCCAGAGTGGGATAGTGAGGACTAAATTTAGCGGACGCTGTGAGTGAAGCACACTAAAGGAAGCCAACACTGATTTAGGCTAGATGACTGGGTAGGAGGTTGGAATTTGAAAACCCAGAGGGTGGTGGGTGTGGGAGGTAAAATTTGATAGGTGTGGCTAGAAGTAGGAATAGAAGGGTGAATCTGTTTTGGAAGGAGTGAAAGGACCTCCAGGAGAGAGGAGAGAATGCTGGGTTGCAGTGTTAACGCTGCATGTGGCAGGGATGGCTGCAGTTGGGAGTTGGTACGTCTGGTATTGTGCATTTCTTCAATTAAATATCTCCATGGTGCAATTCAATGATGATGATTGAAAGGTCTGGGGAAGGGTGGTTGCAGAAAGGGGTTAGAAACCCGTATTTACCTAGTTTTTTCGGAGCAACCATGCTTCATCAAGTTGTCCATCTTGCCTGTGTGCGGACAAATCAGTGTCCTGCGATGAAGATCTGGCAGCTGGCGTCCTTTAAGCGTGACAAAGACTTCCTAGATGCCACTATTCCGTGAAACAAAACCGCCAGGAAGGGACGATGATTGAAGCGTTCTTCCTTTTCTTGAACTTAAGCTAAAAATGTATCTCCATTTAATTGCCTGAAATATTGCAAACTATTGGTCTTAGCTTGTGCTTTAATGAGTTCCTGTCAGAACTTCTGAAACGAAAAATGCCTCAAAGATTTTTTCGAACAGAACAATTATGATCTCAAGTTTGTCATCCCGTATCCCTTAAACACTGATGGTCTAGTCTATCATTTTGTCAACCAAGGATTACAGTATCCCGTACGAAGCACAGCGTCTTGTTTTAATTTCCCTCCATCAATCATTCTGTGAGAGAATGCGTCATTTTATTTCATATCTCATTTTGCAGAGGACCTATTCAGGGCGTCCACGCTGCCAAGGAAACGCGTCCACGCCAACTGTAGGCGTCCCCATCACAGTTACTAAAAAGAGATTATCTCTCGCGAGGAGTGACCACAGCTTCTTCCTGAGAGAGACCCACTTCTGTGTTTGCTGAGCAAACCCCAGAGTAACTGAATGTAATTCCAAGGATAATATCCCTGCTCCAGAATTATAATTTTTTTTTTTATCAGGTAAGGGATTACAATGGTGCAAGAGATTTGCGTTAACCAAGATGAAGAAAACACACGAGTGGGCCAAGCGCAGAGCATATTAAAGACTCTGTGAAGGTATCGGCTGGTATTTTTTAGCTGGTGTAACAAAAATAAATAAAGAAATAAATAAGTAAAGGAGAAAACAGATGTTTGTGTTAGAAAACTCAATCCCCAGGCACATCTTCAGGCTCACACGGGGAGAAAAACAACAGCGTTCAAGCCATTATTTTCCTTTCACACACACACAAACACACACAGAGACACACACTAGCTTCATCTCTCTTGAAGACGAGAGAAAAAGTCCAACTTACTACTAAGCAGTGTTTATGGGTTCAACACAAACAGAGAGATGCACTGACCTCTGCTTAGCTTTACGAGTTTGCGTTTGTGTGTCAGTTTGTGTGCGTGTGTGCGTGTCTAACTAACAGAGGCCCACTGATATCACTGGAGTAAGTCCATGAATCATTGAAGGCTTCTGCTGAGGGGCTGGAAGCACCCATACCGGGCTGCCTCCCTCTCCTCTCATTCTCTCTTTCTTTATCCCATCACATCTCTCTGCCCATTTCCCCTCTCCTCCTCCTCCTCCTCCACGTCCTCCTCCTTCTTCCCTCTCTGTCTCCTCTTGACACATCACTCTATCTTTCTCTGCCTCCTCATTTCTCCCCTTCTCTCACCTCGTTAGCGAGGGAAACGACCTGCTGCCAGGAGAGCAACCAGCCCTCTGTGCCGTCTCTCTCTCTGCCTTATGCGTTGAGAAGGAATTTTTTAAAACCACATCAACACTGAAGGTTTTCTGAGGTCCAGCAGGGAAGAGGAAGAAGCAGAATTTGGAGACAGGTTGAGGGAAATTGAGGTCGGGTATCCTTTTAAATTAATACCAAAACCCTCCTGTTGAACTGTGTAATTTCCTGATCTGACCAAACAGGTTAACCAACATGTTAACAAACCTTTACAGCAATGACAGAGCGACAATAGTATTCATTTGCATTTCCATTTGTGCGAACCAGATGAACATAACTCTGGTTTCTAATCTTCTTTTATCTCTCTGTTGTACATCCATTACTATATGTACATCCCCGTTTCTGAGTTTCTATACTAATTAGATATGAGTAATAATATACTAATACTACAATACTAATCAAATACTAATTTATTTAAGCATAGACTGTATAAAGATGGGTGGCGGAACAGCTCCTCAAAAGTAAAGAGAAAGCATATAGGGCTCCCCCTGGTGTCTGGCTGCATTACAGGAGACAAGCTCCACCTGTTCCATGTTAATGGGTGGGACTTGGTCCAAACTAAAACACTAAAAAACATCAAATAATTACCTTTTTAAAGGATGTTTCTGTAATTTTAGGTAGTTCATATGATACTGCTTTTCATTCTTTTCAGATAAGTTTCGTTTTCGTTAGTTATTTGACAGTATAAATACAGTATGTGATATCACAGTCAAGTCAAGTCAAGTCAAGTTTAAAAAATGTAAAACAAGAAATGTGCAAAGGTTGGGAATATATGAAAATATAAAACAAAAATAAATAAATAAAATATCCTGTATATAAAAAGTAGACTAAGGATCACTACTAAGGACCAATACAAGTTGCCATGCCAACCACTCCATGAAGTGGCCCTGTAAGACTGTGAGTTGGAAAAAAATAAGTACAGTGTATACTCTAACATTTCTTTGTAACTAGTGGAGGTAGAGCAGAGTACTGTATTAATTAAACAAAAACGAGTCTGGAGGAAGTGTGGGTAGGTCATCGATAATGCGGTTCCACATGACTCTGGCTTCAAAGAAGGTGCTGCCCTTATCTCCAGGAAAATGGTATCATTTTGGCCAGTGCAAGAAAGTGAGGACACATTGTCCATACAGTCTATGGATTCAGTGTATAAAACATTGACCACTGCAGCTTTAAATTATACTTTTACATCCTATATACTGCATTTGAAGATACAATTGCATCATTATTTTCTATATATTTCCTTATAATGAATATGCCCCATGAAAATATTAGAACAATAAGTAATGTATCCTGCTGACAAACGTTCTACGTGTAGCCATATTGTGCATTTTTATGCAGTTTCTTACTGTTTGAGGAATGTTTCCCTAGAACTACAGTGACCAGCTGTTTTAGGAAATTAATGAGTCTTTTTTGACAATTATTTAAAAAGATTTACTGTATGTCTTCAGGAGGAACCAGTGGGGCATATATATGTGATATCATGTATATTTCGTGTTAAAACAACAAAGTTATGTCCCTGAAGTTTGTTTTTCAGAATCAAGACAAGTCAGGATTAAACATCCAGAAATGTAGATATAGATAAAGAAGAATAAAGAGGAGATCATTACAGTGTTGAAAAGAGAAGTGGAAAAGAGAGGTGATGTGGTTTTAAGCCATGAGTAACAAGTCGACGCAGATTACTGTAGCATAGTCCATCTTAACACAGACCCCGTGCTAATCACTACATGCACTGACACAGTGAAAACAACCAACCGTGATCACCTCTGCTAGATTTAATTAACTACTCATGACTTAACAACCCTAATAACAGCCTGGGTGGCAGGTTGCAGGAATGGAGCGCAGCGGTCTGCTTACACACACAAGCCACACACACACATTTGTGTAGCCCGGTTCCTACCGTGTTTAATGCACAGCACATGCATTAGGGTGCACATTTGTTGATCTCAGTGTTTTCCCCACAGGTTTATTTCCTAGCTTATTTCGCCTGACATCTATCTCTAGGTCTTTAGTCCCAGTTGCCCTGCTTGTTAGGAAGACTCACTAGGGAGCTGTTTCAATTAAAAGTGAGCAGAGAGGAGGCCCGCATTCCCCTGGGACTCCCCGCGCTCCGGCAGAGGTCGACTGCGAAGCCTCTGCATCATCTGGCAGGTGAGACCGCCTGCTGGTACTCCTCAGAAGCAAAAAAACAGCCCTGAGTTGTTTGCTCCTGGAACGGGATTCACCAGCTGTTGCTAATTTCAAATCTTTAAAGTGTTTCTCAAGACATAATTTACGCATAAACTATAGCAGCCTGCGCCACACAAACTAGTCTTTACGTATGGCACGGGTGAAACTAAATATTGGGTAGTCGCACCAAGTGATGTAGATGTAACAGTATGGTGCAGTTCAGTTTTATTTCTATAACTTCAATAATAGTTGACAGGCTACATCCTACTGATGCCTATTATCCGCTCAGCTTTGAGCAGGATTACAGATCAGCAGATAACGCATATATTTAGTTGAAACAGGATGCTGCAGTCCATGTCCTTATATACAGCACATTGCTGAATTCTTTTTGATTCATGGTAAAAGACATGCTGCACACAAAAACAAATAAACAAACAAACAAAAACTCTTGGAACCAACCAACAGACCATTATAGCTCATAGCGTGAGTACATTACACCAAAGGCAACTCCATCACGGTTTGTGTTAATGTTCAGTTCCATCCATAATCTATTATTGCTTGTCCTCTAGTGTTGCAGGCTAGAGCCTGCCATCGTGAGGAAAGAGGTGAGGTACACCCTGGACAGGTCACCAGTTTATGGCTGAAACACAAACAACCATTCAAACTCACATGCACACCTACAGCCAATTTAGGATCCCCAACTAACCTAACAAGCATGAAGCCTGGACACCTAGAGAAAACCCACACAGGTGCAGGGAGAAAAGTTGGCAGTATTATTTAAAAAAAAACAAAAAACGGTAGTCCTGTGCCCTGGAAAAATAGTCAGTTTGGCCAATGCAAGAAAGTGTAGACGCATTGTCCATATTTATATACAGTCTATGGATTCAGTGTACCCCAAGTGTAGCTTTAAATTATACTTTTACATTTGGATACAATTGCATTATATTTTCCATATACTTTCTTATAATGAATATAGCCCACGAAAACCAACAATTAATGTATCCCGCTGACAAACATTCCATGTCTTTCCATGACTTGTGTTTTTGTGCGATTTTGTTGAGGAATCTTCAGCCACCATTGCTCCTGGAGGGTACATACCTCTGAACAGCACCATGGACAGCGGTCAGGACAAAAGTGAAAGTTCCAAATGATTCTCCAAAGGCTGATTCTCCAGAACCAGATCGATTTTTTCAATTCTGTCAGTAATTTAGCTGATTTATTTTCATTCAGAGTTGCAGTTTAATTGTAAAAAAAATGCTGATAACCTTTAACTAGGTAACTGCATTGACAAGGATGCTATGCAGAATAATAAATAATAAAGAATAATAAAGAAGTCATAGCACTCCTATTTCCAGTTAGATAAGGCAAATCCAAACATTCTGTTTCTACATTTACCACACACAGGTATTCAGGAGTTACACTGGTAACGTGGAGCTGCAGCTCTTAACCACACATACTAACGTACTGAATGGAACAATAGAAATGGCTTGAATGCTTAGGCGAGCAACAGCAGCGAGGAGAGCCGGCACCGGAGGCACTGAGCAATAGGAACATTCCCCTGACCCGACAACAGAGAAGACAATTCAAAGCGAGTCAAGAAATCAAAAGTCACACTGAAATGCGAGAAAAGATTTCAAAACTTCACAGATTTCTCGGCTGCGTTTTGAGAACAACAGTGCCTTTTGCAGTACGGCCCTGCGTTCTGAAAAAGCGGAGGCTCCGACAAGCTTGCCTTCCTCTCGCCATCTCCTCTTCCCTCCCACACAATGGGATTAACGGCGCTTGTTTCGGCTAATTTGACAGTTGTAACTCAATAGACGTGGACATAAATAGGCGTGTGTGAGAGGGAAAAAAAAAAAAAAAAAAAAAGTGCATCACCGCTACAGCACTCACATAGCCCATGGTGGTGCACGGCGAGCATGTGAGAGTTTGGCTTGGTCGGCCCACTCAGCGCAGCGGGGCGCCAGGCTAGAGAGGCAGGGAGAGGGAACATGTTGTTTTATATATTGCAAAGAGACACTTCTTCAATTTAATTATTTATTACGACTCCAAGCCACCGAGACACGCCGCTATTTGATTCCCCATTCGCGGACAGACTTTGATGTTTAATAAGGGCAAGCGCGCACGCCAGTCGGACCTCCACAGTGGGCTGATCCTCACAGCGGGAATACAGAGACGGGGAGAAAAAGAGACACTGGATAAGAGGAGGGCAGAGAAAAATGGGTAGAAGATGCAACAAAAGAGAAATACAGATTTGGTGCAAGAAAGGAAATAAGTGGAACAGCTAATTCATGCTTAAGAACAGGATGCAGGATATGATGAATGGAGAGGGAGAGTAGGGATGGAAGGGAAGAAGCAGGGGAGGAGGGAGGTAGGAAGCTGCGCTGGAAGGCAGAGTACATCTGACTCTGACAATAAGAAGGATTAGAGTAGTGACAGGGACTAGCCTGCAGCACCCTTCTCACTGTCACGGAGCGAGTGTGTTGTGTTGTACTAACACCACCTTACTCCAGCCATCCTTAACTCACCACTTGTTTTACGCCCCCATGCACTCAGACATGATGGGTCACGGAATACTTTACTGGATGTTGTTGGTATTGTGTACTCAGTTGTAGTTGAACTATTAGTTTTAAGAAATCCAATTTGGTAACTTGAGACTTAATCAAGTAAATGCTGATTGTTTCTGTGTGTTTCTTGTTGTGGACTTCCTGGTGCCTGAACAGACTGAGCTCAGTCTGAATTGTCAGTGGGTCATTCTGTACTGTTGCTGTTGTTGAGCTCTTTGCTGAGCTCAGTTTTATTTCTGGTGGGAAAGTGTTGTTTTTGGGTTTTGTGAAGCCTCGCTGTATATCTAAATCAGTAATATGAGTTATTGATTATTTTTGGTTGGCTTTGTTGATATTTGGCTATTGCAGATTTAGTGTCTGTGAACAAAACATTGTGTTGGTTCATGAGATCAATTTCACAGTTTTTTTAATTCATGACTGTTTCTTTGTGTTACCTCCCTCATCCTCTAGTCCACCCTTGGGAGTGTACAAGAACTATGTTTATGTACATTCCTCTGCTGCCTGAACCTAAGCACAATCAGTTATTTTCACCCATCAGTCACAACATTAAAACCACTGACCGGAGAAGTAAACTACTGGACCCGGCATGTCACTTAGACATGTACCACCCACTTAGACCAGACCAGGCCCCTCCACCCCATAGCAATGACACTCCTTGATGGCAGCAGCCACCCCCAGCAGGAGGCAGCCTGACACACACACACACATGCACACACACACACACACACACACACACACACACACACACACACACACACACACACACACAAAGGGATTAGGAACAAGTCAAAAACAAACAAACAAACAAGCAAAAAAAAACAAAACAAAACATGAAGAACAGGATTATTGGGAAGGTGGTCATAATGTTGTGCCTGATCAGTGTGTATGTGAATTCCAGCCTTGACAGTTGAGCAATATGTTTACCTCTCCTGAATGTAATCAAGCAAGCAATAACTTTGTAACCAAGCAGAAAAAGCATTGCTTCTAGAAAACAGGGTTGAAGACAAGACATATTTCAGGGAATAAATAAATAAATAAGTAAATCAGTATTGGAATTGGATTTATTTTCACTTACTGTATGTATGAACACCATACGATGGTTCTATAATTTACTATAGAAGCAAAATACTCTCAATCCAACACCAAGGAAAGCGTGGACAATTGGTTTTGTGACAGCAGCAGAAGAAGTTAATTGTAGCCGACTCTGGAATTCCTGTTGAATCTCTGTTTGTTTTCTGTTCACGCTGCGGCATCCATGGCCAGCTGAGCTTCTAAACTCTTGAAACAAAATAGAGGAACAGTCCTCAGAAAAAGAAAAAAAAAAGGAAAATCTAAAATCTACAATTGCCCGCACTCCGTTCAACGGCAATTATGTGAGATGATTCGAATGGGCCTTGATGTGAAATTGCTTTGTCCAAGGTTCCCAATTACAGTTTTCTACTTTTCATCAATAGCTTTGGTGATTGTTCCACTGGGGGACGACAGAACAAACCAATGAAGTGGTGAGGATGACAAACTTTAACAGTGAAGAAAGGAAATGTTGATGTCAAACACAGATGTAGCTAATATTAGAAATTACTGCATTGAGACTGAACAGATCAAGCAAACAGATCAGTCAAATACTACACTGACACACGGTTACCAGTTAAAACCTGGTACATTATACTGGTATTGTATGCAGTGTCCTGCTCCTTTAATCTGCCCTTCCTGTGGCCTTGATTCCACCTGTGTGGCAGTCAGTGGCTGTCTTTGCCCCCACACCTCTCTGCAGAGAGGCAGATTGGAGACATGTTGGCCCTCAGCATGACTTATGTAACTCACAGCAGGTCCCGGGACACATGCATACACATTCAGAATCGCGCGCACACCTAGATGCACACATACACACATGATCCCCTCACGGCTCGTCACCTTACCTTCAGAGGTTTTGCATAATCTCTCCTACCTTTAGTGCCTCTGTGTACGTGTGTGTGTGTCTAAGAGAGATTTTGGGTAATGGCGTAATTGCAGGTGAGCAGCGAGTGCAGCAGGGGTCTTGACAGAAAGTGGCAAAAGGATTAGAAGATTGCCTGAGCATCCTAGACGCAGTCTTCCCTTCACTGATACACTAGCGGCACACACACATGCACACACTCAGCAGTGGGCCCAGTTGGGTTCAGTTCGCTTGTGTGTGTCCAAGCATCCTGTGAATCCTGGACAAGGACACAGTGGCATCACAGAGCCCATCTGTGGGACAGAGAGTGGGGACATCTGTCCATTTGACACACACACACGCACGCACGCACACGTCTGTGTGTAAGATTCATCAAAGAAACAGTGACAAGACACCGAGAAGCACTACACAATAGTGTTTCCCTGCGTGTGTGTGTGTGTGTGAGAGAATGAGAGAGAGACAGGGATGTCTGGAGTGCACGCTCTGCACTCGTCTGTGTGCTCACAGCTGTGCTCAATCACCGCTGTCAACTCATCAGCACCATTATACGGCAGGCAGACAGTCCCTCTACTCTCACGGCTTATGTTAAGAGCCTCACCTGCACATATACACCAGTCAGCCACAACATTAAAACCACTGATAGGAGAAGTAAATAACTTTGACATTCGCGTGGATGTCACTTAGACCTAGACCGCCTAGGCCACACCAAACCAAACCCGCCCCCTCAACCCCACAGTAATGACACTCCTTGATGGCAGCAGCCATCCCCAGCAGCTGCGCATCTCAACCAGAAACACTTACACTTCAGGGACATTCACTAATTGATCTATCTCTTGATCAATCTTAAAACGGTTTAGTCCACATCACAGAGTATTGGGAAATTCTGACGCATTAGAACATTTGTCTCGCGTAGGGGGAATCCTCATAGCGACGTATATATATATATCTACAGGGGTGCTGTGGATTAATGGATTTATTTAAACCAATCACTGTTGTCTTGGAGCAGGGCTAAGACCAGGTAGCTTTACAAAGGGGCACTTGTTTTGGTGCAATAAACAAAATGCATGAGTTACTTTGATGAAGGGAACTTCTATTATGAGTAAATAACACTTTGATCCTATGAAATTATGAGGAAAATCTCTTAAAACCTCTTAAAACACGTTGATATCATGCATACGTTTCACTCAATTCCCAGTACAAGACCTGTCACTGTCAGCTGTCTGCCCTCACAAGATGCACCACCATCACACTACTCTGTCCATCTGTCTGTGATGTCTATCCGTCCATCCATCCACCCATGCGTGCATCCACCTTCAACACAGTAAAATCTGCTGGTTTGCTGAATGCTGAAATATCACACCCTAAGGCCTGCATCAATTACACACACACAAACACACACAAACACACACACACACACACACACACACACACACACGTACACACACACACACACACACACACACACCTGGCAGGTCTCAGCCTCCCAGATGTTTCCTGTTTTTAATAAAAGAGAGTGTGCCATCACAGGAGGATGGGAGGTGGTGGTGGTGGTAATGGGCTGTGAATGGATATGTGTGGAAAAGAAAAAAGAAAAAAAAGGAGAGCAAGGCTTCTGGGATGAAGAGCAATGGATAGGAAGACAAAGAGAAAGTCGGAGCAGGCTGCGAAGGTAGGGATGGGAATACAACAGAAATGAAAGGAGATGCAACGCTGCCAAACTAAGATGCGAGGATTGAAAGTGAGACAGACACTGAGACGGGAAAGTGGGATACGGCCGGACAAGCAGAGTGAACGACTCAAGCACGGGATTAGTTGACAGATGAATAGTTGAGTCCCTTGTTCCTGCCTTCCCCTGCTTTTCTGCAACTCCCTCCTTCCTTCTCGCCATCTTTCCCTCTCACCAGCTGCTTTTGCTCTCCAATCAAATCTGATGTGAGGCGAGCAAATACTGATTCCAAACATCCTGAGAAAGACAGATTCGTGTCACCCAGTTCCTCGGTTAAGATTTGGACTAACAGGGAGTCATATCCAGCTTTTTGTTCATTTACCATTGAACTTTAGACAGCGTTACAGGCAGGGGTAAAACCATCTTTCACCGAAGGCACACACACTCAATAAAACATTCAAAATCAGTATTCACGTTTTACGACTGCAGCACAACATCAAACAGGAGATTCAAGATGTTCCATGCATCATTTTAAACACATTTCTTGGTAATTCGGCTTGACTATCATCTCCGAGAACCTCGCGTTCTTGACTGGAATTTAAAACAAAGTTCCGTGGGCTAGATCAAAGTGTGACTGCACAGTGTTCGATTTGCAGGGCTTGTAGGCTTTAAAGGACCGTTAAAAATAAAACGGGGGATGCATTGTACTTTTCTTATAGCTGGCTATTCTTCATGTCGGTGGTTTTAATGAATGATCACACACTGGAAATCTTCCAGTAATGTCAGCAAACTGTAAGACAAAAATGACCTGTAGATCCCCGTATACTCGGAGTCTATTCTAAACACTAGATGTAGTTAATACCAGACTCATCAGAGAATGGACATGGACCTTCTGAGGGTGTCCTGTGGTGTCATTGCTATGGGGTCGAGGTGCCTTGTCTGGTCTAGGTTGTAGGTAGTACATTTCTAACTAACATCTATATGAATGTCAGGTCCAAATGTTTCCCAACGGAATATTGTATTGTCACAAGATGGTCAATGTTATTTACTTCTCTCACTGGTAATGTTTGTGTATAATATGTAATAAAGAATCTGTATCTATAAGCACTGGAGTGGGAAAGCTGTTTGCTCTACACTACCAGCCTTCTCATTTAATTCAATGGGAAGGTGTGTCTAAAATTTTGATTGGTAGAGTACATCACTTTGTATAAAATGCTACAAATATGTTTTTTTTTTTAAATTATTATTATTATTAATTCAATTGTGTCAGTGTGCGAAGCAACTGTGTGCCTAATTTTTCTGAGTTTTCCAGAATGAATGTTAAATAATATATAAATTACACATATACAGTGGCTTTCCATCGAAGAGCACCTTTGGAGCAAAGGGCGGAAGGAACAATTTATAGATGTCCCAACTCCTGCTCCACAGCTGCCCATTATGATTATGTAATGAAACAAACAGCAGTCTCTTGCATTAAAGTTTGATGTTATGTGGACCCAACTATCTACCCTGACCTCATTCAAGATTAAAGTTTTCTGTGAGAGGCAGAAAGCAGTGGACACAGTCTGCTGTGTTCAAGGACCAATCATAGTGTGGTTCCTGCCCTTTGATTTATCACTTCAGTTACATTGTTATGTTGAACCAGTCAGCAAAATGCGATAATTCATTAGCTCACCTCATTGGGACCAACTCATCATTTAAATTAATTTAGCCCATAGTTGCCCAGTTGCATCCCTGGGTTCCGCTTTCACGATTACACCTCACACATTGCCCATGATGTGTCAATTAATGTTTTATTAATTTTAGAAGTTTGTCCTTCCATTCACCCACCCATTAATTTACCTTGAATCCTTGATTTGTCAAATTCAGCAGTTTTCAAGGTTTTTTGAAGCTTCTGGGTGCCATCAAGGCGAAACTCTCCCCAGAACCCAAGACGGACCTTCAGTGCAACACTAAACTTCTATTCCTTATGTTAATTTACAACACAGAGAAAGCAGAAATTCTAGCACTATACCCTCATGGAGCGAACGCGCAGGAAAATGTCTGAGTCATAAATCTTTGGCTTCATTGCTGATTTCCTCATTCCACAGTCTCCAGCCCATTTCATGCATCTTGTAAGTTGATGAAGCTCTGCCAGGGCGCCATTTCCATTTCACAGTACAATACGAAGCCATAAACAAAACCACATGAATCACTGTAAACAATACCGGCGACATGACAAATGCCACATGGATGCGCTCGCAACATGTGCCACGTGAGTTCCTGCCGCCTCTTGCCACCGACACGAGTTACTGTCAGGAAACAAGACAGTAACAAGCGCAGGGCCGTAGAAAAATGCTTTGCGATGTTCCCAAGAGCAGCCAGTTCTAGACGTTCCCTCCACCTCCAACTCCACCCACCCCCCCCCACCCACCACGCCACCCGCAGACGCACATGCACCAGTCAACAACACCCTCAATCTGCCGGGCTCAGCGGCGGGAGGGGGATCTGGGATGTGACAAATCAGCCGAGACCCTGACAGTCAACTTCATGCCCAGCGATAATGAGCTCCCGCCGGAGACAACTCTCACGGGGGGCGCACGGCGACATGGAAACACGTTAACTTTGTGCTAATCGGCCGATGCGGCATGTGTAAAGAATTAGAGAAAGAGAACAAAAAAATAAAATAAACTAATTGATGCTTATTTTCTTAGTGAGAATTGTGTGACAATATGAGAGGGAGGAGGAGGAGAAGGAGGAGGAGGAAGAGGAGGAGGAGAGTGATTTAAAGACAGGCAGATGGGCGGACAAACACCAGGAAGAGGGGATGAGTGCGGGAGTCTCCACAGAGGCTCCGAGTATGTGTTGGATGTGCGGGAGATGAGGACGAGCCGGATCAGAGCACATGGTTTCAGTGCTGCGTAAGCCTCCCTGGGTACGGCAGGTGGAGGCTCTGGTGTGTGTGTGTGTGTGTGTGTGTGTGTGTGTGTGAGTGTGTGTGGCGCGTTGCAGAGCAGGTGCGCGAGTTGCTGTATCACTTTGAAACGCCTAGAGCTGCACAGGAGATAAAGGAGGTCTAATTCAAGCTGGTGTGTGGGGAGTGGAGTGAGTGGGCCGGTGCTCACTACTCTTTCAGGTAGTCTTGGTGTTTTTCTTAAGCCTCTATCATTTGACTGTAGACATCAGGCATAACATTATGACCACCTGTCTAACACACGTCTCCTTTGTGCCTCCAACATAATTGTGACTCATCAGAGAATGGACATGGGTCTTCTGAGGGTGTCCTGTGGTGTCTGGAAACAGGATGTTGTTAGTGGGGGCCTTTGGGTCGTATGGGTTGAGGATCATCCAACAGAAGCTTGATCAGTTTAGGATCTAGTGAATTTGGAGGCCAGGTCAACACCTTGGTCTAGGTTGGCACCATGTCTAAGTAACATCCACATGAATGCCAGGTCCAAATGTTTCCCAGCAGATCATTGAATTGTCACAAAATACTCAATGTAATTTACTTCTCCTGTCAGTGATTTTAATGTTGTGGCTGATCAGTGCATATATATACTGTATATAGCTGCTTGCCCATGCCATCACCTTTGGGTTCAAAATCAAGGAAACTATGACAACTTGGAAGCAACACGTTACAGATGTGCTAACTGGATAATTGGATTCTAACTATATATTAAAGTTTGATGTTTTGTTGGCCCAATTATCTACCCCAACCACACTGAAGATTCAAGTTTCCGCAGAATTCACTTAAACCCAACTGATCATGTGGAAGCATCCCTTTTGTAGGCCGCACACGAAAGTCGGCTTGAGCTAATAAGTAAAATATTCACATGGTTAAGTGCAGTGAAGTTTGAGACAATAGATCAGCCTTCAGTGCGCAGCGTTTAGGTGCTTCACAGATGGCTGTCTGAAGTGCTGATGGTACGACTAGCGATGCGAGGGATTTCTACCTGCCCAGAGGACTCAAACTTTTTGTGGATTTACTTGTTTCAAACTTTGAGTAGGATTTTTCTATTTATCTCCGCACAAAAGAAAAAAAAAAACTGACAAGTCTGTCGCCAACTTCTGAAATTGAAGCAAGAGACACAGAGGCACAGTGTGTGTTCCAACAAGGGGGAAAAAATGCTTCATAAAATTTACACCATGTTTCTTCCATTAATATCATCTGTGCTTTTTCCATGCTGCAGGTGCTGCTATGCGGGGTTCTAGTTTTGAGTAGTGGCACTTTTTTTTTTTTTTTTATTCCAATCAAGCACTGGTTGGGGGCTTGCAGAGGCAGGAAAAGCAGCACAATTTCACTGCAAAAACCTGTCAGAAAGTGTTTCGAGAAATATGCGCCGACCCGTGGATTGTTATCCGGAGCACCGCTGCAGCCAGCGATAGATTTTTTTTAACAATATTGACGGCGATAAAAGCAATTTGTGCTTTGCTGCTGTTAACAGAAAGTGACCCTTTTCTTTTTTCCCTTGACTCTTCTCTAAATCTAATTCCTTTCCTTCGCCTGGTCCCTCAGGTTGGAAGCCTGGCAACTTTAGGAGTAATACAAAGAGACGCGCCACTGCTTCACCTGTTTTCCGAGCATCCAGTGATTTTCTGGCTTCAACGATATGTCAGGGGGAGGAAGGGGAAGAAATCCTTCCCCGTCTTGTCTTGTCGTGTCTTGCGTGCAGCATGTGGCATTTTACACCACCGCCAGGACCCACCCCTCCCAACAGCGTCCTTTACTTTTAGCCATAATGAAGGGCCGTTTAACTTGCATTTAGAAGCGCTGGGGGAAGCACATTTGTCCCTTCCTGTTCTAAATAATGACCAATTACCAGGGAGTGTGAGGTGGGCTTCAGTGCTGCGGATGAGACGCTTCAGACAGCGGAAAAGCTGTCACGGGTGGGCGGCTGGGTTTCGGGAGGGGAGCGGGTGTTAGGGCCTCTAATTGGAGGCAGATTTCAAACTGATATTTTCTGATGATGCTGCAGCATGAGGGACAGGAAACGAGAGGAGGAGAGCGGATGGGAAGGTAAACACGGAGAGGGGAGGGGAACGTGTGGAGCAAGAGGAGAGCCCACAAAGAGAGACGGACAGACAGTGGAAATGGGGAAAACAGAATGAGGGATGATGAAAACACTAAGAGATGGAGGATGACATGAAGCAGGATAGAAGGAGAGAGAGAGAGAGAAGAGAGGACAGGCCCAACTGCTGTTTGTCTAACAGGGATAATATTCCACCAAAGTCTAATTCTGTCCATAAAAGCTGTTTGACTTTTTTTTTTTCTCCCGCAACCCCACCCCCCCTTTCAGAGTGATAGTTGCCTTGGCAACCGTGGCAAATCTTCCTTTTCTCAAACAGATGTCCCATTTAGTTGGAAATTAGAATGTGTAAAAAACCCACGAGACGCAAATTATTTCAAAGTTCTCCGGTGGAGAGAAGGAGGCGAGGGGAGGGGGAGAGGAGGAGAAAAGAACAAAAAGAAAAAAAAAGAGAAGAGAGTACACCCCACCCCCACCCCCTCCCCCTTCGCCTCGCTCATCTTCTCTCACCGCGGTCTCCTGCGCTCCGGCGTGTGAATCATGGAGATTAGCCAGATCATCCAGAGCTAGCGGCCCGTTCAGGGGAAGAGGAGAAAGTGTCGCGGGCGGTTGGGTGGGCAGAGGGGTGAAAGGAAGGGGTGGCATGCTTGGCTCCCTCTCGTGCATCCGGGATGGGGTGGGGGCAAGTGGCAAGAACTACAAGCCCAGTGCCAGCCTGGCAGAAGGGACAAGTCGCGGTACAGATCACCGAGCTGCCCTCAAGGGAAGAGCGGAGTCTGTCCTGTTGTCCCTGCACACTGCAAGAAATACCCTGCTCCCTGGCTAATCCCATTTAAATCAACACAATTTGTGTTACTTCCTACATCCTTGTTACAAATAATCTTCTGCAAGAGAACATGCACCTTAAAAAGCTCTTTAATGTGAAATTAAAGAACTGATAAACATTTCCTTAAAAAAAAAAGCTCCAATTCTTGCCATTTGGTTGAATTAATTGCTCTTGTTTCAGATGCAAATTAGTTCTTGGAAAAGTACCCACTTTATCTGAGTGTTTGATTAGATTTAAAGAAGAAAAAAATCCACCCAAAAAAACACTTTAAGCACTGCAGGGAGAAAAAAAAATCTGGCTGGGACGAGTGATTAACTGGCAAATTAAAAAGAACATGACGTCAAGACATTTGCAGCCCAGCTACATGAGAAATACAAAGAGAAACGTACCAGAGAAAACATGCACCGCTAGACCAATCACAGCGCAGTACACGTAATAATCCAGAATACACTGGCTCTATCTCAACGACCATTCAAAAGAAGTAAATCACAAATAAAAATGTGAAATTTCAGGCAAATTTTGCTTTTTAAAACCCCTTTAACACAACCCCATACTACACTACGAGGCATTACTTTTCTCCAAGGGTTTCTGTAAAATCTAAACCTAATCCTTCTTACACTGCTTCTCAGAGATGGAATCAAGTCACTCATGCACAAGTCCCAAGTCTTTTTTTGTTGGGGCAAGTGAAGTCAAGTCACAGGTTATGTCAAATCAAGTCCAGTCCTGTAACAGATCAAGTCAAGTCACATTATTGCAGTCTTTCCTTCAGATATTAGTAACTGTCAAATAATATTATTAGCCAACCTGTTTAAAAAGTTTGACATTTTAATTACTGATATATTCAATAAAATATCTGAAATCAAACAACACAAAACACAAATAAAATTTAAAAGTATTTGTTATTATTTTTCTATTTATTTTCTGGCATTTTCCTACTCTGTAAATCTGTGAAACAGAAGTGTTTTTATCTATTAACTAACTCCTTATTAAACCACATCTACTTAATTTATTCTGTTTTACAACCATATTTACAGTTTTAAAGCTATATTTATCTCAGTGTTTCCCAACCTCTTAAGCCACGGCACATATAAAAGTTACTGTCTTTTAAAACCATATTTAAGTTCTGAAAATGCTGTGTCCACGCTCATATCAAGCAGCGCATGCCTTGATTGTCTGGTGTATTTGGTGACCCAGGCATTCTGGTTAGCTGGAGTTGGTTGGACTTAATTATTTAAACCACAGACTGTTAATAAATACGGACAACATGTCCCCACTGTGAGTATATGGGCGGTGCCATCTTGCGAGTTCAGAGCCAGATTCTAATCAGTACGGTCCAAGAGTGGAGCCACGATATGGATGACCCACCCACAGTTCTGCCAGAGTCTCGCGTTTTCATTTTAACACATACTGTGCTCTGCTCTGCTCTCCACCAGTTACAAAGAAATTATGGATTACACACTGTACTTGTTATTTATATTTTCCTATTCTCTTTGTGCTACGGGACAGCTTCACGGAGCGGTTGGCATGGCAATCGGTAGTCATCATGTTGTCACATCCTGTTTCCATATTATCAAATAATTGAAACGAAAGTTATCAGAAAAATGGACACTTCAGTATGCATCAACATTATATTAACTACCTGAAATGACAGAAACCATCCTTGGAAAAACTTATTTGAAGTGTATTTAAGTGCTATAGTTTTGTCCACGTCTCATCCACTAACATGAAGGGGGAGGAGCTTATGAGCTATGCTGCAGCCAGACACCAGGGGGAACTCTACTTGCTTTGGCTTCACTTTTGAGTTGCTGTTGGTCCACATCTCTATTTATGGTCTATGGTTTAGACCAAGATGGCCAAGCACGATTGGTAGCATGCTCTGTAAAGGGAACCACCGACAAACTGCTTCTTTGCACTGACATGTTTAGTTTGCTTTTGTCTTTTGTCTTAATAGTGGTTAATCTGTACAATCTTGTGTTGTACAAGACACTTGCAGCAAATGAAGCTGTTTTTTACAGGAACTGAGATGACATTTCTTACAGCATTCATGGCATCCTGACTCTCTCTGCCCTGTGGTCAAACTCTGAACACAAACGTTTGTGGACACACTGGAGAGACTGAAAGACAAAGGAGTAATGAGCGCAGTGTAGGTGTGTGAGCGTGGTGTGCTGAGTGTGTAGAAGCAAGACGAGAGACACTGAGGCGAGGAGGAACATAAGGACGGAATCACTTTAATTCGTTTTTTTTTTTCCTCGACAATGGCACATGCTTTGGGGAGAGAAGGCATGTGTGAAATGGAGGAAAATGCCCCGTAGCATACAATAACACTCAAGCGCACACAAATGCTGACACACACACCCACACATGTTGAAGTCCTGCCCCTGGAGGCCATTTAACAGGTAATTTAAAGAGAAATCCCTCCAGGGAAACGACACAGTAAATGTCCTCTCGTCTGCTCTACCTCCCTCCATAACTGTTTATTCAGCTACGGGGCTGCAGACTGGCAGCACTTAGGAGGGAGATAAAGATGAAATTGGAGAGGAGTAGGAAGACAGAAGAAGGGGAGTATGGAGGGTGGGGGGTATGGAAAGTGACAAGTGTTAAAGTAGGCCAATTCTTTTTTTTTTCTCCTTTCTCCTCCACCAACCCCCTTAAGCACCCGTTTATTAATGTTCAGTGTTCGTAGGCTACTTTATTTGGGTCCTCTGGGAATGTAATTGCTACTGGGATGGAGGTGGGAGATGGAGGGATGAAAGGATGGAGGATAGAGAAGGACAAGGCTCGGGGGAATGGAGAGTCTCAGAGTGAATCAGATGTTAATTTAGTTTGGGCTCTGGTGAGAAGGCCCAGAAAAGCATCAACTCCCAAATGTACATCTCTCTGACTTTTTATCTTTAAGAGGGCACACAGTGTTGCTCTGTGCTTTATGCCACTGACTACAACCCAAGCATATACTACATTACTTAAGACAGTGTTCTAATGCATACATTTATAGAATAATCTAATTTCTTCCAGACAGCCAGTTGTTTCACTTTGTTTCTGTAAATAATGAAAATCAACTTGGAAAATGAAGGTATTCAAATTTTAGTGGGTGTACATTATACTATCAGGCATAGCATTATGACCACCTTCCTAATATATAGTGTAGGTCTCCCTTGTGCCTCCAGAACAGTTGTGACTCATCAGAGAATGGACATGGTCCTTCTGAGGGTGTCCTGTGGTGTCTGGCAACAGAGTGTTGTTAGTGGGGTGCTACGGGTTGAGGGGAGGGTGCTCTGTGGATCATCCCACTGATACTTGATCAGTTTGGGTTTCCCAGGAGAACATTGCAGTGCCATAGGATGGTCAACATTATTTGATTCTCCTGTCAGTGGTTTTAATGTTATGGCTCATTGGTGTCCAGTGACTAAAATTTAAATTTTACATTAAGAAAGAACTTGAAAGACCTTTGTGCTGATAATAGATATGATTTGGATGATCCTGCTGACTGATGTCTATGTTTGTTCTGGTACACGAACACACCAAGATGAGGGTTTCCAGGTTTTGTCTACTGAGAATTACAGATGCCACTGACCAATGGTTTTGACCGAAACTGAGTTGGATGCTCTCCACACACCACCAGGTGAATAAGCCAAGTGTTGACCTGGCCTCCGAATTCACAAGATCCATCCTCTGATGAGACACAACTGTTTTGCAGGCATGAGAGAGACCTACATAATATCAGGAAGGTGGTCATAATGTTATGCCCGATCAGTGTAAGCGTTGCTTGTCTAGGTTTCAGGTAGTCTTCCCAAGCTAACAGGCTGTATTCAGGAATTCTGTGAATTGTGTTCCTGGTATTTAAGTTACAGTTTGTATGTTCAAACATCCCTCTCCCTAAATTTCCCAACCATAATGCTGTTTTAAAACTAGAATTGGTAAAATGAGAATGTTTTGACTTTATGTAAATGTTAAAGTTACACTCAGGCTGCAAAGAAAACCTCGAGTCCGCTAGAATGACTAGGCTTTTTTGGCAAAAGTGGAACTTTCTCTGGAGCTGAACACATGACACATCCGTCATTCCAAACCTCCAAGGGTCATTAATTCTTAATTTTCCAAAGGAGAGTTGTTTTCTACTGCACTCCGCTACGCCACAGACAGCGTCGCATAGAAGTTGAGTTGCAGCGTTCAGCAGTTTCTCCACAACACGGTGGGAACTTAATGAGATGCAAGAAAAAAAATAAAGAAATGCATCACTCTGGAAATTAACATCTTAGACGTGCGCAGGTGCATTGGTGACGGGACAAAATGGTGTCCAATTAGAGGTATGTAAATGACTTGCTAAAGACAACATATAGTTTTTAAGAGACTAAAGAAAGTCTGCTACCTTACGTCTGAATGAGGGGGACCTGCTTTAGTGGCCTTGTAACCTTTCAGTGATGAGTCATTCAAATAACAACCAGAGATCCCAAGAATCGTTTTAACTTTATGTTTTTTGTGAACATTTTGTTAATTCTTCTACTGTGCTTCTGATTCCAATATAGCAACTATTTCTTACATCTCAGAAATCAGACGGTCGGTGAACCTACCAAAAGAGACTCCCAATGTGATCCTTGTTCAAAACCACATTATCACATAATGGCACGGTGATACAAAAGCCACTAAGTGTACACCGCGATGGATGTGTTATCTACCTACGTTCCTGCAAGTCGGTTTTCATAGCATTCCGTAATGGAGTGTAACCAACGGCCGCCTGGAAGGAAGGAAATCTGTTTAAAAACTGATGGAATTCATGGAGAATGGCTGGCAGTAATGTTAACTAAACTCAGTTTGAAGGCAGCGGGCTAAAACATGCACCGCGGCTGATGGTCGTCACTCGCTCATTGTTTCTCTCCATCATTCAGAACTCTTCGTTCTGTAGTCCCTCCTCATCAGAGGGAGAACAAAGCAAACACAAAAGGCTCCGAGAAGAGAAACGGGGTCAAATTACCTTGATGCCATCCCCGCCATCATTAGACTCATTATCGCTAAAGGAAACGCTTTGCACGTCGCCACTGCATTTTACCTCTCCTTATCCACCCTTCCCCCTGTTTCTCCTTTACTTTACTGAAAACAAGCAAGTTAATTAAAGTCTGCAAGAGTCCCTTCCATTCCCCACTCATCATCGAGGACAAGCCATCAAACGGAACGCAGGTAGTCCATTTCTGTCAAATGAGCGAGCCGAGGAGGAGGAGGGGATGGAGGAGGAAGGCGAAATGGAGGGGGACAGGGAGGAGGAGGAGGAGGAGGAGGAGGAGGAAGAAAGAAAGAAAGAAGAAAACGGCCTCTCTTCATCTCTTTAGTTTTTGATGAGCTTTCTTAATTGGGCCACTATAGAAGGAGAAGTGAATCCTCAATAATTAAAAAATCTAATTAAGGAGTCTTTTGCATCTCCGTCCTTAATTATTCCACACGGAGCAGCGGGGAGCGATACATTTCTGCCGTTTTCATTTAAAGAAGAAAACAGGGTCTCTTCCTTTCTCTCCCCTGTCACTCTGCGCAAATCCCCCGTCAACAAATGGACTACTTTGTCTCTCTCATCGCTGCATGTATTTGTGTGCGTCTGTGAACACACCGTCTGTCTCCCCTGCTTGTCTTCCCCTCCTCAGAGACCATCATTCTATACATTTAAAGAGATTTAAATTATTAGTACCGGCACATACCCAGCGTTCCTCAGCTTTCCTCGTACGCCCGCTGCCTGTCCTCTTTTGCTCTTCCTTTGACTCAACCTTCAGCTAAGTTAAGTAATCAAGAGTGGAAGCTTGAAGACAACAAGAACAGTTTTGAACAAATTAGACATTTATCTTGACCACCGCGCAACACGTCCCCTGGGCACGTGGAATCAAGCCTCTAACCCCATTAGTTTCATAGGTATTATGGCCGCCTCCAAAAATTCAATTATTCGAAGCATCTGCCAGAGAGCCCCGAGCCAAACAGGCACCCGTCAAGGTTTTACACGTCCATTATTCCCTGGAACCGGTCACAATGGGCTAAATAGGATAGGCCCGATGATATTTTGCTCATGCAAATATATAAACCAGCATTGAATTCATCCGGCCGACGAGGATTATGTGTGTATTAAATGCTGACATGTCTCATTTCAAACAGACTGAAACACATCCCTTAGTTAATCCATAGCATTCACACATTGAACATGTCTTCCTGTTTGAGGGAAATGGCAAAAATCTTGTAGACATTTTAATAAATGACAGGGACCCTTTTTAAAAAAGTATATTTGTGCAAACCACTGGTAGACACATCGATACGAATATCTCAACTTCAATGGAAAACGGTGAGCTTGGGACTGAACGTCACAGATAGGTAAGTAGTCCATTAAAAGAAGCACCAAAGCTGTGTCCAAAGACGCATGATTTCTAGTACCACTTTCATGGAGAGAAATAAAGTATCTGCCTTGGGATATCCGGAGGTGGTGTAAAGTTTGAACCTCCTGTTAAGTGTTTTACAGCCTGTTCAGACCTTGCATTAAGCAAGCGACCATCTTCAGGTACGTGTATTCACACCGGACGTTAGAATATAGAGCAAGAAACTGAGCTCAGATCTGGAGATCTATGTATTGTAGGAATTTGCAAATTCTAACTTGGATGCATTTATTTTGTTAGTAGGTAAGTAAGTTAAGTAGTTAGTTCAAAGCTACAAGGACAATATATTTTAAGAGGCTCTCATTACTAATGAATTGACATCACTTACGGTGCTTTTTCCTTTTCGTGTGATCATGTATAATATCAGCTATGTTTTTTTCTGAATGAACGAGGCCAAACTCCAAAAGTACCCCATTAAGCATCTTGAATGCAACTCAGGATACATTGCGTAAGGAATGCTGACACATGTGAACCAAACCACCTCCAAATGTGGTCAGAGATCAGATCTCTTAAATCTCAATGTGTCCTGGGGGTGTTCACACCTGTGTTTACGTGATAGGATCTTAATGCGAGGTCTGAACAAGCCATTAGAGACTGATTAGCTTTCAGCTCATGCATCTGTACTTCACATTGACACAGTGCCTGAAACAATATGACCAAACCCCAACCCTGCAGCATTTAAACAACCCTCTGTTGATTACGTGAGTGAGGGATGTGGTTTCAAAATCTTCTTGCACAACCATATTAATTTTTTATTTATACTGTGTTCACTTAGTGCAACTTGAGCTGTCAATGCAATTAATCACAAAATTTTACACATTTTCATTTATTTGTTTTTTATTTATTGGTTTTAAATCTACCTAGAAGGGCTATTTTTCAAGTTTGTACCACTCTTATCTCAGCTGTTCAGAAAGCTCCCCTCTCAGTTCAGACTGACGAGAGAACCATCTGACAGGACTTTGAAGCTGAACTTGCTGTTCAAAAGACACGTGTCATTATCGATCTGTGTTGATGTGGGCACAAAAAACACTGGGAAAAAAGACTAGTGTGTCCACCAGTTTGTTTCTGCTTGCTATCTTCTCTTTCTTCTTTTGAGATGTTTGGCAGTTTTGAACCTCCAGGGTTTATTATAGACCCCTTCACGGTTTGTAAACAATGTGATGCTTTTTGAGGGGCGGGGCTTAACCGGATGCCAAACATCTCAAACACTATAGCTTGTAAACGGCGGTTAGCATATTTTAATGGACTGTTTTGGCACAAATGGACAAAGAAAACGCATATTTTACAGAATATACTGATACACTCACTCTCTAAGACCGTGAGTGTTATTTTAAAACATTGACTCTGACTGATTCCCCGACCCCTACACTCTCAGGACACAGAGGGGATGAAGTCTGGTCTGTCTTTATCACATGAAGCCTCTCCAACAAAGTTATAACAAGAACCAAACAGAACCACTGTGGATGGTAATGTAGTGAATGCAACTTCTGCTTGGACACCCGTGAAACTTTTATGTTGCGTTAGCTCTCGGTTAGCATTAGCAGTAACGTGAAACAAGAATTGCCTAAATGATTAACTTAACGTAATTTCAGTCAAGATTTAGTCTAACCCATAATGTTATCCAGGGTGAAACTGATGATTCATTACATGTTAATCTTATTTCACTCCAGTCCTTTCTTTTAATCGCCAAAGCCAAACCAAAGTTGTCTATGACTGGCAGTGGCTGGTATGTGATAAAACTCCAAGTTAGTGTTTTTGATTCATTGCTTTTGGCACCCAAAAGCAGGCATAGCTGATTTTCATGGTTGAAAGTTACAGTGTTTGCCTCAAGCTTCCTTCTGTTTTGCCTCCTGCCTCCAACATCGTGAGGTTGCAGTGACGTAGGCCTGACAGACAATGACAGAGGTCTTTTAAAACCATTACAACCACTACAACGGTACATTACATCCTGCTTGCTTCCACAGCATTACTAGTCTGAAAAGCCAGTATGACTTCCTATGCCAGGCCATACTGTTGGTCAGTCATTTCCTTTTTGCAAAACTACGCTTTGGGCCAAGGAAATAATAAAAGAGCATGTTTGCATTGATCTCACTTTAAAAACAGTTCCCTAGTTTTAACATGAACATTTCTCCTTTGTTGCGCATTATGAGCAACAAAATTAATTTACACTTGAGATACTGGTACCAGGGTTTTGGTCCATTTTGTTTTGTTGTTGCTTCTTTTAATTGCAATTCACTTGAAATTTAACTGTAATCAATAATAAGTTCACATTATTCAGTCAACTAATAAGTCAGTTGAGGCTACCGGTTGGGGGGAAACCTAACCCGCTGTCACAAGCAGATTAAACTGAATGGATGTCCCTAGACTGAACAAGTGTGTCAAGTGTGACAGTCTTCCCCTACTGTAATTGTACAGAGGAGGGAGGAGGAAAGTGTGCCACAATCCTTTCAGTTTTCGAGCCGATACATACCTGTTCGACATTTTCAAAGAAGAGCCAGTTTTGTTTTACAAGATGTTTCAACTCCACTTCCCATCAGACGCGAGTTTTTTCTTAATTGGCTGCTGATGAAAAGATCGCACAGAGCGAGCAGCGCATACTCATGGCTGTGTTCGTGCCCGTGGAGGAGTGGCTCCGTGAAAGTGTAAAGCTGCGCGTCCCGGCCATGCAGCTCATTATTAATAATGACTCAGATGTCATTAGCCGAGGTTGCCAGATTGGTTTCTGCTGCCGAGAATCTTAGTTGCTAAATTATGAGTAGAGAGTATCTCTGTAACATGCTAAGCACCCAAGAGCTGTGATACCAGCTGGTGAAACTATTATGTACTTGTGTGTGAATATTTGATTTTCAAAAGTAGATTTTTTAAAGCAGTATCCAGTCCAGTATTGCAAAGATGGAGCAGAGTTTTAATTAAAAATGACAGTGGGTAAATCCTTAGAATTTATTGCTTAGAAATGTATTCATAAATAAAGGCAAACACTCTCATCTTGTATTTCTACTGGCTTCTTCAATATCCCTGAAGCTTATAATGTTCCGAGTAAACAATTCTGCAGCCGATGATGTTTTTACATGGTTTACGCTTACTTTACTGAAACAATGATACACAGGGTTTGACTTCGAATCTATCACCCCGGCAGCAAGTAAATGTGAGACATTTTCTTCGGTGGAGAAAGTTGACATCCCATAAAAATGGTAGCCTAAATACAGCTACAGAACATTCTTCATGCATTGCTTAGCTCTTGTTGTTTGGGGTTATTTCTGGTATAAGTAACAGACTTTAACAGTTTAGCAAATAAATCACAGCTTCTGCACAGCCACCACCATCACATACACTTCATTACTTTTTTTCTTCATTGTTTTTTTTTTACAATACAATACAAATTGTGCACCTACGTCACATTCTCTATATTCTAAAAGGTAAAAGCTATTATTTAAACAATGGCCAGGTCGGCACAAATGTATAAATAGCAGGGGGGAAACGGGTGGTTTGATAAATTCAACAAAATGTGCCGTACTATCTGTAGTCATGCCGCAGTGTTTATTTTTTAATACAACACCAGGTAAATACAAAGGGAGCAGTGAAGTGACATCAGCATTTTAACAGGCTCAAAAGGAGCAGACTTGGTATGGAAGTGACTCTTTGTTAGCTTTCCTATCAGTCTACTGACCACCAACCACAGACCCCTACTTTTTGTCAACGTCCAACAACTACAAGATTGTAATAAGTTGTAATACAATATGGTATTGTGCTATAGTAGAATCTTACAGACTGTGATAAAAAAAAAAGAAAAAGTAGAAGTGAAGGCCACTTCCATGATTGGATATGGGATGATTTCAATAAACTATATGAAAGCAAACAGGTTTAAATATTTGATACTTTTGGAGTGTCTTTGATGCTTTGTAGCAGTGAGCAGCCCATCAACAGAACACTCAAAAATCAAGCTGATATGAAAACACTGCAAACCCAAGACCTGTGAGTATTCAGCTTCATTTCTTTATTCCAGGGTCGGGTTCACGTAGCCATCGCAAATGAGTGCCTCCGTGATACCACCGCTCTCTGTCACATTGAACAAAGGAACATAAACAGTGCGGTAAGTAATGAAACGAGGCGAGCTTACCCGACATCACTCGCATCGCAAGGAAGAATCTAAACACATTTACTGAGGGGAATGTAATTAAAGCATGACGTGGACTCATTCTGTACAATACAGCCCTTTAGTGTCTCAATGTTGAGCTGGTGACATCAAGAGAATACTTAAACCAACTGTGAACCAAAATCAGCAACTACACTTCCAGTTTCATCCTACACAATATAGAGTTGTATAATCAACCAGAGTCAGATTAAGAAGACTTCAGCCTTGTGGAGTAGACAGGTCATCTACTCTACTCAATTTTATTGCATTTCTAAAAGATTATATGAAGAGGTCATCAACAAGCTATTTAGACTTAACATGTTGTTATTCCACGTTCCAAGACATTTCTCTGCTCTATAACTGATTAAAAACCACCTCAGGGCAACATTGGCAGAGGACAGGTTAAGTCACGCTGGCGTTCTCAGTTCCTGAGTCAAGTAAGGCACACACTCTCAGCGTGGATGGCTTTGTGAAACATTTTGCCAGTTCTCACCAGAACCAAAGGATTATATTGTTCTGAGTTTATCCAGGTAGTTTGGCATAGGTGTTGCTGTTCAGAGACAGACTGAATAAACTGCACTGTTCTACCTGTGCTTAAGACAATTTGCCACTTACTAGTGGCTGTGGTCCTGATGAAACTACGCACTAATGTGGCACATTCAATGAAAATTGTCAAAAAGGCGTGTTCCTTACAGGTCAGAGAAACAAATCTTTGCCTTTATTAGTGTATGGACCCCCTGACAAAGCCTTGCCCTCCCTCTGGCCACCCCGTGTATAAAAGTCTAGTTACGCCACTGCAGAAGGCGTGTATGAATACATTGAACGTTCTTCAACTCCTAAAAGCCTGAACGTGTCGCTGGTGATCCGTTAAAGCGCACAATATATGAATTACCATAATTCACAAGTTGTGCTCTGGTCTGGAAGACCTTCGTGACATCTCAAGGGTATAATGAACTCTGTTTTTACCAACAAATTCCTTTGAATTTTGTCCATTGGTGAGTAACGCAATTCAAATACCGCTGGCTGTTTTTTTATGCACAGGTGGATGTTCAGGTCTTCAAGAGTTCAACCCCATCCATCCAAACAATTTGACTAGCCCGGCAAAAGTCATCTGAGCGTTCAATGAAGTTGAATTTCATTACAACAAAATAGCTGCTCACTGGGGGCTGCAACGGAATGACTCCAGACCAACGATCTGCCACAAACATTTTGCAGTTGAGGGAAGTCTTGCCTCCAGGCTGGGTAAGTGTTTCTTCACAAAGAAATGCATCTGTGCACATGTATTCCTACCGCAGTCATTCACATGGTACATACACATTAAGACACTGGAACGCCATGATCATTCAGTTTCCTCTCTGTTTTGTCTCTACTCTGGGTCTCTGTGTGTCTCTATGGGATGTGGGCATAGCAGGTTGTCTGCTGTGTTAGGGGCTTTGACGTCAGCGACTGGGGACAGGCGTGGTTAATCGCCTTGCATCCTACAATCTTGCTCGCTTCCTTCACCCTGTGGCTCTTCCACTCCTAACAAAAACAGACTGAGACATGCATGCGAGTCCTCCTTCACTGTCCCCTTAGCTCTCAGACAGAGCGTCGCTGGGCGATATGTTCGTGACAAATGACTTGTAAACTCACATTAGTGTGAGGGGGGGGGGGAAGAGGCGCCCCCGCGTCTTTCTGATTCTTCAATTCATGCAGTGACAAATTGGGAGGGTTTGAGGAGAATGAAGCAAGTATGGGGTTTGAACAGCCAAGTGTGCGCGTGTGTGAGTGCGCGCGAGCGCGTATGCGAGAGGGAGATATCCAGGCGTGGGATGGACTGGAAGAGCCCGCTGAGAGGCACACGGCAACACACGCACAACCTACATGGAGGAGCAACAGAGGAAAAGGAGGGGATGATGTAGGAGAGAGGGATGGCAGCGTGAAGGAGTAAACGGCCCGTGAAGACAGATGGATAGAAGACTGAAGAAAGAAGGGCAGACAGGAAGTAATGAAGATAGTGGCAGGCGATGGGATGGAGAACAAAAGGAGGTGACAGATGAAGAAACTCGTAGTGTGTCACAGCACAGGAAATGGAAGAGGACTACAAAGTGTCAGCCAGGCACGATAATTATCTACACAATGTACGATCAATACTTTTAAAAAAGACCAAATATATGACAATGTATGTGTGAGCTTTGGCAAATGTTCTTTTGATTTACGTGAACACATCACCAGGAGCTGAGGTCTGCCAACCACTTCGGTGGTGTTCAGCTCACGTTAGCTTGCGCCGCTGCACTGAGTCCACAACACTTTTAAATAATTAGTGAACGTGAGATCGAACTCAGAGGAAAACAGCACTAAAACAAACGAGTCCAGCAGCACGGACACAGAAAACAGCTCGGTTTCTACTGCTGAGGCAGGTCTGCTTGCAGCCTGTAGTTCTGATGCAACTATTTTGATAGTGATATCGATCGACTACTTGATACTTTGATCAACTATGGAAGGCGTGGTTGTGCAAGCATGTGCCGCTTACTGGTTGGTTGGGTGTGTTTAAGTGTGACACGGAATAAAGCAGATGCTTCATTCAAATGGGTGAGCATCTGTGTTTGTTCCTTATGTTATTACAGCACCATGCACACAGAAAAGATTGGTTTTTAAACGCACTGTCCTAGTTGCTTTAGTACATATGACAGTTTGGGTTCAAGTATGTTTATTTTAAAGCGACATTTCTTGCGGGTTGTAGTTGTGATGTTAGCAACTGGAGCAGGGGCGGGTTAATCCATGAGTCGCAGAGCAGCGCCAGCCTGGCATCACCATGGTGACACGGTGACCAGAATAGACACTGTGCCACATGAAGTACGAGAGAAGTAAGATAGTTATTATCTACAACTGCTTGGAGAGGTCGCCAGTCTGTCACAGGGCCATCACAAAGACAACGGACAACCATTCACACTCACCTGCACACCTACGTCCAATTCAGAATAACCAGTTAACAAGCATGTCTTTGTAATGTGGGAGGAAGCAAGAGCACCTGGAGAAAACCCACGCAGGTACAAAAGGAGGATGTAAAGTTCAAACCTGCCTTTTATACTGAAGATCATCAGAGCTTACATAAAACTTCTTTAGATTTCTGTCTTACAACAATTTATGTGCAGCTTAACGAATACTGATTCAAACTAGAGCACAAGAAACTTGAGTTTTTGGGCTGTTTAAGTAGTAAGGCCTCACATTTCAATAAACACACACACTGAGACATTTTAATGGCATGTTTTGTAATTATTTTATCAAGATTGTTTGTCTTAAAGTCTGGTCACAGCTCAGTCACCATAAAAGTGCGGTGCGGAGAACTCTCTCATTGCTCCTGCTGGAGAATGGAGCATGTGGATGGGGAGGGGGGGGGGGGGGGGGGGGGGGGTTCTGGTGGTGGGAGGGGGAGTGTGCATGCGTGTCATCCTCAGCTACATGCGGAGCCCATCAACTGATTAGGGAGGTAAGGGGGAGGAAAGGGTGCACATATGAAGAAAGAGAAGGAAAGCATGAAGGAGTAGAGGTCCGAGCTGGAAGAAAGACACGGGGGGAGGTGTGTAGGAGAAAGAGTAAAAGAAGAGCGAGCAGAGGAGAAAGAGAGGGGACACGTGAAATAAGAGAGAGGGAGAGAAGGAAAGACGGAGGAGATAAAGACCGGGGTAAGAGTGGAGCAGACAGTGCAAGGGGGAACACACGGACCCTCCAGCTGGAGCCCCTCTGCTGCAGGAACACACCCTGAGGCTGACACACACACACACACACACACACACACACACACACACACACACACACACGATTACACCAGCCAGGGCCAGCCGGTGAATCTGAATAAATCTCTTCCTAAATCTCCATACCTCCTTCTCTGTGTCCAGCCTCGTCTCTTCTCACATCTTTCCGGAGTTTCCCGCCCAGTGTGGGTTCTTTCACTCGCCTACTCCGTCTTTCCCTCTCTAGTTTTTGCCCATCTTCCACCTCAGGCAGCTCTCTGCAGCGGCCTGAGCAATAAACTCTGGGGACCCCGCTATCACAGAAAACCAATTACCAAACACTGGGGGCAAACGCACACACACACACGCACACACACGCTCAAACGGTGCCCCCAGGATCCTGTCAGTAAAATACACACATATGATGTAGATCATAGACCGCTACCTCACCGCTTACACACATGCACTATACTTGCAGCGGGTCCACAAGGAAAACTAAAGACGCAAATCAAAGATTCATTTCAGTGAGTTAAAGATGAACAGATGAACGTGGTACTCTGCCACAGCAGAGTAGCAGAGAAGTGTCGCAAAACCAACACTTACTAACCTGCTCCAGGACACAGGCACAAATCACGCTGAGACCCTCTATCAGTCCCATGCTTTCCTCTCACTGGGGACAATGTGTGGACTCCATCCTGGCCTGAGGATTTTGACACAACGAAACTCCGTGCCATTGTCAGACTAGTAATTCTTGCGCACACAAGTAAGAACTTATGAATTTATCATCACTTCTCAACCCCCGCCATCCACGTCCCTCTCTTTTCTTCTCCCTTATTCATTCCCATCCTCTGGAAGCTGTACCTCGCTGTCATAGCAGCTCTCTGGAGCGCTCCTCCAACATTAGAGCATCAATCACCCAGGCATACATCAGCTGGATAAATTCCTCTAAATTAAGCTGCGCAACATCGACCCACCTTGTATTTCCTTTTCCACATCAAGGTGCTAACCAAAGCTCACACAGGGTCAAGGATTCCCACGAGTGCTCCTCCGTCATTCCCTTCCGATTCAAGCTGCATTCACCTTCATTTTTGCGTTCTGTAAGGCTTTTGAGACAATCTGGATTGTGCTTCATCCATCTTTGCGTTCCACCTCTCATACCCCTCCCCTTTGACCCCTCTCAGTCGTCCATCTGTTTACCTCAGCTTCTGTCTACCAATCAGTTTGATTGCTTCAATAAAACTTGGGTCTTCATTCGGGAAAAACAACTTGAACTTCAGATAACTTTAGTGGCTGTGATCGGTCAAAAATGTATTTCCTCGTTGATGTGACTCAGCGGCCAAATAACGAGTCCAAATCCTCATATATGTGGGACTGTAAATCATGCTACAGATTAAAAGTTTGATGCTTTAAGGACTGAGCCATCCAGCCTCTAAAAGGTGAGGTGGGAAGCTACTTGTGTGAGTGGAGCCACGGCTTCAAGAAACTCCATTCAGCATTTTTTGGAGGTGACTCGTGGGCATCAAGACAATCAACTAAATGCCACAGTCCATGGTACTACTCTGGGAATGTGTTCATTCTTCAGGAGCCGGTGACATGACAACATAGATACATGTTTTTGTACTGCAGTAGTAATGGTTACTCACCAGGGAGAGCCGTAGATTCTGAAGCCCCTCACAGTGACCTCGGAGTCCTGCAGGTAGATGCAGTTGGTGAGCAGCGACTGGACATTCTCGTAATTCTCCGGCTTCAGTTTGGAAGCCGACGGGAAGTAGTAGAAGTCCTGTTTGATGAGGTCCGCCATAAACTCCTGGTCGAAGGTCAGCTCGTGGTTTCCGGCGATTACTATCTTGATGTCATAGGGCAGGGTACCTGGCGGCAGGGGAAGACGGGAGGTGGAGTAATGGAGGGAAGGATAGGGAGGGGGGGAAGTGAGGATGGAAGAAGGAAAACAATGTGGTAAGGAAAAAGGGAGAAATGAGGGAGGAGACAAAAGAGGCAAAATTTGATGATGTGATAAAAAGAGATGAGAGGAGGAGGAAGGCGGTGGTAGGCAGAGAAAGGGAGGGACAAAGCGGGAAGAGAAAGTTGAGGACGACATTAGAATCCACAGGCTTGGCATTCACATGCAAGAAGGATTTCTTTTTATTTTCCTTTCTATTTCTAGTTAATCAGTACATCTGTTTTAGATTCCCTCCATCAGTCAAGGTCTCAACCCAGTGCACTGCTGTCTTCTGCTAATGGAACCATAGCTGAACGCATCCATCAAGGAATCTATATCTGGGGGCCGGACGAGTAGGGAAAACAGGCAAAATGATCATTGTTAAGTTTATAATGTAGAACATTAAACATTTACAGACTGCTGCAATCACTGCTTCATGTTTTTACCCCTTTCTCCCTCGCCATCCCCCTCTAATCAGACTCCCGCTCCTTCGCTTCGCCCCCGATTCTCTCCTCCATTTCAATGGCTTTAATTGGCTATTCAAAGCTTGGCACAGCAGGGCGCGCAATCGATCCGGGCCCATCAAACCTCGCGGTTGCTGGGACTTCACAATTCTATGTGATGCTTTCAAAGCTTGGAATAAGAAACAGAGAACCGACACCGACAAACATCTGGGGCTCTGCTTTGTCAGGTAGAGCAGCTACCTTTTTTTTTTTTTTTTCTTTTTAAAAAATTACCGCTAGGACGGCGCGGCACGCAGCTGAGCGCACTGGTTAGTGTGTCAGCATGTGTGTTTGTGAGTGACTTTGCCACGCGTGTGAGTTTGCATGCATCTGTGCATGAACGTGTCACGTTAGTGAAAAGGAGTAATTAAACTGAGCTTTAGAAGAGGCTGACAGCCTGGCGACGGCTCTGTCATAACAGCCAATCACGGCCCAGTGAAAGAGAGGGAGAGGGAGAGACGGAGTAGGGGGATAGACGGAGGGAGAGGAAAGAGAGAGCGACAGAAATACTTTAGGAAGCCCAAAAATCCTTGAGTGTGAAGGAGGAATAATAACAAGATGAAAGCAGCTGTCAAAGAGTGCCCATCTCTGCAGTTTGGGCCCCGGGACGCCCCCTCTCCACAACACAGCTTCCATTTGTTTGGCAGAAGGGCTTGTGTTTAGTTGTCAAGCAGACACCGAAAAAGCCCCTTAAATGAGGGGCTGCACCTCCACAAAGGCAAACGGACACACATGCCACCACGCAATCAAAAGATGCTTTCCATTGCTTCTCGTCAGGCTTTGGCATCCGAAGTAGTGCTCACTCAGTCCTACCCCGGATAAATCAAGGTTGAAGAAACGCTTCACTCCAAAATAGAAATCTAAACATTAGTTTTGATCAAATGCCTACTGAGGCTCACAGGACAAGCGAGCACACACCTGAATTTCTGCCTCATGCAAAGTATTGAAGGGTCGTGCACTTATAGCTCCAAAAGTGATTAAAATCATACCTGAGACCGCAGTGTGGGTATGACACATTTTTACCTCTCTATCACACATATTTTTTTCGCAGAAATTTCAATGCACTACACTTATGTGCCCACGGTGCTCCTGCGTGATGTGGCATCCAGCCGCCAGACACTGATACACAGACTTCCACTGTGAGAGACAAATGGCATCTGAATATATAAATATGAATTTGCATGAGAATATTAGCCTTCCAGTGTAAGGCAGCTTTGTCATTTCTTTGCTTTTTATACATGAGATCCCTGCAGCTGCAGCAAAGGCTTTTTGGATTGGAAATCCAAAGATAAAAAGGCATAATTTTTGGTAATGGCGTCATACTATCACAGACAGTTTTTACGGTTATACATTAGCAGATAAGTTAGCAAACTAAGGAATATTATTTTATTTGGGGCAGAATTTGTGTGCACCTTGTGAACATTCACAACATTTGTATTTCAGCTTCGTTTTAGTGTCCATCAGTTCTCAAGAAAAACATCTGTTTCTTTAGCTGCTAGGTGCTAACATTGCTGTTCTGGGTAGATATGATGTTTTTTTGTTTTTTTTTACCGAAATGGCTGTCTGCTGCTGTTGGAAACTCGGCGAACAAGCGCAGGGAAACAGAACCAAACGCGGATTTGTGGGTTAAGTGAAACAGAAAAACAAGGCAATGCTGAATATTGACAAAACATTATGTTAAGCTGCACTAAAAACTTCAGAGTCAGGTCACCTTTTCGCATTACACCAGAAAAAAAGCTACTTCAAGAATACACCGGAATTAACTCAGTTTTTATCACCCAGCCCACGCAGTCTGTTCTTTTCCAGGGTCTTTTGGTGCAGCTTGTAGCGCCTTAAGAAAATTAACACAAATTTATCACACATATTTTGCCTGCAGTCTTAAAGACAACTGTGATAGCTGTTGGAAAAAGCCAAAGAGCTGCATGTGAGCGCGGCATCTACCTAGAGACCAAATTTGTAGCTTTTCTTTTGTACTGTATGTCAGATCAGGTTTATTTTCTCTGATTTATCAGGCAACAGTAAAATACCTCTGTTTTTACTTGCAAATACGTAGAGAGGTGTTGTATTAAAGGGAGTGATCCAAAGACAGAAAAAAAATGAGACATGGATATCAGCCAGTAAAGCTCCTATGAATGAGCTTGTAGCCATAACAGAAACATAGTGGTGTGAATATGCAGGTACGTATATAGACTTAAGCTTGGAGAGTAGCCTAAAATTGTACTTAAGTAAGAATAGTGTTACATCAGAATAATACTACTCCAGAAGAGGGAAAAGGTAGTCATAAAAAAAAGAAAATAAAAATTAAATAAATAACTTAAGTAAGAGTAAAAAAGTAATCAATTATTTATTAAATAAATTAAATCAAATAATGATTTATTTTTAGAAATTACATAATCAACTAGACACAAATTTAAAAGAACGTGCAAATTCTGGTATTTCCAAATAACAAAATAGAAAATTAGTAAAAATAAACAAAAATATTTACAAAATAACAAATTAAGGCACAAATGTTCAAATCACACTTTTAGTTGAATTGTTAAACATGTGACCAAGGCTGCAACGTCTGATTGGAATAGGATCTCGGCCAATGGCGGGGAACCTGACAGAGTCAATGTGTAATATGTGGTTGGTTCAGTAACAATGGCGCGGGTCCTACTCTATACAGGAAGCTTAGATTGACAGGTCTCAGCTAGTGTGGCACTAGTGTGTGAAACGGTGCGGTGTTGTGGCAACTCCTGTATCACTGAATGAATGAAGTGCTGACTGAAAGAGAACGTCATTCATCTCTTTGCTAAAATATGTTGGATTCATGTTAATGTGTATTTAAAAAAAATAAATAATTGTGAGGCAAAATTTAAAAAATACATAAAAAATGTCTAATCAACCAAAAATTTTGGGACCTCCCATGTAGATCGCTTGTGGAAGACCCATGCTCTAGTGTAAGGAGACTGTATAAAAATGGATCAGCTCCTCAAAAGTGAAGTCAAAGCAAGTAGAGCTCCCCTGGTGGTTGGACGAAGTATAGGTCATAAGCTCCACCTCCTCCATGTTAATGGATGGGACTTGGTTCAAACTAAAAGACTAAAGTATATAACAAATTAACATTTTTCAAGGATGTTTTGTTCTGTCGTTTTATGCAGTTCATGCAATACTGATGCATATACAAGCATCCAATTTTTCTGATAAGTTCCATTTTATTTAGTTATTTGATGATATAGTCACAGGATGTGATATCATGATCACTACAAGTTGCCATTTCAATTGCTCCATTATTAATATAATTAATTATTTCCTTGTAACTGGTGGAGGTAGGCCACCTGTATCCCCGGGAAAATAACGTCAGTTTTGCCAATGCGAGGAAGCAGGGACGTGTTGTCCATATTTATATACAGTCGAGTGAAGAGTAGCATTTCTTCTTCACAAATCTTCTCAAGTAAAAGCAAAAAAGTATAGTGCACTAAAACTACTCTTTTTCTTCCCCAAAAACCGCTCAAGTAAATGTAACTTGTTTCTACCGTCCTCTGCCTAAACCTCCTCTCTGCAGGGGGCTATTCTGTATACTTAACTAAAACAACCACATATCAATGCACATCTTGGAGAAAAAGACTAGAGTCCTGATCATATTCCAGCGACAGCCCTTCATGTAATCTACGGTATTTATTGCACACACAGCCTTTTGTTCCCTGCCTTTAAGCCTTTAAGGCAGCGTAGCCTCCCAAGTATCATATACACCACGGTAAAAGACAGCCTGGGGAAGCACTGCCGTAAAGACAAACTCAGGGAACCAGTCTTGCTTTCTTTGTTTTTCCATAACCCGCTAGCTTCCTAGCTCACACAAAAATGAAGCCAACACATCCGTGCACCCCAAACCGTCTGCTTTACCCGAAGCAGACAATGCACCGGACGCAATGTTAGATAGCGACATCACCCCAGCAGACGCCGGAGGGGGGGTGGGGTGGCGGGTGTTGATAGTTGGAGAAAATATTCACATTCAGAAAGTACCAGCACTGCAATACAAAACAGATCATTACAATTAAAAGTTGTGCATTGAAAATGTCAGCAAAATTCCCTTAAAACATCCCTTAATTGAGAATATTACCCCTGTGAGTGCTATACTGTGTTATTGGGTCATTACTGCCGTTGAATGAATGTGGAGGCAGCATTTTTTTTTTCCTGCTATTATTTTAAGACACAGGGTAAGGTGTTGTCTTGGTAGGTAGAATTCCCACTTGGCAAGACCATTACACCCCTGCGCCTAAATGCTCGAAATGCAAACATCAAAAATAAGTGAGGCAAGGACATGTACTGCGTGTTTGTGTGTGCGAGACAGACGGCGGGGGGAACAAGGGATAGACAGCAAAGGAACTATGCGCTCATAAATTTTCAAACAAATAAACACTATCAGTGTCTCCTCAGAAATTCTGCAACGTGAGCGCTTCTTCGCCCATGAAGTTTGACGGCCAACTGTAAACTGAGAGGAATAAATCACAGAGAGAAATATACCACCAGCTGGACACAAATACCCCTCCCCGTCGTCGCGCACAGACACACACACACACGCTCTCTTACTTAGCAGAATTAAACTTCAATTTCATGGATGAATTTTTTTTTTAAAGTTTCCACCGGAAAAAAAAAAAAAAAAATGTTGCAAAGAGGCAAGGTGTGAATACCAAACAGATAAACGTTGAGCAGTTGAATCTGACTAAAAGCAGCCAGTGTGTGCATCTGTTTATCGTCATCCTCCACCCCAGCCTGTCGCCGTAAAAAATCGTAACAATACAATACGAGACAGAAATTCAACAATACGGACTGTTATTGTGCAAGTGCACAAAGAACAAATCACTCAGAAAAAGACAATTTCTCCATCAAATGAGAGTAAATTTGTTGCTTCTGTGACAAAAGAAGTAAAGAGGCGAGGGTGTGTGTGTGTGTGTGTTAGTGTGTGTGTGTGTGTGTGTGTGTGAGGGGGGGGGTACCTTATCATTTGGGGCAACATCCCCTCATAACACACGGGCCGCTCTTTGTCACCCTGCCATCTTTTGTCTTTGAATTCAAAAGGCCGCTATTAAACAACAAATACTTTTAAAATTTTCCCCGAGCGGGAATCAGAGGCGGCACAGGGTGGACAACCACCCCACGTTCAAAAAACAAAGGAACAAGGAAAGCGGGAGGGCAAAAACGGGGGGAAATGCAAAGATTCGAGGAAATCATGGGACCGCTTTCAGGAGTGGAAACAGCTGGACTTCCGATTCTCGTTCTATCCCTTCATCCCTTTATTCCTTATTTTTCTTCTTTCCAATCCTCTCCCTCGCTCATTGTTTTTGATCTTTTGTTGAGTGCCTGCCCCTATAGCCATACGCTGATCTGTTGTCTGTTGGCGTGTCACCACAGAAACCGCCATCCCTCTCATGAGTTCCACAAGGTGGCCTGTGTGTGTGTCAGTGTGTGTAAAGCTGCCAAAATGCAGCCTCCAGGTAATGATCACAGGGTTTTTATGCATGGGCAAAATGTTTGCGCGTCTTTAGTCCATGATTGTGTGTGTGTCTATATGTAATGCGGGCTATCCTCGCGTGTGTGGACTCCCACCGCCGCCACAGGAAATCTTCCGGAGTTCGGCCACCATTGTTCTGGTGCTGTGATGGGTGGTCTGCTCTTTGAAGAGGAAAATCCCTGCTCTGCCCAAAGCTCTGGCATGTACAGGGGGATTACTGCCCATTGTGTGTGTGTACGTGTGTGTGTCTCTCTCTTCTCTTACATGTGTATTTGTGCGAATGCAGAAACAAAAAATAAAAGGCACAAATTTCCTTCCTGCCAAGACAAAGTTAATTCCTAAGTGTCTGTGTGCGTCGATATCAAAAAAAAATAGAAGCCAAAACATTCTGCCAAATAACTTAATACCAAAGTGTGTGTCTCTAGGACATCTACGAGTGTGTATGCAGTTGCGGAAAATAGGGGCCAGATATTTCCTGCCAACCCAAAATGATTAAATTAATACCAGTGTGTGTCAGTATGCGTGTGTGTGGAAAGCAGTAGCCAACAAATTCTGCTAAAATTAAATGAAAAGCAAATTTCTGCTCATTACAACTTGGTTCTTATATTTTGCACACGAACTGTTTATAATAAAGTACGTTAAGTAAAAAGATTATAAGAAAAAAACATTTTCAGGTGTGAAGTTATAATACGAGCTTTGTGCAGGTCTACGTCACTGCTAAGATAAATACATATCATAAAACGTGTGCTTTCAATGAGAGAAAGACTTCACAGCTTGTTCCAAAAAAAGTATCACCTCCTCAGTCATGACGCACACACTACAAACAGCTGTTGGTGGTTCTGACACAGTAATAGCGATCCATTGGAGACAACACTCGTTCAAAATATTATATGCGCTCCAAATGATGTTGGTGTTTATCTGTGTACAAATTTGAGATCAGATCTCAAGTGCTGGCTGGGGACACATGTGGAGAGGTATTTTAATGCCAGAGGTGAACACGGGTATGTAAAGCCAGCCACTTGCAACTGGACTGTCCAGGTGGGACGTTGATGCAAGGTCTGAACAGGGCCAATGTGACTGCTTCTAACACCACTTAAGCGAATTAACGAAGTCTAACACATAACTGCATAGACTGTATATAAATATGGACAAAGCCTCACCACTTTCTTGCAGTGGCTAAACTGATGCTATCTTCCCGGCGATGCGGGCGTCTCCATCATGTGGAGTATGGTCTGAGAATAGAGCCACGTCACGTCATCAATGACCTGGCCCCACTATAGCCAGACTCACTCCCATTTTTGTTTAATTAATGAGGCGCTCTGCTCTGATTCCCCCATTTACAAAAAAAAAAATAAACTAACCATACAGAAATGTAACTGAACTAAACTGACAGAGACCATGGTCAAAAGAAATCATTTGAGGTATATTTTAGTGTTTAACCACGTCCTCAGTACCAAAATGATTTTTTTTTAGCTAACCATAGTGGCGTGGCAAGAGAATATATTGCCCTAGCCACCCATCAATATTTGATACAGCACTGTCACAAGCCTGTAGTCCACCATTGATGTTGTGGTTGCTATGAGACATTGGGTGCTAGAGGGTCGAGGGCTGAGGGTTAGGGTGATGACATCATCGTGTTCATCTCAGGCGTCCAGACCAATGAAAAACAAAAACTGCACAAGCTCTGTATCTGTCCGTATCTGTCATGACGGTCGGCCTAAATGTGCAAGCTTCATGCGGTTTCACCCACAAATCGTATTCATGCGGACGTGGCCTTAGTTTGGCCTAAGTCTCATTCACTAACATAGAGGGGGTGGAGCTTATGACCCAAACTGCAGTCAGTCACCAGGGGGAGCTCTACCTTTGGCTTAACTTTTGAGGAGCTGATCCATCTTTATACAGTCTATGCTCTTTACACTAGAGTTATTATAGTAAAGGGATAAATGACGATATCTTTCAGTCAGCGCTTCACTCGTTCTCTGATACAGGAGCTGCCTCAACACTGCACAGTTCCCATTTCTATACAGTCTAATGATAACTACCCATAGTATACTAACTTGAACCTTGACTTTGATAGGTCAGCCTAGTTCGCTGCACTGATGACAGTGGTATCAATCTCCTTGGCACTTGGACAAAACACATGCTGCACACAGTGTCACATTTAGCTAGTCTGAAGCTATAGTGCTAGCTACCATTCCCGTTGTAATAACATTGCAACCCTGAAGTTAACCACTGAGCAGGTGGAGAAATACAAGCATTGGGACAGATTATAAGCCATCCCTCCTAATGTCCAAACAAAGACAACACCCTACTATAAAACACACTCATTATGCCATGCACTGATGTGTTTTTAATCTGTAAAGCAAGTAGTTGGCGTCAGATAACTGCAGTGCAGAGTGAAAAGGAGCTAAATATTTTCCTCTGCTCCCATTTCTTGTCATGTCGGGCAATGAAAAGATGGCCCGAACAAAGAGAACAAGTTAAAAAAAAAAAAAAAAACAGAATTATTTTTGTCAATAGCAAGCATGTACACTTGTGCGCGGTTGTGTGTATACACCTCGCAGTTTACGTCTGTCCTCTTTATGTATAGAACATAGTGAGATTATAACCAGACAGTGCGGCTTTAGGCAGCCTTTGTCTGTCTGTGTATGAAATGCAATAATTCAAAGGGAAGCTTCCGAGGCAACAGGACTGATGTTCAAAGACAGACAAGCTAAAGACTCAGCTTGGATCTGTTGTAATTCCTTTACAGAATGAATGTGTGTGTGTGCGCGCACGTGTGTGCGTGCGTGTGTGTCTGGGCGTGTGAAAAGAAAGTAATATGTGACATGAAAGGGAGGAAAAAGAGAAAGAGGAGGAGAGGGTGAGGAAGGGATAGACATGCAACAAGGCCCGGCTAGGCGGAGGAAGAAAGAAGAAGCATGGAGGACTTCTGCCTTCCCACCTCAGCTTAAACTTAATACTTACTCGTTTCATTTAATTCACCGCCCACACACCGCTGTGCCTTATCGCACACACAAACACACGCACGCACACAATCGTACGAGCGGACGCAAAACAAAGACAAGCCAGCAATTATGAGACGGCGTACACAAACACCACCTACTGAGCCACGCATCCAAAACACACATTTTATCTGAGTACAGCAGCACCTCCTAACACTTCACAATGTCCGCACTGAACATAATGCATTACACACACACACGCACAAACACACACGCACACAGGAGCGAGTGACAAAGACGGATACAGCGCATCATCAAGCGGCCTGGTAGGTGGTCTGTCTCTCCTCTTTCCCTCTCCCACCCTCCATCTCTGCCTCTTTCATCGCGTCTGCTCCGCTTCCGTGTTCGTCGTGACAACGTCGCCCCCGGGATAACGTGGCTGGAGATTAAGCTGCAACTTCTAGAACGAGCGACGTGGGCTTCTGATTAATGCAGATGAATTTAAACGACTGGCCACTCGCCATATGTCCCATGTCTGTTTTTAACTTTTTTTTGTACGTCAAAGCAGGGGCTGTTTTTGAACGTAGAGAAGGTCTGAGCTGTCGTGTTATTGCAGGGTTCTAGATGTTCGAGATTTAAGTCATCAGGGTCTTTTGTGATTTCACTGGACGTATCACACCTGTGCTACAAAGAGGACTGCACCTAGGTTCAAGGTGCACTCACTGAACCATCCTTTTTATTTATTTATTTTATCCTCTTTATTCATTCACAGGAATGTGTTCTTTTCCTATATTATGTCAAGAATGAAGAAGATTGTCCATTTCTATCACATATCGGCTAATTTCACAAAATTAAAAATCCATAAAGCCCTGAATGACAACTTAAATTACCGGAGACTGTAGGGAATATTTTCTTTCCTCCCACCTCCTGTGATGTTAATCCCATCCAAACAGGGTTTATGAGTCTAACAGCCACGCTCGTGGATCAACGAGGCTTTATTTAGGCACAGCTGTGCTTTGAGCGAAATGCTAACATCACCATTATGTGCTTTTCTTCCATCTGTAGTCGGCGAGACTGCAGACACTGTTGCAGTGCTGGTGGAGGTTTGATGCCCACAGCTGTTTACAAGCTGATTTATATCTGACTCCCCTCTGCTCCGAGTTTAACTCCAGCAGTTTGGCCTCGGATAATTTACCGTCTGCTTCCACTGGAAAGCGAGGGCCGGCGCTGGATTCAGCAACCGTTTGTATACAGTGAATTACGCTCGCTGACACTGGCCCAGAAAATCATTTCACGATAACGTATCGTAACATTCTTCTAAAAGATCTTCTCAACTTGAGAGGTAAAGGAGGGAACTTGATGGGAAAAAAACGAGACGTTTCCAAGACCACATCCACATGCACGCGTGTAATGCTGTCTTTCAAGTGTCTTTCAAATACGCAAAGGCAGCGAGGAACAGATGGGAAACGGTTTGCCTAAAATTTACAGTCAACTGAAATTCCGTCGAGTTTCCCGGTGTTAAAAACCATAAAGGAGTGTCAAACCTCCTCGCTATTCTCTCCTCCAGCAGCACCTCACCACCCAGCTTCAGGAGGGAGGGAAGAGAAAAGGGGAAATAAGGAAAGAATATGAGCAGAGGAATGAGAATGAGGGCAAAATGAGGTTTGAGGAAGGACAGAAAAGCACGAAAATAGGGGGGAAAGGAGGAAAAATGGGGGAAGGAGGAGCAATGAAGGGAAGGGGAAGAACAGACCAGAAAACAGAAGAAGACAGCAGTTATGAAAGTTTAATGCCCTCGCTGTTACAGAGCTAAAGGGAGCGAGCTAGGAGAAGAACGGGGGGAGGAGGTCTGGAGGGGAGGGGAGGTGAAGGTGTGGAGGAGTGCAACACCTGACAAAGTGTGGAGATGGATGGAGCAGAAACATACACAAACGTACGGAAGGAGAGGCAGGTGCAGATTCAGGGTAGACGAAGACACGCGCTTGCATTTAAAGTGTCTGCACGGCAATCGCATCATGGCCGTCACTTATCTATTATTCAGCAGTAAAGGGTGAAGAGAGCAGAGCAGGCGCTAAATTAAGAGTTGTAGCAGAGATGCTAAAGGCTGCGGAGAGAGAGATAGAGAGAGGCCTGTGGTTGCTTTTTTTCTGGACATAGTCTAACCTACTGAGAGAATACCATGCGAGCCATTATACATTTTTTAAAGCAGCACTAAGTGGTGTCTTCTTTATTGAGGGGTGTCGCTTGTTAAGACACAGCCCTGCGAGACTTCAGGTCCTCCAGCTTACACGGCTTTTACCCACTTCAAGCTAATTTTCTCTTTTTTTGTTTTCTTGGTTTCGTGTCCCGAAAAGTCTGCTCTGATAAAACTTTTTTCCCTCCACAGCCATAATCCATGTGTTATGCCACTGAACTGAAGTCAAAAAGAGGCAGACTGGGGGAAGAGCGAGAGAACAAAGCCTTTAAGAATTGAAGCTGCTCCTCTTTTGACCCAGAGTCGACTCCAAAGCACAATGAGATCCATATTTAAACACAACGCTCGCTGCAGTGTATCCCCGCTCTGCGCCGCCAGCTCACGCAATCACATGGCATGAATAAAGACGCCACTCAAGTCTATAGTGAGGGCAAGCGCGCACAAACAAACACGCAAACACTCGGGGAAGTGTTGTTGCCTCGGCTTACGAAATCCACGCGGATGCCCGTTGCGGCTCACGAGCTCACAGGCACTGATCAAAGAGGCCATTATTGGAGACAATTGGACTGAAGTGCTGCTGCTCTCAAGCTCGAGGTCTGTCTCTTGCCCTCACTAACCTTTCTTTTTTCTTTTTTTTTCACCGCTCTCTTCCCGTTCCTCTTCCTTAAATCTCTCTCCGCTCTCTCTCCTCTCACCTGTCCTGCACAATCTGCCTCCAGCCCCAACAATCCGGAGCTCACTTCTGCCCAAACGGAGGCTTTTGAACTGCACTTTTATCTTTCACAGCTCTTCAGATTGCCGTTACATGCCATTCACATTTTAATCAGCCTCAATAAATCTGTAGTTCGTTTTATCAGTGCAAAGTCTGTGTCAAACTATATTTGTGTGAAAACAACAGAGACAACAGCAGAGACAAGAAAAATAAATCAAGCTGATGTTCAATGAGGTCGAAAGGAACTTGACACTGAAACGTGTTAGTACAGTCATTTTACTATCAAATTATCGATTGGTACAGTATATCTGTATACAGTAGTATACATCTGTATGTAGGTAGTAAAGGTGGAGCCGAACCCGCATACAGTATTCAGAAGGGCAGAAATGACATGTTTTTTCATTTTCCTATCAAAAAGCTTGCCGGATCGAGTGACGTTCAGTAGCCAGGGTGAAAAGTCTCGACTCAGTCTCAACAGAGGAGGCTCTGACTGGATGAAACACGACTTAACTGCATAATTACTTTTGTCGAATAGCATATAACTTTTCAAAAGCGTAGTTTGACTGGGAGATTATTCTGTTAAGTTACATTAGTACTGAGACGTCTGCAGTCAGGTTCTCACATGTTAGCGTTGATCTTAGTTAGCATTCATTAGCTCAGCAATTCAAACTATTGTCAATTAGTAATGGTAAATGGTCTTGCTTTTACACAGTACTTTTTTACCTATTGGTACTCAAAACGCTTTACAGTCACGGAGGTTCAGTGTCTTGCTCAAAGACACTTCGGCATGTGGCACATTCAAACTGCTAACCGCTCTACCTACTGAGCTACAGTCGCCCCAACAAGCACCAAATCATCATCAGTCATGTTCTGCCCCTTCAAGTCAGTCTGAATCGCCTATATTAGCTGCATTTAATGCAAAACATCAACCAATACTGCATAAACATCCATAATTATTATAATTGCTAATTAAAAACTACTAATTTTTACAATTACATATCCTAAATTAGGAGTGTAACTAAAAAAACTGACTTTTACATCTATTTAGAATTTTATTCAAATACAAATACTTTTTTTCCTTCAACAAATACAAATACAAATACGGGATGCCTTGCACACCCCTAGTAGGCAGGTAGGTAGATTAAGGCAGCAAGTACAATCTCTTGGGGAATGTGCGTAAGTTTTATACCAATGCATTACAGACGAATTACCACAAATTATTCAGCTATCTATAAGATGAATCTAGCTCTGGATTCTCAGTAGAGACATCACAGCCGAGGCAGAACGACAGAAGAGGATGTCGACGGAAGAAGCTCAAAAGGAAAAAAGAAAAAGAGAGCAAGAGGCTGGATAAGAGTAAATCTCAGACTGGCTTTTAGTTGCTTAGTGAAATAAAAGGCTGCACAGCAGATGCCGAGCTGACCTTCTGGCTGTTGGGCTACTAAGTAATATAAGTTGGCTTGGTGTGTCTTCTTAGGTTGCTGCACTTGATGGTAGACTGTGTTAGCAAGGTTGTCGAGAGAAGGGTTGGCATCTGCTGTACTCAAATGGTAACACACAGTAACTTGGTGTAAAAGTGGTCCCTGTTATATACTGATAGCAGTTTGGTTTGGGAAATGACATTCTTCTTTCCTTACTATTAGGGGTGTGACTCAACATCTCAGAGGTCAGAGGGAGGTATAAAGTAACACGTTTTGTTCAGCAGAGTCTGAAGACTTTGGTGTAGCTTTGTAATACTTAACAATGAGGAAAAGAAGTAAATAGGCTGAAGTGTGTGGATGAGAAAATGAGGAGTAGTGATGTGTCGTTCACGAACAAGCTGGCTTTGAGAGGCGATTATTTGGAGCGAACCAGAAGAGCCGACTCCTGCTGCGGAGAGCTGAATCTTCAGCCCTTCAGCCCATGCAGGCAGGGGCGGGAAGTTTCAATTCAATGGACACACGATGTGGCCAATCACATGCAATGACAGAGTAGGATCATATCATCAGTACATCTGGAAAAAGGGAAGAAATGAACAAAAACTGGACATCCAAGGTGAGGCATGTGGTGTTTCTAAATGCTAGGTTGCACTAAAAACGTTTAGCTTTGGCCTTTTTTAATTGATTTGTTTACTGTTTTTCTGCATTTGGTCGTTCATTTAAAACTTTGATTAAAATTTTAAACTGAATAGTATAAATAGGAGGCTCAGAGTGAAACTAGAAGAAGAGTCATTTGGGAGTCACAAGAGGCGGGTCTTCTAAAGGAGATGATTCTTGGGATAGAGTCGGACTTCTCATCACTGGTGATTAGCGCTGGTGAGCACAGCCTTTTTGTCAGCAAGAACAGGAAATGCAGTTTTAGGTTAACATAGAGGGCTAGGGTGTTTACCACTGCTCTGTGTCCTTGTGGACTTTCTTATTGGTTATTTAGAAAGCACTGACGCGCTCATCAAGATTTTAAATCGTCAGTGCCGCCCTGATGAGTCCGCCATGGATCACGAGGTTTAAGAGTGGATCTGCAAACTTGAGAGCAGGTTGCCTGGGCAGAGCCTCAGTGTGGAACGGGACAGGTGAATCAGGGTTTTAAACATCCCAAAACTCGTGCTGTCTTAGCGACCCCTGTAGCTTTTTTCTACAATAATAATGATATTATTATCATCATGTTATTTTATCTGATGAGAAAAAGATACCTGTAAAAACAAGTTATGTTCATCCATACAATGATTGACAGTTGGACCTGCATGGATCACCATGACAACAGAGGGCAGAAGTGTGGCATCAGTCTTCGGGGCTGTGAGCTGTGAGTTTACCCAGGTAACGCCGCCCACCTCGGGGGAGAAACACGGACGGCTTCCCCCCCCTCCAGTCTTTTTATACCTCCACCTTCTCACCCCCTGTCATCCCCCTCACATTCCAACTATTCTCCCCGCGTGAATTTCATCTCCTACCTCCTCACCCAGCCCCTATTTTCCTACTCCCCCTTTTCCGCCCACCCCCTTCTCCAGCAACGTTTGCCATCCCTGACAAAGCCTTGAGCGGCTGCCAGCGGCCCCCAAGAGCCGGCTGACTTCCTGCTAAAAATAAGAGCCTAGCGAAGAATCGCGGGGAGCAGCCACCGCATGAGAGGGAGCAGGAGAGGAAGGGATGGGTTTGGAGAGAGTGGAGTGGGAGAAAAGGGGAAATTCAACACTGAAAGAAAAAAATGGATGTGGAGAAATAAGACAGTGGGGCTGAAAAGAGACAAAGAGCATCAATGAGAAGAAGGAGAAAAAAAAAATGAAAAAGCAAAGTTTGGGAGCAGATGGTGATACCTGACCGAGGCTCAGTTTGCACAGAGACTCCTACGGAATGAATACACTAAACCTGATCTCCCAGCAAATCTGTTCTGCACACACTTAACAGCAGGAGTTACACTGATCTACAGAATAAGACGGTGTGACGGGGATAGGGAGCAGGAGGGAATGAAAGGGAAAGAAAGAATGGGAATAGTCACATTATAAATATTTATACGCGCAGAGGAAGGGGAAGATGGCAGAGTTGCAGGGGAGGAGGAAATAATGGGAAGGAGAGGAGAAAGGGATGGAGAGAGGAGAGGCTGACTTCACAGGCAGCAGCAGGCGCGTTTGGCTCGGTTTATCTTTTCTTTCCCTCCTCTCCCGTTGCCTCTCTCGCCGCTGGAATGCGGGCTAGCGGATTTGCAGCTCGCACTCCCTGCAGCTCTCGTGCGTGTGTGAGTGAGGAAGGAGGGGAAGGACAACAAGTTCTCCCCTTATCTCCCCCCAGTCTCTCGGCTTCCCTCCCTCCGAGAAGGAGATGAACACACAAAGGCCTGCGCACCCGCTAACAGGTTTCTGCCGTTCCCGGGGAGGATTGTGCCGGTGTTGATGACGCCGACAACAATGACGATGAAGCCGACGATAGTGGAGCAGCTCTGCCTGCTCAGGCCGTAGTAGATTCACAGATTCAGTTGACAGTTTTTTTTTTTCTTCTTCCTGGCATTCGCCTTCATGCCAGGTCACTTCATTCCAGTTTCCAACAGATATCACGCAGTGATGATAAGACCTATACATGCTCCAAACTACATATACAGAGATAACATGCTTCCAGTGGAGGCTGGCAGAGCAAAAAGTCAAAGAAGGCGAAATGGAATTCTATGAAGCTATTATACGTTTGCTGTTCTTTACCTACGGAAAAGTCTTCCTACACTTTAAAATATTAACCCCCTGTGTTCGGGCCACAAAGTAGATACATTAATACCAGATCCGAAGAGCCTCTAGGGATTAAGCTTTATAAAAACTCACTCATTTAAAAGGGCCGTTATGGGCTTTATATAGACCATTCATAGCCATTGATAACCTTTAGGTTGCTCGATTATAACTTGCTGATGACGCTATTTTATCGAAAGAGACTGCAAACTATGAATATTCATAGCTGCTGGGAGTCATCACCTCCATACAAAATATATGCATTTAAACACATTAATGCACCGATCAACATCTGAAGAACATTACTGGGGGAAAAAAGACACCCACCAGTATTTCTCATTGCAACAACTAATTTCACTATTAACCACTTCTTACCAATCTGTAAAGTATGAGCAAACATTAACATTATGGCTGTGCACCTCCTTTACATAGTAGGTGCACCCTGTCCCTAGGGAGATGCAAGATTCCAGAAGTGGTTTTGAGGAAAAAAAATAATTCAAATGAGGACCCTCTACTCATATTCTCTTAATAATAGTCTCTTAATTCAATGGGAAAAAAACCCAAAGTAACACCAAAATATTGGTGGAGAGGGGAAGGGACGTGGATGATGGTACGGAAAAAGGAGCTTTCTGATGAGCTCAGAAAAGAGAATAGTTGCTCATTAGGCTGGAAAAGCAGTGCAAAATGGAAATTTAAAACGACTGTTACCCTCCACAGGAGTGGTTGACCAACAAAGATCACTCCAAAAGGAAGTCACAAAGGAACCCAGGGTAACTTGAAAACAACTAAAGGCCTCTCTCACACTAGTTAATATTAATGTTCATGAATCATCCATCAGGAGAACACTGAACAACCACGGTGTGCGTGACATGGACCAAAAAAACATTTCTGCATCTGCAATTTTCCAAACAATCATGTTTACTAGCCAGAAGACTATTGGGAAAATGTTTTGTGGACAGATGAGACAAAGTAGAATTGTTTGATTTAAGTGAGAGGCGTCAAGTCTGGAGATGAGACAACGCTGCATTCCAGCATCAGAACCTCATCCCGTCTGTGAAACATGGGGGTGGTAACGTCCCTGTTTGGGCCTGTTTTGCTGCATCTGGGCCAGGACGACTTGCCATCTTTGACGGACCAATGAATTTCAAATTATAGCAGCAAATTCTAAAAGACACTGTCAGGACATCTGTCCATGATGAGCTGAATCTGAAGAGAAATTGGGCCATGTAGCAGGACAGTGAGTCCAAGAACACAAGTCCTTCTACAAAAGAACGGTTAAAGAAGTACAAAATCAATGTTTTGGAACAGCCAAGTCAAAGTCCTGAACTTAATCCAATAGAATGTTACGGAAGGACCTAAAGCAAGCAGCTCATGTGAGGAAACCCACCAACAGCCACAACTGTGGTTCTTTATTGAGGAATTGGCTTGATTGGCTCAGTTTTAAAAGCCAGTCCTCAACATTTCACTCATGCCAAACGTCACAAGCTTAACTTGTCCACTGATAAGAAAAGAGTTTCTCAAAGATTTCATCAAACGGCAATTGGCTTTTGTTGTAGCTCAGAACATATATGTACTATATACTGTGTACGCCGTGTGGGTAGGTGAGCAATCTGAACTTCATGTGTGAAGATGGCCTGGGAGCGAGACCAACTTCCCTGCTAACAACTCTTCTGTGGCGGATAGCTGGACGGGCTTTATGTGGTGATGGACTGAAGAGTTTATCCATGTCTGACTGCTGTGGAATTGAATATCCAAGTGCCTCCAGAGGTATTTTTCTCTGTATCGGTTGAAACACGCTCCATAATGGAATCTAAATGGTGTGTTACATGACTCGTATTCTGATATTAATTAAATCTTGGACTGCCACTCGCTGTAAATGGCTATTCAGAGTCAGTGAGTCGAAACTATTTTTGTCGGATAAAACCACACAAACACGTAACACAAAGACAGATGACAAAATTTAGAACGCACAAACCCCTAGAGCCGTATGGATGAAACAGCTATGAACGAACTGTCTATACAGAGAAGTTAGAAATAATCCATGTTCAGAACTGAGGATCATCTCAGTCCTGTAGGCTTTGGAAAACTCTGAGGAATTAACTTTCATGGCTGCATTGTCTCTGTGGTTTCTCGCCGCTGTTCCCAGATTGACGGCTGCATGCAATCCTCAAACTGCACAGATATGAAGTGGGATGTCTGTGCAACCTCTACTTGAGATGAGAGGAGTATAACAAAAACCAGACTCACACCACACCATGTTGCAATTTAGGCACGATATAGCGGGTTTTGCATGTGTACCACAAATCACGTGTAGGGTTTTTTTTTTTTTTTTTTTTTTTTTTTTACAGATATCAGCCTACCCCAAGCATGGCACAGATTTTCAGTTTGACTTTCTTCTTCTCCCTCTCTGAACACGTCCGTCAAAACAACTTTAATATTTTGGCAAAGTTTTGTCGTTGTGTGACAGCGCAGTTATGTGCGCACAGCATTTTAAAAACTCATCTTAGTGATTTGTTCAAGGAGCTCCGCGACGATCTGAGAATCCGCAGCCACAAAACACCGCATTCATATTCTCCACTCTCAGAAAGTTGAACACAAACACAAACAATGAGCAGACTGAAATATTTTCCCCACATATGTTTAAAAAAAAAAAATTGGTGTACAGATGTCGACTCGGATCTCGGATGTTCTCAGAGCGTCCTTGAACTTCCAAACAAGGTTTAAAAGAATCAAATCTGTTCAGAAACGCACTGTAAAATGTATGGCATGCTGAGGGGAAATGATCAGTAAATTGAAGGAGCTTTTTAATTTTCAGTCAAGGCTGCTCAGCATGTGGAAACACTAAGAAATGAGCTTACTGCGGCCCTGAGATTCTTGAAATTTGAGAAAGTTTTCCAAAAAACTTTCAGCAAAGCACACCGTGTGAGTAAATTTAGCCTTGCACTGGACCTTAAGGGCGGCCTTATTAAGAGACTGTCACATGGGGGACCCAGTTACAGAAAACAGGGGCCTGGCTGCCCTGGATACAGAGCCACAACTTTCAGAAATGCTGACCTAGCCAGTCGTTGAACTTCTTGACCTCGGAGGGCAGTCCCAGCTCGGTGAAGTCTCCGGCGTGTATGAACACGTCCCCGTACGGCATCTGGATGGCATCCGTGCGGGAGTGAGTGTCGGAGATGCACACGAAGCGCGTGTAGCCTGGTGGCTTGGGAGTGTCGTGAGGCATCGGGTCCACCCTGAGAGGGGGGAGAGGAACAAAAGCCGAGAAGTTGAGGGAGAGAGGATGGGAAAAGGGGGTCACGGAGGCTGTTGGTACACTCGAACAATACAGGAGGAGACACTTTGTATGCAAAGTCTCTGTGGTAAGAGGCTGACAATGGAAGAAGTTTGAATAAGTATCCAGTAGAAAATCATCCCTACAGACTGAGGCAGAGGAGGAAACATGAGACACAGGGAGAAGTGGAAGCGAGAGGCCACAATAAAAGCGCAGCACAGAGAGAGACAGAAAGAGAAATATGCGGAGATAGAAAAAGAATAAAGCACAGACATAGAAAAAGAGCAGCGTCCTGTGGGATTTCCCGCGAGTGTGCGGATCCACGCGGTCTCCAGGGGGAAGAGGGGAGCTGGTGAATAACCGTGGCCCACTTTAGTGAGCTTTCCTCCAGGTACAACAACACCCAGCCCTGCCGCCTCCTCCTCCTCTTCCTCCTCCTCCTCCACCACCACCACCACCGCCCGATCACAAGAGACGCAATGGAAAGTGGGGAAGAGGATATGTATGCATATAAGACAGTCAGCAAGAAGTAAATCACAAAGCAATAAAATAAAGAGATTCAGGAAAAAATGCTACACGTCCAGGATTGATTACACGGAAATGTAAGAGAATATAAAGCAATGTTTTATGGAGACACACAGATAAATGCTCTTGCTCAGCATCAGTAGAGCAGTGTTTAAAAGACGCTTTCAATGGTTATAAAATGTACATTGATGAAATCTGCTTGTCAGACAAAGCTGAGAAGCTTTAAGTGACTGTTACTAGCATAAAATAAAGCTGTGACCTGCATAGACAAGTGAGCTAAGGCTAAAGTTATACACTGAAGGGGAGAAATGGCATACACTAAAATGACTCAGTCAGTAAATGTAGCGTAATACACGTTTCCAAGTAGTCATTTTAAGTATGCATAATTTCACTTCCTTCTTAACTGTGTAAGTGACATTCACTGACGGTTCAGTGGCCATCGTTCATCTCTAACCCTGCATCACGTTTGCACCCTATTTTATTTACTTTTAACACATATATGAAATACGCTTTATTGCTATTCTAATCACTGCTAAATGAAAGTATGTTTCATATCTGTTTTATTGAACTCATTGAGTGGCCAGTTAAACAGCACAATACAAAGAAAACTGTTATTTCTCACCTAAAGAATACAAAGACAGTGTAATGCCTGAAAGACTTTGCACTAAAGTGAGACTGTACTTATTTATTTATATAAATATTTATTTATTCTTTCCTATACTCACAGTCCTACGGGACCACTTTACGGAGCAGTTGGCATAGCAACTTGTAGTCATTATGATGTCACATCCTGTTTCTACAATAACTACATCTTATCAGAAAAATGGGCACTTGAGTATGCATCAGTATTATATTAACCCTACTATTATCCTCAAATATTACTAACACATTTTACCCTCAAGAAAATGATTTACATAAACTTGTTCACCAAGTTTTTGTGTCAGACACTTATTTGTTGACTACATAAATAACCCTTTGCTACCAGTGAGTTGACCTTCCCTCTACTGTTATTTTTTGAATGATGAACATTGATTGGGGTCAAATTGACCCCAATGACTGCTGATAATCACCATACATGGAAGTGATGCAAGTCAGTGAAATTTCCAAGAGGAAACCACAAAATGATGGGTATTTCTCTCAAACTGGCTTTTAATGTGAAACTTACATGTATGTAGTCTCATCAATACCAACTTTGATTGAAAAGACAGCAAGTATTTTGGAATTAAATAGTAACTGAGAATTGTATCTTTCTTAAATGTAGAGAATCGGAGCAGTAAATTACAATAATTTGCTAGTTGTAGTAGTAAGGTTCAGGCAAAACCGAATGTATGTCAGGGAGATCAGAGGTATCACAGATATTAAACTCGGCATAGTGCTATTTATAAATTATTATTATTATTATTTTGCATTGAATATTAAGCTATATTAAGCTATCCCTTATTCCTTTACTAAAATATGTTGGATTAATGTGTATTTAAAGAAATTTAAATTTGTGGGGGAAATAAAATATATTTATATTTATATATATAAAAAATGTCTAATCAACCTAAGACTTTGCGACCTCCCCTGCAGTACCTCCACACACCCCCTAGGGGTTGTAGACCCCCTGTTAAAGACCCATGCTCTAGTTTATTTGGTGTATACATACATTTTGGTGAGCATCTATATAGTCAGTGTATATATAAAGCTATACACAGTGAACGCGTACAACTTCCTACAGTCATTTCACAACAATGTGGTTGCCAGGTTTGTTACAACCATATATGGATATGGAGGAAAGCATGTACTGTAGCCACCATGATATATGTCCATCTACTCACATGTGGACGTGAGGCGGCTGAAAGCGTCCCTGGTTGATATTGTAGAAGGTGAAGGCCTGAGTGGGGTTGGTGCTGTACTCGTCCACCTCCACCGCCGCCCTGCTCCCTCGCTGGCCGTGTGACTGAGCCTGTGACTGCTGCCGCCTCGCAGCCATGATCTCTGACAGAGTGAAGGCCATGGCACTGGGGACCGGAGTTAAGTTGCTTGTTGATTTCGTTTTGGAGCAACTGGTGAACTGTCCTGGCCTAAGAAGAGGCTGCTGGAACGCGTCTCTCAAACACTTGCTGAGCTCACAGTGACCTGAGGAGAGGACATCACCTCCCTCCACTTCTTCTTCTCTTTCTTCTTCTCTGAAGCTCCTCTGCACCTGACAGGAACACAAAGGATCAGAGTGGACACTTAGTGTGTGGAACAAGTCCACCCCTGTGCTGAAAACTGATTAATCATTTAACATTTATCCAAACAACTCCAAAGATATTAATTGAAAAAATCAAATAAATAGCCCTGTCTGTATTTTTCCCCAACACTAAAATTTATCAGAAAGCAGAGCAATGATCTTGTGCAGGTGAAGTAATTTACACGGCCCCAAGATATTATGAGATATTTTGATTTGCTTTTGTGGAGAGAACATGATGTTCTTTTTCGTATTTTTTCAGGCTTTCTCGGGAAGCGAAACCCGCTCATGTGGAATCATACAATCGAATACTTAAATAAGGACAGCTACACGATGTCTAAATAACAATTACAATTGGCAAATTCAGATTTTTTTGAACCAATGTCAGTGTAATTAAACTAGAACTTAATTTCAGTGCGCTCATGAGCTTTCTGATTGGAATGTGGGGACAACATCGATACTATAAACATGTTTTAAACGTTTAAACAAGTCTGTCAGGCCGGGACTCAGAACAGGACTCAGACACAGAGATTGATTCACAGCAGATGCCAGCTTTATTGAACAGAACCAAATCAAAATCAGTCCTGAAGGAAGTAAACGAAACTGATGTGGAAATTATCATTAACCAGGATATAAAAACTCACTCACGAGGAGGCAAAAAGGCAGCGTGAGGCTTAGCTGCTTAAGACAGGTGCGTCCCGGCCAATGGATGAATGCACGACAGGATGAAACACTGGCACAGGACAAGGGGAGATGCAGACTATATATACGTATGGGTGAGGGGGAACACGTGGAGACAGTCGGAAGTCAGGGAAGACAGACAGGTGGCACATGAGGGTAGGACAGGTGGCCTGAAATGAGTGGTGTGACAGAGTCATTAATACCTATTTCCTACAAACCTCTGAATATTTTATGGTGAATGGTCTTGCTTTTATATAGGACTTTTCAACTTATTGGTACTCAACTCTTGGGATTCAGTGTTTGGATCGAGGACATGTCCGTCTGTGATACACATCAAGGATTGAGCTGATGACCTGGTTTGTAGGTAGCCCCTTTTACCTACTGAGCCACAACTGCCCATTTATGAATGTTATATAACAGGGCTCTTGCATTCACTGTTGAGGTGTTCAAATATTCATTTTTTTTTTACTTCAAACATGTGCAACAGTAGGGCGGCTGGTAATATTGCAGCATGCATCTGGGATGTCACGGAATGAATAGGCCCTCGGCCAATTGCGGGAACCTGACAGAGTCAGTGTAATATGCGGCCTCATGATTGGCTCAGCAGCGATAGGGGCGGGGCCTACCGTGTACAGGAGGCTTAGATTGACAGGTGTCAGCTAATGTAGCACTCTGTGTAAAACGGTGCACTGTTGAGACAGCTCCTGTATCGCTGAATGAATGAAGTGTTGACTGAAAGATAACGTATTCTGCCTCCATTTATCCCTTTACTAAAATATGTTGGATTCATGGTAATGTGTATTTAAGGAAATTTAAATTTGAAAAGAAATATAAAAAAAAATTCTAATCAACCAAAGATCTTGCAACCCCCTGCAGTACCTCCTGGGACTGATATATATATATAAATATATATATATATATATATATATATATATATATATGAGGTTATATATAGCCTTAGATACATGAATTTGCACAAAACTTTTGTGCTTCACTTTCGAGAGATGCAATTGCAGCATGCAATTGTAAAACTACATGTAAAGATTAAGTAACACAAATTCTGTTTAACAGCCCTAATTGTTTTTAATGCATAACACACACACCTGAAAGCGGTCTTTGTATGCGAAGTTCATTTCAGAGCCGTGTCCGATGGTTCACTTAACAAGAACAAATGAATCGGTAGATTCATGTGATTAATCCTGATTAAATATTTAAATTTTTTGAAAGCCCTAGCAGAAGTACTTGCCAGGTGTGTGTTGGGGTTACTTGATATGTCTGCCATGTTTCTGTGTACATGAAACCAGCAACTCCAAAAGTCACATAACTAAATTTTCACAGACTTTCCGAGTTGAGACTTGGGGCGGTGTTCATGTGAATTCTCCCAGTTGGGAACCTTTTTCCAATTATACTGACATCAAATTAACATTTAAGCCTCCTATGCAGCACACACTGCCCGGGCAGAGCTGCTTAAATGAATTTCTACCGCCACATGTTCAACAGGCTGGTGGAGCTGCTGCAGAAAAACACGCTCTCACATGGTTCTTGAGTGCAAGTGATACTCGTTTCTTTGTCAGTGAGGTGCTGTGGTTTGTGACGGTCAGAATGAATAGTATTTGTACTCCTTATAAAAAAAATAAAAAAAAAAGAAATGTCACAGCTTTATAAAACAGCAATACAGTCACGCTGAACAGCAATCAGTTTAGGAGGACAGGAGGACTACGTCCAATACATAGATCACGGTTGACCAAAGATATATTGATATATCTGTGTGTGTACAGCATTGTATATCTATTGTCTTATATATTACAACTACATGTCTTATATTTCTCTCTGTATCTTACTATATACTGTACACAATGTCTACAGTCTCTCTCTCTGTCTAAGTCTAATATCGATATTATTGCATTACATACATATATTTTAAATATACACTCACACACACATATATAATGTATATTTAATACATAATTTTCACACATCATTTCATTGTACCTCACTTTTATTTATGACCCTTTTGCTGACTGTAATTCTCTGTATACCGATGCTACCAAATGTCTCCCTATCTATCTATAAAATGACACATAAGCGGTAAAAACGCGCAACCTGCTGCAAAACTCCAGTGAGTTAAGCAGTTAACCTTCCAATTTACAAGAGTAAAGAACAGCTATAAATACGACGACTGCTGGACCAAGTACGAAACCAAAAAAAAAAAAAAAAAAAAAAACTCCCAGGATGAAACAGGTGCAGTTATTACAAGGCCTTAACTGGTAGTTAACACTGAATCACCGTAGACTGAAGGAGATGTCGGAGCACGGAGTTGGATGCACTGATAGGAGCAGCATGAAAGCAAACAAGGCTATTTAAAGACCCTCGAGGTCCCTGAGATAATCTGGCTGGTCTGCAGGGGTCCACCGCACACCAGCGGTTCAGAGCTACGGCTGCGTTATGCACGGCACGCTGATGCCACTGTGATATTTCCTCTCATCTAAAAAAATCTGTGTACACCTCACTGCTGCAACCTGACTGGAATCGTTCCTCTGTGTGTCAGATTTGGTAGCTTTCTGAAAAAAAGAGACTGATTAATATGTAGTTGTCCCTGAACTGAAAAACAGCGATAAGAAGACTAAAGTAATAATAATAATTACAAAAAAACATAGCACGTCCATGAGTTAAAGATGCTGAATCAGCCCTCAGACAGACGTGTTAAACACAACGATCAGAGGGAAGCTTCGACAGAATACACGAGAGAGATAATATGAGGTGGAGACGTTTATAACATTGATTATGGAACGATGCGAAAATGATGAATGTTGTAATAATTTGTTGGCAATGCATGGACTTTTTTTTTTTCTTTTTTCCAATGTCCACACGAGTGCTGAATCCCCTCCAGCTACTGTTCTACAACTGGATGTTAGCCCGGGATGCGTCCAATGTTTAAACCTGCGCCTCAACCTGAGCCCCTCACGAAAAGGAAAATTAAAAATAATTGATGCTGATGACAGATGCTTCTTTGGCTTTTCCTTTTTCACTCTATACACGTAATGTGCAGTCTTAGAATTTGAGTTTTTGCTGAAGAGATATGAACCGGGTTGACGGAATCTGTGCTGTGTGAGGCCCGCCTGTGTGCGCGCGGCCCATTAGGGCTCGTATTCAGCTCTGCGGCTCATTTTTCAGAGGCTCTGGCGACCGCTGGGAGAGAGCGGAGCCGCTGAGAGGTGCCGAGAAGACGGAGACGGTGGAAGACGGAGGTGATAATTTGGGGACGGGCGGCTTTGGCAGAGTCGGCCTGGACTGCCGCGCGATGTCAGCGCGCCATCTTCATTCCCCCCATTCGCTGCAACCTCACACACTGACAGCACGCTGACGTGACAGATACACACTTCACACTTCACACTGCCGTTTTTTTGGGGGGGAGGTGGTGGTGGGGGGGTTGTCACGGGCAAAACCCAGCATGGTCGGTGGATGTGTTTCAGGAGTGCACGCGGTGCATGTGTGCATTCTGTGTGTGTGTGTGTGTGCGCGGGCTGATGTGTACGAAGGCCTGTGCATGCATATTTAAATGTGTTTCTGTTGTCATGAATGTGACAGTGACAGCCCCTCGCACCGCTAGTGTCAGACAGAAATGCATTAGCAGATGCTGAAAGTGTAACATGCTGGGCTCAGATGCGCCTGTCTAGATCATGTAGACTACACAGGGGGACTGAATGCGCCGTTTAAAATCTTTAACAACACTCCCAGTCCAAATTTTCCCCCAATTTCACTCAGGGTAGACGGCTGGATTCACCTTTAAAAAGCCACTCAGGGGATCATTTGAAATGTATTTATTTTCCACCAACTTGTAGCGCCATTAATAACCTGCCACCAGTGACTTCAGTCATTAATCCCAGTGCTAACATTACCTGTCTCGTTCTTAGGCTGACCATTAAAAAAAAGAAAAGAAAAGCATATTCATGAACCTCCTGAGGTAAACACGCCCGGCTATTTAAAACAAAATTCAAAACTGGCTGAAAGCAGCAAAGCCTGCCTGTCTTCTGGGTCTGGAGGCCACACAGTTTCTGACAGCTTGCTCCGCTTAGATGCTTAAACCCAAAACGTGCAGAGCTGCTCACACCTTGTCCCCACAGGCTGCGCGCTGAAAGCAGCATCAGCAGCATCTTCACTCATCCGGGAGCGTCTCTGCCTGGAAGCGTTCACAGCACGGCCGTGGGTTCACACGTGTGTTGGCAGCAAACACAACAGTTAGTGGGGTCAATGCAATGCAATGCAAAGCTCAGCTGAATCGCTGCAAGTGTCAGGTTGACATGAGAGCCATCGCGATGAGGATGCGATTTTACTAACTCCTTCAGTGTCATCATGGCAGAATATTTATCACGATAGGATTTCCTGGAGGAAAATAAAAATACAGCGCGGCCCAAGTGTTCTCATGAAGACGGGTGAGAGGTCTGCAGCTTTTCACACAGCGCCGTAGCCGGCCTGAACGCAGCCTTTAGCGTTTACATGCCAGCCGTATTGATTAAAATTAATGCGCATCTGTTCTGTCAGACACGCATGGAACTGAACGGTGCTTCTGCGTTGACAGCCTGTTTGTCCTGCCCGCCTGCATATAGAAAACCTCCATGCCTCAGTTCTTTAACTCTCTGGAACAAACAATCCTCACGGCCCCGCGTGGAACATTAATCTCACCTGGAATGTCTTTTATTATTTTAAACTGAATCTCTTTCTTCTTCTTTCTACAGCAGATCTCTTTCCTCACACTGCACTGCAGCCGCTCTCTGTGGAAAATGTGTCTTTTGTGTAAAAACCAACAATGTTTTCTGATGGGAATTAAAACATATGCTGTAGGTCTACTGTAATTTGGAAAATAAATGAAATGCACCAGGAGCCTAACCCAATGACTGCACTATTGTAACCTCAGCAACAAGTACAGCAGGCTGTGTTTTTCCAAATTAAATTAGCGACTCCTGTTTGACATGTACCATTGGCCGTACAGAAAATTCTCGCTGTATTACTGCGGAACTAAAGAAAAAAATGCACATTTATCAGTATTTATTCTAGGTTCTGTTCCAGATCAGACTCTGTAATTTGTCTCAGGGAATATTTCATCCTCCACATCTCTCTGCCTGAATCCTGCCTGAGTGGAGATTTAAAGTCTTTATAAAAAGATTGAATAGATGAATTCGTGCCACCCAGTCTTGCCAAAGGTGGCATGAACACACAGAACCACAGTTACCTCCTAAGTCACGATATTATTTGCAGCCGTTCTTGATAATAATAATTAAAAGCTATCACGTATCAATGTAAATTTCAGTTTTAATATTTTACAACTAGCTTTTATGATTCTCTATTATGGGGACATTTAGGTGTTGTTTAAACTATAAGTAAAATACAATTTTTGGGTTAAAATATAAGGAGAACTTTGGCAAACTTTTTTTTATTTAAATTTTTTTTGTTTTAGTTTTTCACTCAGACCCTTTTCGACAGCCAAGATTTATCCTCATCCGCGAAAATCTTTTGCATATGTTTTTTGTCATGTCTGTGAAATCTGTTGTGTCTTCCAGGTATCTCACAGAGTCTTATAAAACATGTGGGGGAGAAGAAACGTATCAAAGCAAAGGTTTAATTAAGGCATCAAATACATTCTAAATCATTTGTCCCATGCACTATTGCCTCCTTTGTTTTTAGCTATTATCTTTTTGATTTACGATTATCTGTAGGACATGTAATGTAGAAATGATTTCAAACTGTAAAATCCACCTTTGATCAAAGCCTGACTGGATTTTTTTTTTTTTTTTGCATGTGGGTCAGAAAGGAGCAGAAACCTGTCAGTGTAATGAGGGACAAGGCAGAGAAGAGAAGAGAAGAGAAGAGAAGAGAAGAGAAGAGAAGAGAAGAGAAGAGAAAAGAAGAGAAAAGAATATGGATATGATTGATTCTCCCTCCTCTCAGGCACATTCTCACATTTAACAAGCGGCTGTCATATTAGACCGTGTGCCCATCTTTGCTCCTTCCCTCCTTATTTTTCCTCATATGGACACACACGGCAAATTGAAGTGCACTGAGTGTGGCTCTGAATTACAGTTGTGTTTTATGTGCAGCCTGGAGATGTTAACGGTGCACATTGGTTTGATTTGGAGCCACGATTCTGTGAAATGTGGTGGATTCTAAAAAAAAAAAAAAAAAAAAAAAAAAAAGTCCATTCAAGGGGGAAAGGGTTCCTCTAATGTTCCATTTACTGTGACAATTAACAACTTTTTTAATCTATCTGTATTCACCTCATACACACCACCTACAAGTACTTTAATTTATAATTAGTAAATTGCACATTTTCTGCAAAAGTTTCTAAAATCAAACTTTTCTGGCTGCCCCCTACCCAGCTCTCTTCCAGACATGCGGGCTGCTTGGAAGCCTCCACTAAGCCTCTCCAGCCTGGGCTGCACTCGGAGACTTTGCCCTTTGGATGCGGCGCTATAGAGAAATCTGATCTATCATGAAAGCGTTCCGGTGAGCCCTGCTGGAAAGCTTTATATCCCGGGACGTGAATGAACGTCTTTATTAAAAACCCAGACTGTTCAGACGACCGCAAACCCCCCACTGACTCAGTCACTCAACCAAGAGGGAGAAAGAGGGGGGAAACATACAGAAATACAGATCAGGGTTGAAAGCGCAAATTAACCCGAGAATACGCAGCGTTTTGCGGGTTCAGGGCACATCTCAGTCAGTCGTGCATAAGAAGACAAGGATGCATGGATGCAGGAGTAAAATGAAGAAGGATCAACATACCGGCTCTGGTGGTGAGCTGCTGTGAGGATCTTCAAGTGATGATTGCGAGAGGAGAGAGGAAGATGCCTGTGCTGCCACAGAGACGCGCTGGTCAGTTTGAATGCGCACCCCGTGGTGCACCGGCGCAACGTCGTGGAGAGATCACTCCTCTCTCTCTCTCTCTCTCTCTCTCTCTCCCTCTCTCTCTCTCTCTCTCTCTCTGTGGTCCAGCCCACCGTATTTCCCGGTGAGCGGTACAATAAGGAAGAGCAGAGGAGGGAGGGAGGACCGAGAGTGAGGTTGCTCGGAGCTCATTCCAGGTTACGCAGCCACAGAAATCACGGCTTCAGCAAGAAGGAAATGATTTACAGTACTGATTCATGAGTCCACACCACACAAGATTTTTTTTATTATTTTATTCATAAAAAGGGATGAACGATAATTTATTATTTTTCTATCCAGCACGAGAGCTCTTTGCCAGGATTTATTGAAGTTTGTTGTTTCCATGAAATCATAAAAGCGTTTACAGTAATCCCCGAATCTTTTGATCACATCACATGATCTTCATCAGTAGATGGAGATTAACATTAGTTATGGCTTTTATTTAAATATTCATTTTGTGGCAGAAAAAAGGAAAAGAAAATTCAGTTTGATATTAAAACCCAAATGAGTACTTTGAACCCAAGCCTGGATGAAAGACCACCCTCCATGCTCAAGAGCTCTGGAGCAGGAACAGGACATCTTGAGCTGTTACTGTTTTGTCACGGAATCTGTTTAAGATCACAGGAAATCCCAGTGTGTCCTATATTCACATTATTATGCTTGTATTTATTTATTTATTGCAAAAATTATCTGCAACTGTGCGTCACTTCCTCGGGGTTAATGCAGAAACCAGCTTTATCTACGGCAAATGTCATTTTTAATTTCTAAAAGAAGAGAAACATTAATTAAATAATTTCTTTGCAGTAAAAAACAAACAAACAAAAGGTTCTCATGCCCAGATACAAAAAAACTGTCTTCATCAGGTGAAGGAGGCTGAATGGATGGGATGAAAAGGTTCAGAGATGATGGCATGAAAAGTGATGGGTCAAGAGGATAGGATGAAGGGGTCGATATGGTGCAATGAAAAGGGGTCAAGGGTATGAAAAAGGGTGAAAACGGGTTGAGGGGATGGGATAAAAAGGGGTTGAGAGGGTGGGATGAAAAGGGTTAAAAGGCAGGTGGAGGGGATGGGATGAAAAGGGTGAAAGCGGGTGGTGGGGATGGGGTGAAAAGGGGTCGAGAAGGTGGAATAAAAAAGGGTCAAGGGGAAAAAATGGGACGAGGAGGTGGGATGAAAACAGGTAAAAGAGATGGGATGAAAATGTTTGGAGAATGAATAGGGATGAAAACGGGTCAAGAGGATGGAGGTTGGAGGAGATGGGATGATAAGGGGTCAAGCAAATGAAAAGGGGTTGAGAGGGTGGGATGAAAAAAGGGGTCTAAAAAGAAAAGAGAGGGATGGAACAGATGAACAGAGAGATATGGTGGGGACACACTTTTATAAGTAAGCATGGGATATTGAATGGTATAGGATATGGTCTAGTGCCTGAATGTAAGTTATAATAACTTCATTAATTAGATATCAGATTTTTAATAAAAGGACCTCATGGTGTTCGCAGCATTTTACTACTGTAGGTAAATGCGGCTTGAATGACTTTATTGGAAAGTACATTTTTAACAATGCATTTTAGAAGCTGTAAAGCTTATAAACTGTACAGTTTTAATTGGAATGCCAAGAACTAACATCACATCAAATAAGTGGAATAAGTGGATCTAGTGGAAAAAGCCCAAAATACTGCAAATGTAAACATTTAAATAAAATACCTGAAATATTTCATGTATGTAAAGATTTGGACGCTAAATTCTACCACTGAAAGGCAGTGACATTACAAGCTGGATATTGGTCCAAATATAAGCTGAAGATGCAGACGCTTGAAGCCTGCTTGGAACAAACTCTGAGAATATAATGCAGGAGAACATTTGGAATGGCCAATATTAGTATGTTCGTAGATTCTTTTTAATGAGGGGGGAGGGCTCCATATCATGCACAAATCATTATTTTTAAACCAAGCCTGGAGGACATCTTTAAAGAATTCTGCAGCCAAGCATGTTCTATCAGCTAGACAGTAATAAAAACACACCATGTCTTGTTCTGTGCTGATGTGATATTTACATTGTGATTAAAATGTATTATAGATTGGAATCAGATGACGGTGCTGAATGATCTGAATAGCTTCTCTGCTTTGGGACCCCAGAGTTTGTGGTGTTTACATTACAAGACTTGCACTGCAGATATACATCATATTTTCATCTATCCACACACACTCGTCCCGTTCATCATAAGATTTGCCAGTGATATATTCACAGATCAATAACTAACTAAGCATTGCGCTGGCGGACCTTGATAAGCTCAGGTCGGCTAAATCCTTTCATTTCTTCTGAAATGAAAACTACACATCATTTATTGGCAGCGCAAGGCATAATCAGTCAAATTACAGCATTACAGCACATGACCACCTCTGCTCCTGTTTATCCGCAGGTAATTGGACTGGGATTTAGGCTGGTAATGAGCTAAACAAACAGACCACAATCTGGAGCTGAAACGCATGCACCCGAAACCACCACACTCCAAGTTCAGAGCAGCAGCTTCCAGTCACAGGCTGAAGGGAGTGCACCATCTGGTGGACACGCTTATGAGTGGATTTAAGAATCATCCTGTTCCCCTATTTAATAAAGGCACGAAAGTCTGAACTATGACTTATTAAAACTAAGCTCCACAAACAAAATAATAAAAAATAAATAAATAAATAAATAAATAAACAAAAAATGGGATCTAGCACATCATTCCACATGTACCATATGAGTGGAAATCATGCATGTTTAAGAGCATAGAAAGTTTAGAACTATAAAATACAGTGATCAGGCATAACATTATGACCACCTTCCTAATATTGTGTAGGTCTTCCTTGTGCCTCCAAAACAGCTGTCGCAAGAGTTTGATGCATTCAGTTGGCTTTAGTTGGTTTGTCAAATCTGTGATCCCTCATCAGGTGCAGTTGTTAAGTGTGTGATCTCCAGGCTTTCAGCGGGGTAGCGGGGTTTAAATGGGTATCCTCTGACCCTGAGAAGAGGAGATCTAACGCTTTACTGTGCTGTTTTAATTACTCGCTGCAAGTTCTTCCTGTCTGCAGCAGTGCAGTTGGAGTAGCACACAGTGCAGCAGATGTCAGTGTGTGTCAAACAGCAGGAATAAAATGTTACAAACTGGCCTTTGGACATAGTGGAGTAATTACTAGCTGTCAAAGACTCAGATATTTTGCTCACCCTCACCAGCCCAGAGTTTGAAGGGTGTTTATGTCCGAGTGGCCTGTCCCACTCTCTGATAATTAAGTGCACATTCATGGGCTCTCTCTGACACATTTTGATGACTTTATCTGCATTTCTCCAGACCTTCCAGACAGAATAACACACAGTTGGTACCATAACTACATTAAGCAAAGGTTGGGTGGAACTGTTTGGAGCCACTGATGTTACAGTGTTCTGCTGAGAAACCTGAACTAGCATTCATTCTTGATGTCACTTAAACATGTAGCACCCACTTAGACCAGACCAGACACCCTCACCTCATAGCAATGACATCACCACACTTACATGATACCTTCAGCTTTGTCTTGAATGTTGTCAGTGGGGATCTTTGGGTCCGTTTTTGCGTTTGTGTCCGTGTCAGGCCGGCGTCCCACCCACTAACATAGAAGAGGTGGCGCTTGTGACCTACACTCCAGCCAGCCACCAGGGGGAGCTCTTCCTGCTTTGGTTTCCCTTTTGAGGAATTGTTCTGCCGTCCATATATATATGGTCTATGATGGAGATGAGTTCTTTCAATTAACTCAAGTTCATAATTTAGTTCCACATGTGCCTCATGCACACTTCGTGCACAAGTGCATGGATGGTGTTTTGTCTACCTTCCAAATCAAAGAATTAGGTATCTGTCCAATTATTTAAAACCCCTAAACTGTGGCAACAGCAATCTCTGCTAAAGGACTTTGAAGCGTGCTCCAGTTCTTTAAGTATTGAGGTAAACTGATGCACATTAATCTTTATTTGATTTCAGATTAAATGCCTTGAATCACAGAAGCTGAAAGATTTGCTGCGGTGTGTGATAGACACAGTAGTTAAACCTGGGAGCTGTTATAATCCTATAATATATTTAGTATGATTCAGTACGCTGGAATAATAGAATACAGAACACAGGGGCATTCGTTTCAGATTTGTAACACGTATCACATGTGCACCACATTAATTTGTAATTAGACCAAACGGTCACATTATCCTCACCCGGTCTCAATCAGTCTCTGTCACTTCATATGCCGTGAACTTTCAGCGGAGCGACTGACGGAGAGGAGGAGACAAGATAGTGAAGGGAGAGTAATCTCAGCATCTGGCACAGTCGCATTTGCCTGCAGATGCTGGCTGCTGATTGGGCATCCTGGAAAGATCACGTAGGAAATATCAGATCTGCTTGTCAAACATGATTAATGACCAACAACAGAGCAGCTGAGCTGGTATAGTAGTGTTTCAAACAGGCTGTGAACTCCGTCATTAAAGGAGGCCGCGGCTGCCAGTCGGAGTTACAGTTCTACTTACAGCTGGGTTAATGTACTTACATGGATTGTTCTGCAATAGCACGTGTCTTCCTTTGTTATTTTAAGGCGACCTTTATTTGCCAAAAACGAACTGAAGACAACAAAAATGCAACAACAGAGTCTGTAAAGTGATATGTCAAAGACTGACGGATTTTTTTTTTATATGCCAGGAAGCAAATATGTTACACTTTCTCTGTTGAACTGTGTCACTTACTCACTGTTTGTACTTCATTGTTTATGTGCGAGTAGAATGCCTCCAAGAGCTACGTGTCAGATTTTCGTTTTCTCCCTTGAGCCAGTTCAACCTAAGAGCATGAGTTAAATACCTTCTATTTTTGTATGAATGGGTGGACTGTGCTGGTGCCATGACACGATGGTGTTACATCCACCGAGCCATCACAGCCTGGTGACCAGAGGACGGTGAGAGAGCTGAGAGATGTATCACTCAGTCAGTGAAAACCATATGGAAGACATGCTGCAGAAATGTGGACGGCACCTCAGGTTTGTGAGCACTGTGCAAACAACGCCCACAAACAATGCAACAAAAGCTTTTCCCTCAGGTCATGCAGATTAACAATTCCAATGCAGAAACGGGGTTTCAATTCAATTCAATTCCAATATATAGCTTACGCTATTTTCTATTTCATTTGACTAGATATTACTTATGTTTTATTTTAATCTTATTTTAGCTCTTTTTTAATTTGTGGTTCTTAAGAGAGTTTCTTTTATGTGCAACTAAGCTACTGTGGATCACTGGATCATTCTTTATTTACGTCTCAAGTATCAACAACATAAAAATACAACATCAAACAAAGATTAAAATAAACTAAAACATTAGAAGACAATGTCTTAATGCCTTGTTCAGGAGTAATGAGAGTGTCAGTCATTACACCAGTGACTCTGTCATTCTTGATAGAAGAATTTCCGTAACAGTATGTTATTAAAGTCTATGTGAGTCTTAGTCCAACACCTGGCTGGCCAATTTGGGGCCCATTTGGGTCTGAGCTTGCTCTCATTGAATAGTATTTATTTGTGCACAGAGACTAACACTGTGGTACATTGATGGTAGGGCGGCGCTGTTGAGCTCCTGTGAAGTGAAGAAGACCAGCAGCGAGTGAGAGGATGCAGCGAGTTAAGCAGTGGCACACAGACAAGTGGCAATTGAAAAAAGGAAAAGTTGGGAAAAAGACAAATGTCTTTGTGAATTCTGACTGAGAAAAAAGTCAAAGTTCTGAGATTAAAGTCAGAAATAAAAAAATAAAACAAATAACAATAAAACACATTCGCAGCTTGATTTTTTCAGTGGCCTGAATCCTCTTCTGTATTACACAATAACCAGTGTCATTCATTTTTCAAAATTATTTTGTGATGGTATTAATTTTGCAAATATATACCATATACTCTAATATATATTTAATGTACGACCCTCCAATTTAGGCCCTCCACTGGGAAGAATTTGGGCACCCCTGGTCTAACACAAGGGACGACAAAAAAAAAAAAAAATGGGGCAATAAATACACAAGAGCTGATGGAAACAGGAACCACGGGGGACATATTGCTCCAACCATTTTGATACCTCTTACATTCATAAATCAAACCGGCTAACTAACCTGTAATAGGACTACTATTGTCACAGACAGTTTAATGTATCTGGGCTTGTGCTCTGTAACAGTTACTTTACGCACTGTGTACCCAGTAAATATTTCTGCAATAAATAAGTTCAGATGCCTCCTGGGCACCTCCCTTTGAATTGTTTACGGGGCACGGCCAGGAGGAATTCCCTGGGGTAGATGCAGAACTTGCTGGAGGGATTACATATCCTGCCTGGCCTGGGAACGCCCGCAGGCAGAGGTGGAAAATGTTGCTTAGGAGAGGGACCTTGGATAACTGGATAGAAAATAAATGAATGAATGAATGAATGAATGCTAATTCTGCGCTCTGGGCCCTGTAAAGCATCTTGAGACATATTGTATTGTTACTGAAGCTATATAAATAAAACTGAATTTAAACTGAACCTTCAGTGAGGAGCAATACGCTGCCATCCCACGACTGATTGTACCAGATCACGCTCTCTTTCACTTTACTTTCTCCAAAAAACAAAGGAAATTTCCTCATCCCTGGAGTTTATCGATAAAATCACTGAACATGCAGTAAATGAAAACACAACGCTCCCCAAGAACATGAATGCAGAGCACTAAACAATCTAAACCACATAAACCAGCAATTAAGGATACGGCACATGCAAAAAAAAAAGAAACAGAGACCAAAGAAAATCAAAGTATTTCAGCTCTCTTTTCAAGTAAATGGTGTGTGAATGATGATGATTAGTATTTCTGATACAGCATTCAGATCTGCTCCACAGACAAGAGAAATATTAGCAGTGTCAGCTGAAATAAATTCACATAGAGGCACATCCGAGGAGAGATAAAGATGCGGAATAAGCAGATACAAGCCGAGGCTGCTTCACAGGGACTCACAAAAGAGACGACATGAGTTGGTTTTCTGCTACTGTTTTATTTAATTTGTTCAGTACTGGAGTTTCATGGACCAAACAATGGCACAACACTGCGTTACACTTTCTCTCTTTGGGTACAACCGACTAACACAAACGTTAAAATTATTCCTCTACAAAAATGGACTAAAGTACTCACACACAGTCTCTTATCGCAGGCGCTCGGCACAAAAAAAACAAAACAAAAAAACACTCACACCTACCGCACTCTTCTCACGCTCTCGCACAGACCACGCACGCCCATTCACAATAGAATACATTCTCAGAAAAAAAAGAAAAGAAAAAAAAACAGAATAAATTTTAGAGCATTTTTTATCTTCTTTTTTTTTTTTTTTTAAACACTCATATTAAACAAGGCCCGCCTAAACAGGAAGCAGGCCCTACGTACCATGACATGTCAGTGTGGCAGCTATTTAGCAAGGCCTGGAACAATACCTAACAAGAATAGTCTTCTATTGCGGGGAAATATCCACCGAGAGTAAGCAGTAATCTCCTTATGTTTATGAGTTCATTCCATTTCTGCCGAATGTCTGTAAAAATACGTTTAATTTAAAATTATTCATCATTTTGTTTTTGTTGTTGTTTTTTTTTTTTGTTGTTGTTGTTTTTCTCTCCAAATACTTAATTTTTCATTTTGGAATTAAATCCTCAACTACAAGCAGTAAACCCCAGCTCTGTGCTATGCAGGACCATACTTGTGGTTTTTGCCTGCTTCAGCCCATTAATTACAAATATTTCACATGACCGCAGACTGTTTTGCGAAGCAGAAGCTTTTTGATTGATTTCCTTCCCTCTGGCCATTGGTTTCATTTCAGTGCACTATGAAAATCAACTTGTAGAGACCTGGAAAATCCATCAACTTTGTTTTCATAGCCCGTGTTACGGGGTTCGTTCAAGGAGGCTTTAGTGTCGGTGAATCCAATCAAAGACAAACTGTAATTAAATTTTGGAACTCGTGGACAGGGGTGAAGGGATTTTGGATATTTGTTGCATTACAAACAGGCCCAGCCAGGTATGCAGCTGACAGGTTTCTGCCCTTGATTGCGCTTAGCTTGCAGGCCAGTTGGTAATATGTTATCTCCCCAAAGTAAACCAGAGTTTGGGGGAAGAAAATAATAACTAGCGAGAAATTGGCCGAGAGTTTGCAACTTCTGCTACTTTGCAGAGCTCTGAGACATTACGGTGGTTTTCTACATCCTGTACGGGATGATTGCTGGAAGCGACCTGGCAGCATACAGTTAGGTCGAAAAGGTAAAGAGGCTGTTGAGTTCAAAGTGTATACTACACCTTGAAGTTCACTGAAGTGAACTGAAAAAGAAATACCCAAGCCCAACGTCCATTCAGCAGCTTTTGATGACATGATCCTCACATGGAGTTCAGCTAACTGGACCAGTGTTGCCTGAATTGAATTTTGTTTTGCATTTACTCTTTTCCAGACTGCATTTGTGTGTGTTTGTGTGCGTGCACAGAATGTGAACTGCTTGTCTCTATTTCTTAAGAGTAGAGAAGCTCCCTAGAACAATCAAATGGATTACATGACAATACATCATGTTATCACTTGGCTCCATAGCTGTTGTGGTGGTTGGCTACGGCAGTTTGGTGCTGTATCAGCTTTGACTGCATTGTTTCCTATGAGCAGGGTTCATTCATTCCGCCTCCTCCTGCATTAGTAAAAGTGTATTCTTTGTTCAAATTGTGTTCTTTAGATAGGACATTAATAAACTGATAATTTGTGAGCCCCTTGTTCAGGTTGTTACAGCATGTCACGTGCAGAGCATAGACTGTATATAAATATGAACAATGCACGCCAACTCTGACATGCTGATTTCCCGCGAGTAAGGGCAGTGTCTAATCAGTCTGATCAGTATGGTCCTAGAATGGCAACGTGGACCTGCAACACCAATGACCCGACCATGCCTCTGCCAGACTCAATTGCCTTTTTGTTCAATTAATATTACACTCATTACACTCCACCAATTACATTATGTATTATGTCGCGATTATGTATATCTATATTCACTGTATCTCAACAAAATTAATTTTCATAGTGTACTGAGAGTTCAGGAAACCTCAAGACCAATCCTTTAAAAATTATTAGTTACATGTGTGATTTGAAGTTAAGGGCAAAAAGCTACAAATCCTCCATGGCGGTGATTTATCCAGAAGTCAGCGGGCTCTGGTGAGCTCTAAATCAGCACTGACACTCCCTCATCTTCCTTGTGCCCAGCACAAAGACCAGACGCTGTCCCTCTTTATGAATGACACTGCTAAAAGGAGATTAGTCTCAAAAGAAGCTTTAACACCAATAGAGGACATGTGGATTCTTTTTTTTTTTTTCATTGTCAGGGGGAGAAGCTTGAGTCTTCTCGAATTACACAACAGTTAAAGCTGCAAGTGCTTCAGACACACAGACACTCAAGACAGAAGGTGCCTCTTGTTCCGACCGCGTCCCTGCCACCACATTCACCTTCAGATCCACACTCCAGTCACTCCATACACCCTTTTCCAACTCCAGTTGCTTTGTGCAGATATAGAGTCCATCTTCAGTACACGGTATAGGATGTTTATAGACATATTAGTACCAATGGGAATGACACAGAAACATTTAGTCGGATTATAAAAGAATAGCACAGCATACACACACTATGCTCCCTATTCAAAAGATTCAGAGTGCATGTATGTGACTTCAGATGTTGTTGTTGTTTTTTTTTTTTTTTTCTAGAACATGTATATACTGTAGTATATGTAGTATGTATTGCCATCATACAAGAAGCCTATAATGAGATGCTTCTTCTCTCTGGCAGCGATAGGACATGTTTGAGGGATGAAGCAGGATTTGGCAGTGAAAATACACACAAACCAGACCAACCAACACTCTCTTTACGGTGTGCGCTTAAGTTTAAAGTCTCAGGTTTTTATTTAAATGCTTCCCACTATGTGTGTGTGTGCGTGTGTGTGTGAGAACGGGGCTTGAAGTGACTGTAGCTGAGAGATTTTGGGGTAACTGCGAGCTACATAGTGAGAGCAATAACAGGAGACTCTTTCTCACACATCGCCGCCACTTGTGGCGCAATTTGAAACAAACATAAAAAAAAGAAGAAGGTAACAAATACGTAACTTAGATCTTTTTTTCCCCCTACAGTTCAAAATATAAAATTCAAGTGCAATTAAAGTTCCAAATATTAGTTACATCACATACATTTCTCTCTAAAGTAACACACCGTTACTTGCAGGTAGTTTATCTCCTCTTGTTATATATCTTTTTCTTAATTAAAAAAAAAATTACAATATACACTTTTTGTCTCCCCCAGTTTAATAATTCCCTGTGCTCCAATGGAAAAAAAAGCACCCACTGAGGCGGAATGGTATAAATCTTCCAATATTTTAACATTTCTTTCGAATCATTTTCCACGTTAAAATGTGTTTTAAGTGCACCGTTTGTTCTCTCGTCTCTGCCTCATGCACATCAGGGGCCAGTAAAGAAATCTAGTTGAGGATGCATCCGGGTGCTCTGCGTGGGCCGACGCATCCTTACACAGCCTGCATGCGCAGCTGTGCACGTCCACACCTTTGTTCCTATGTCATATCTAAAACATCTGCGACGTGGGCTTCCCAAAGTTCCGACATGTTCAGTATAAATATTACAAATCGACACAACAACACAGAGCAAAATCAAACGAGCAAAGGTAGAGCGGGAGGGAGGAAAATTGCAGAATAAGGGTTGTTAGAGAAGGCGCCAAAATGTAGGAAGCGGCTGAAATGGAGAAAAGAAGCTAGAGTACAAAGTGGGGAGAAACAGGGTTTGACCAATATGTTGGTTTGTTGATACTGGCCTTTTATTGGATACTGCTAGTACGTGATTATAACTGCATTTAAATGATTAATTATTACTTTTTCATGCTTTACATTATTAATACACACTTTTTAAAGAAATACTTGGGAATTTGTCTTGTTAGTAGGGGCACACTAGACCATGCTCAAAGATGTGGTTATGGTAGGATAGAAAGCTAGAAGAGCGGAACAGAGCTGGCCTCTCCGGATCATGTGAATAATTTGGTCTACTGTACATTTTATTCATTCTAAATGATCAATGTTTATATAATTGACTGTCCAGATTAGAAAAATGTTAAATGGGAAAAGCCACATGTGTGCCCTTTTACCATTGTCATTTCATTTACTTGTGCAGCGTGTCACATTTTAATTACACCACCTGTACTGTATTTTAAATAATTAGATTTAATATTACAACCAGATGTTACACATACAGTTGAGGACAACACATAATACTGGTTTGGTACAAATTGGTCAAATCTAGAGATATAATATATAAATACAATATGACTGGCATTTATGCTACATTATAAATATTAATATTGGCTGCTTTAAAATAAACTATATTGGTCAAACCCTGTTCAAAAAGCTACACTAACTGGAGGCCTGGCAATTAATGGCGTATTACAAGAGAGGGCTCAAAGATGTTGAAAGGCATCATGTGACAAGCAGGACAAATACAGGAAATAAAAGTATTTAGTCACAGAATGTGTATATATCGGTGTATAGACTTGGGCCGGGGAGAAGAAGAAGGGGGGTGGGGGGGGGGGGTCGTGTTACATTAGGTTTGCTGGATTTGGAATGACGCAGGATGACGGTGGAGGACAGTGGAGTGGCCCCGTCTATTTGTATGGCCGTAGGAACCTTGTGACTTTGGAGCGCAGCAGCTTGATGAAGGAGCGAGGGAACATCTCTTTGGACTCCTGTGCCGTGTACCTGAAATAGTTCTGGGGATGGGCCAACACGTCAAACAGGGCTTTGATAAGCTTCTTGTCCTGCAGGGACAATACAGAGCACATATCAGTTACAGAGACCAAGATCCATATGAACTTGAGCCTATGAAGCCTTCATTACCTTTAGTATTTCCTGGTGGTTCTCAGAGGCGTAAAGCCTGCCATCTCGAACTATGTCTTCTATCAGCTGCTGGTAGTCCTCTGCGAAACAGTAAGGTTGAGTGTGTAGTATAAAACAGCTGTAAGCATGACTTCCTACAATTACAAACTGACTCATGGTGGCTTCCACAAGACTGGGTGTCTCTGAACTGTCTGAACTGTGCTGAGGTGGACTCACCGTCATAGGTGACATATGGGACCTGGAAGCCTTTTCCACTGTTGCCCTCGTTGGTCTTGAACTGGATCCAGAGCTTGCGAGAGCGAGAGGTGAAGGCGATGGGTCGCTCGTAGGTCTGACAAGTTTCATAGGTGGTTATGGACGTGGGCAAGGCTGCATGAACGACACAAATGTGTTAGAGCTGTTCCACATCATTTCTCTTTGCCAGGACCATTTACTAGAACCATAGACCTATATAAGCATGGACAACGCTTCCTCACTCCCTTGCTTTGGGCAAACTCACTCTACTTTCCCGGGGATACAGATGGTGCCATCTTGCGAGTTTGGAAGTCTGAAAGTCTGTGCAGTACGTTCTGAGAGTGGAGCCACACAGAGCCACATCAATAACCTGCCCACACTACGTCCAGACTGCTTTTCCCTTCTTTAATAAAAATGCAATCTACTCTACTTGCACCAGTTACAAAGAAATGTTGGATTATAAAATGTATTATTATTAATTTTTGTCAAATTACTAACAAAAACTAAAATTATTAGAAAAATGTACCTAAATTAATGAATATCAAATTAACAACAAAAAATGACATAAACCCTTGGAAGAGATTTGACTTGTTCTTTAGTGTTTTAGTTTGACCCCATGTCCCATCCGCTTTGGAGCTTATGACCTATACTGCAGCCAGACACCAGGGGGACCTCTACTTGCTTTGGCTTCACTTTTGAAAAGCTGCTCTATCGTCTATCTTTATACAGTCTATTGTTAAAGCCCAAAGTGCTAGAAAAAACAAGTTGAGTTTAAAGAGATACAAGAAAATGTATTTTTGTACATCATTTTCCAGTAGTTATTGGAAACCTAGCCTAATGGCAATGACCCAGAATGTTCACAGAAATCTTAAACTTTTCTCAATTCATGTCATCATTCTTTCAAACTAAGTTTTCCGTTTACCGCTTTTCCTCATGACCAGCACGTCTCCACACTCATCCTCAATGGGGAGGAATATCTCTGGCACCACGATGAGGATACGCCTCTTGTGCGGCGGGTTTATGGTCCAGACACAGTCCACATTAGATGGGTAATCTCCAGGGTAGTTAGGAGACTCGATGTAGCCTGTGTACTCTCCCAGCTCACCTCCACACACCTGGTCTGAGAAAAAATAACAGAAACCTTTCAGTATTTCAGTCAACAACAACAACGGCCTCAAATGGTCTGTGTTCGATCGTATAGAAGCCGGATTAATGTAAGGGAAGTGTTACTTTTGCAGTGAGAAACATTGGTGGCGCCATCAAAGTCAGTGGTGGTATTTCCGGGGCAGGTGATGCAGTAGTTTTGCCCAAATTCAGACTGGTAGGTGCCTGCTGGACAGCGGATGCAGCGGTGGGTGCTGGAGTTGTAGTAATGTCCTGGAGCACAGTGCACTGAGCAAAAAGAGGGAGTAAGTGCACGGTATGACTAGATAAAGGTAATTAAACAGCAGGCCATCTTTTTTATAGATCACAAAGCTGCAATATCATTATTCATTATTATATGAAGGGCAGGCATATGTAGATGATTTCATCAACTTATCAGCTCATAGACATCTGCATTGGCAGTGTAATCACTGGCAAATAAGTCATTCTGTTGAAAATACCAATACTGCTTTTTTTGAAGCAGTAGATGAAAACCCAGAATTCAAATCCCGAAGTCAAGCATGACTAAGATTGCACAGATATGCTAGCAGCTCTGTAAGGCTAACACATATTTGCTAACTCACTTAGTTTTACACGTACACTACCAGTCAAAGGTTTGGCCACATCTTCTCATTCAATTTAATGAGAAAAGGTTTGACTGGGAGTGTACACCAATCAGTCACATCAATTAAACAACAGACAGGTGAAGTAAATAACATTGACCATCCTCTGAATATTCAATATTCTGTTCTGAGGTCCCTCCTCTCAGCCCATATCACCCAAAGGCCCCTACTAACAACATTCTGTTTCCAGACACCACAGGACACCCTCAGATGACCCATATCCATTCTCTGATGAGTCACAACCGTTTTGTAGGCACAAGGAAGACCTACACAGTAATAGGAAGGTGGTCATAAGGTTACACCAAGTCATTGTATTTGGTTATGGGAAATCCATTAAACAAACTTTACTAGACACATCAACCTTGTGGCACTAAAGGAAACAACAGGGATTAACGGCATTCGATTCCAGCACAAATTTTACCAGTGATATAGCGTTTTTGACTTCATCACACTATGTGTCTTCTTTCTCTCAGCACTCGTAACTACCAGACACTACATTAAAATGTTGCATGTCCTTTAAACTATAAATTTAATGGTTTGATGGCTTCATTTGTTTGTAGACATGGGTCCTTTAACGTTTGTTTGTAGTTTGTTTATAGACATGGGTCCTTTAAAGTTTGTTTGTAGTTTGTTTGTAGACATGGGTCCTTTAACGTTTGTTTGCAGTTTGCAGACATGGGTCCTTTAAAGTTTAATGAACTCATGTCTACAAACAAAGGAAACATCTCCAGAGTCTGCTGCAATCTTTTAGTAGCTGATATTTCAGTGTGTACTAAGGGGATGCTTTGACATTACCTTTCCTGTATTACACATACAGTTAAAAATATACAAACAACAATCTCTAAAATACTTTACTATGTACACACATTTACACTGGAAATATGACAGATAGTAATATGTAAATGAGGCTGCTGAGATAACACATAACCTAGTGTCTTTAATAGTGCAATGGACAAAAACTGTACAGATAGAGAAAGACATTAAGAGACACACCAACACAGGGACAAGCTGACCCGTGACCTCACCTTTGGCCTCACAGTCCCTGAAGGACATGGATCCTTCATACTTGGTCATGAGACCTCCTCCACAGGGGAAGCAGAGAACCCGGCCTGGTTCTGGCTGGTAGGAACCCAGTGGGCAGGCCTGACACGGGCGGAATCCGTCAGCAGAAAACTGACCGGCTGGACACTGACCTGTAGCATAGAGAAAATCACCTGTATTTTTTTTATTTTTTATTTTTTTTATCATTCTCTTGATGTGTTGGTATTTGTATTCTTTGTCACTCAAAGGAGTTTGAGAGTCGACAGTTTTCTGAACTCTAACTAACTCCCCCACAAAGACCTGACTAACAATAATAGTGGTATAAATACTAGTCTTTGCTATACAGCATAGGTCTTCAACAGTGGGTCTGCAAAAGTGCTGCAGGGAGGTCGCAAAATATTTTGTTCATTAAACTTTTTTTGATAATTTTTAATTTTCCCCCACAAATTTAAATTTCTTTAAATACACATTAACATGAATCCAACACATTTTAGTAAAGGGGTACGTGGTAGCTTAATATTGAATGCAAAATGATCATTCTAATGTATATTTATAAATAGCACTAGGCTAAGTTTAATATAGAAGAGATATAATTGGCAGAGGGTCTCTACTTAGTCTCTCTATCAGTTTAGGGGTCCTTGGCCTGAAAAACGTTGAAGACTACTGATGTACAGTATATTGGGTTCAGTTTGCTTTAATGGCCACAAGGTGGTGCCAACCCAACATTTATACATGCCTATGTGAGTATGGAGATACTCGATGTAGAGGTGACTTGTTTTTCTATATGGATGGATTCACAACCTCAGTCGCAGTGAGACTGAATACATTTAAGTTTATAAATGGGTAGGATGGTGAATTACCTCCACACTGAGACACATTCTTGGCACCAGCAATGCCCTGTCCTTCAGTACTCGGACATGGTTCGCAGGACAGCTGACCCACTGTGTCCTGGTAGGTTCCCGGAGGACACTGAACACACTGCTCCTGTTCCCCGCTGTAGAATGTCCCCACACTACAGCTCACTGTGGAGACACGCACAGCTTAGCGCTTCCTACGGCTTCCTGATACCAACAGGCTCGGGTTTAAACTGCAGACTCACCACACTTTCCCTCTCGGAGAACTTGTCCCGTGCTGCAGGTCTCAGCGCCCTCTGGTATCCTGGATGGTTTCTGGGCCACTTCGTACTCTGTCCCTGAAAACTGGATGTAGAACTGCTGTTTGTTGATAGACTTCCTGAGCGTCCTCATGGCGCTCTGCAGCTTCTGCTTCATTCTCTCACGCACGCACTCCACGTTGCACGAGTCTGAGGAGACACATGGTTAGACATTATTTATTGTCTGCGTCTCTGTGTACTGTGTATGTCTATTATTTAATTCCAAATGGACTTCGGACGGTTGAGAAAGACCACCACACCTGAGGCTTCCTCTTCCTTCATCTCCATCTCAAACTCAGCCGTGATGTGGGAAACCTCTTTCGAAGGAGATTTGCGCCCTCGTCTGCGCTTCTTTGATGAGTCGCATTTGAGGTTGACAAAAGTTACCTGGCAATCATCGGTGCAAGGGAACTGGCCTCCTTTGAATTAAAACAATGATAATAAATACAGGTGAAGGTGATGAAAGTAGAACAAACATGTCTTTATAGGTGCAGTTTTATTGTAGTTGTCCATGTACCGTTCACAACCACTGAGCTACTGATGTATTTCAACAATCTCTGTAAAATGTTCGTTACCTTGCAGGCTCGGCCTGGATGACTCTCTGTGTTTTTCCTTGTTGCGGGGCCTCAGGTGACACTTTGCATCTTTGATCTTAAACCTGGCCTTCTGTTTAATGGGCGACGCCAGGGTTTCTTTGGTCACACACAGCAGGAACAAACAGAAAACTGTCAAACACGACACAGTGCGACCAAAGCAACGCAGAAAATGTATCATCTGTGATTATTTAGTTGAAATACTCTGGAGCCTACTGCACATGTCTGGGCCTAATGTTAAAGCCAGCAGTGGTGCCAGAGCAGGGTGTGACATGGAATCTCGAGAAGGCATTTCATTGGTTAGTATACACCCCTGAGTGCCGGATGAGTCATCAACATTTGTAAATAGTTTTTCAGGAAATGACAAACTCTAAAATACCATTAAGGTCGGTAAAGCTAAATTCATGGAGACCCTTTAACTATTATTTAATGTGCTACACATGACTGCAGAAAATTAACCCCGGTCTCCGTGGTGCGAGTGGATGCTTTATTGCCATTCATAATTAAGTCATTCATAATTTCTCATACCAATGTGCACCAAAATAAAGTGCCTGGTCTGACATGCCAATAAATTACTTACAATAGCCTGCTGATGGCTACACGATTGGATATAGTGAGTTATGAATATATGGGGAGAAATTTCAGTCACAGACTGATAAAATATATATAAATATATATTAAAAAGTACACTCCTGCTGTGTAGTGAGCAGCTTGTCTACAGATTATTCTGCCCTACACAAACAGTATATGCTGTATGTGTCTCCTATGGTATTTAGGAGATAGTTTTCTCATCTCCTCACCAGAAGACAACATTTTAAGGCTTTTTTATTGTTTGACTGCAAAGCCACTAGTTGCAGGGCTGGTGTGTGTATTTAGCGTGACATCAATCCCTTGTTACAGGTTAAATCACAAACTGAATAATATAGTAGGATTATAATAAGTCTTACAATAAATGTGGAACCTAAAAAACACATTTTTCATCATGCTTGTTTTACTGTACCAGCACAGGTGGGTAAAGCAGCAGTAGTGTTCCTCTTCTGTGGAGCTTTACCAGACTGGACAGGCACTCCGCAGCTCAGTGTGTAGCTGTTCTCTGAGTCTGTAAGAGGCAAACACACACGTTTATACGACTATAGTGATAAATAAGATATCACGAGTAGGATTAGAGTCTAGGCAGATGGTGATTTTTTTTTTTTATGTGAAAAACATCAATTAGGCTGGAGAAGAACACAGCTGAGGGCTGAGAAGATAAATGTTTAACGGTCTTATTTTCCTGTTGTACTGAGAAACAGAGGAGGAACAGAGATCCCAGAGGAAGCTGTATCGCCATGTGACCTCAAACCCTGTTTGTGAAATTAAAGCCAGAATAATGAATCCTGTTTTTCTCTCTTGATACACACAGCATTGCATTTCTACTCAGAAATGAGCGATGAAGCCTGTAGAGATCATAAAAGTGTGACGATTAAATAAAAGCCTGGGCTGCGTTCAGCCACAGGAATTTACATGGCTCCTTCCCCCCTGAAATTAAGATGTCCTCCAAAAAGACAGAAATAACAAATATTTCACTTCACGCCTGAGCTATCCATCATTCTCACACAATGGCTGCCAAGTCAAACGAAGCAAAGGGCCACGCAACGGAAAAAATGGCACCATCAAAGAGCGTAATCGATTTACAGGCATTGGTTAAGTACTATCACAGGAGAAGCTGGGGTGCCAGCCAAGGTGCTGGGATGGGTAAAGCCAAGAAAACTTTGTGAAAAACACATCAGTCTGAGTGGAGAGCCCCCCCGAGGAGTCCACAAATACGACAATAAAGAGCAGCTTCATCAAGTGCTGGTGGAGCAGAGAGGAAGCGCGACGTGGAGCTGTAAGTGATATATGACACCAGCAGAGGGAAGCAAAGAGCACAGGATCAGCATGAGGAGCGTCGCTCAATAGACGAAGAACACAATAGAGCACGGGTGTCAAGCTCATTTAAGTTCGGGGGCCAAATACAGCCCAATTTGACCAGTAACACAACAGATTATTAACATGAACAACTTTTGTTGTTTTAGAGCAAAGAAGAACAAGTAAATTAGGAGAATGTTTATATTTAATAAACTATCCTTTAAAAAACTCAAATTTCTTAACAAAAATAAGTACAGTCTGTGCTATCAGTGCTATCTACTGTTTAGTCCTGGGTCTCAGTGTTGTGTTCTATCCACTTCTCATCTTTAAACAGCGCACAACATAGGGCTAGCAGTTATTTTCATTGAAAAATGACAGTCTTTTACGTAATTTTCGTGAATTTGAAAATTCACGCCACGCCAACGGGGCCGCTTTTGGCACCTGTGCAATAGAGGGCTTCAAACTGTGCAAATGATTTTAAATGAAAAGGGAGCTAACAGACCACGAAAGCATTCTTCTCTGTTTAAATTAATCACTTTCTCACCAGAAATGTTTCAAACGCAACATAAATTTGACCCATAAACATCTACTGATCTGTCATGATCAAGGTTCAAAATCTGATTTGAAAAGAAATAAAATCATTTTGAGAGACTTTTCACTGCCACTCTGCACAACTTCCCAGAACACCTGCTCTAAAGTGAATCACAAAAAAGAGGTAGTGTATATCTTTCCCAGAAGAGCTGAGATGACAAAAATCATATTCTTCAAAAATTAAAAGACGCTCTTTTCATCTCTGGTCAATGTATTATTTAATTCTACTAAAAGTCACTGAGCAATGATTAAAAACACATATGGAGAAAATAAGAACCACCCCTCACTGCTATAGGACTGCTGTTGTTTAATTCTTCAGTCTTTAAATTAATTATAAAGTAAATGTTGACGGTTAGGGTAAAGTTAATTTTTGTGTAAAGTTCTCCTGGAAGTTATTGACTAAGTGATGAAGTCATGTGTGTTTGTGTTTATATGTGTGTGTGCGTACCTGCGAGGAAGAGGGCATTGGAGGGGCAGGACAGCGAACACACCTCAGCTCCCCCGCTTTTGGTGCAGGTCAGCTGGGCCCTGGGTGCTGGCTTTCCATTGGGCAGACACTTCACCGCCTCTGAGGAAGACACAGAGTCACATCACCATGACAACCACCCGGACACACACACGCACACACACACACACACACACACACACACACACACACACACACACACACACACACACAGAGCTGGTGCCTACCGATGCAATCTTTCTTGTTCCAGTGGAGCTTCTGTCCTGCTGGACACACGCACTCATAGCTGCCCTGGGTGTTTATGCAGCCGTTCTCACAGCTCCCATTGTTGATGCTGCACTCATCGATATCTAAGACCAAACCACAGACAGCGTTACAGACATTGAGAGAGACAGTGAAGCCACCAGAGATGAGCATGTGTAGGCTCAAAGAGTTTGTCTGTCATCACAAATGAACATAGCATTGATATCTTATAGCATCTGAAAGGGTTCAAGCATGAACTTTATCCCATTTTCTTCGGTTCAAGTGTCTCTGTCCCTTTCTACCAGACCCAAGACCTTAAATCTTCTGCTACCTTCCAACCTAGGTTTCCAGTTCATATTTATTTTCCTGCCTTTTTTATTTTTATTACTTTTGGACAGTTTAATGGTTTCGTTGGCCAGCTTACAATAGGGAGATGAAAGGAATGAGGGGGTAGAGAGACCAGTTGAAGAGGTTTGCAGCTGGAGGTGTAAGCGTGGTCAACACCCTAACTCATAGTGGCCTTCGTTTCTGTCCACAATTTCTAAGTATGTTACAGTTCGCTAGAAAGTCCAGAATGTCTTAAAATATGACCTCTTCCACTCCTATGTTTCTGATTGATTGCAGCAGAGATGTCACATCTGAATCTGATCATCAGAGGCACTGTTTGCATCCTGTTTGCCGTGAGTGTTTTTTTCTCTTTTGTTTGGCCAAATCAAACAGCTTTGTGATCAGGAGTGATGAACTAGAAGAAACTTTAAATAAGTGGATGCAATAAACTCAAACTAAGTTTATATCTTTTGTCAGAGTAACAGCAACAATCTTCGTATCTTCCATCTACTTTCAGAATAAGGTTCATCTACTAAACCACGTCCGCTTGTGATGGCAGCTGTCTGAGGAAGCCATGCAAAGAGCAGATCCAGCCTATTCCTGCTGCTGTGATCGTGCTGACCTGTCCTTTACATCAGTGAACATTAAGACCAAAGTGCAAATATTACATTGAAGACTGCATTTTTTCAATGAAAATAACTGCTATCCCTAATTTGTCGACTGTTTTAGTGAGAGAAGTGGACAGAACATAAACACTGAGACCCAGGACTAAACAGCAGACAGCAATGTGCCCACATTGCACATATTTTTCTTAAGACATTTCATTTTTTTTGAAGGGTAATTTATTAAATGTAAACAATCTCCTAATTTACTTCTTTTGCTTTATGTTCTTCTTGGCACTAAAACAAATGGAAAAAGTCTGGAGTTGTTGTTACTTATAGGTTATTATTCTGTTATCTTACTGGTCCGGTCCACTTGAGATCAAATTGGGCTGTATGAGACTCCTGATCTAGACTAAACTGTATGTTTTGGTTGAGCTACAGGCACACAGTTGCACTGTATGCAAACCACAGACTGTATAAAGAAGGAACAGTTCTTCAAAAGTACAGCCAAAGCAAGTACAGCTCCCCCTGGTGTCTGTCTGCAGTATAGGTCATAAACTCCACCTCGACTGTGCTAGTGGATGGGACTTCGTCCAAAATAAAATACACGTCAAAAAATTTTCAAGGATGGTTTCGGTCATTCTATGTGGTTCATATAATACAAGGATACAATACAATCACTGGCTCAAAGGGAGGAAGTAAGAAAGCTAAACGCAAAAGCTGTACTAAGCAGTTAAAATAAAAGAGGCGCCACCATGTGGTCTAAAGGGGTAATGCTCAAGTATACAATGTTACAATGGGCACATATTTATATACAGTCTATGATGCAAACAGGGATGCAGACACAAAAACAGGAAAGAATACGCAGCTTATCTACTCCGTGGCAAGCTATTCAGGGGAACTGAGGTGTGAGAGTGCTTTCAACAGCAGTCAGCTCAACACACTCAGTGACCCCCACACCTACACACTCTGAAAAGCACTTTCCTTTCGGATGCATTTATACAAAAAGACACATTTTATCTACCGGCTGCGTCGTTCCATTCAGCACCATAAATACAACTCACTCACCTCCACAGTGCGTAAGGCCATACAGGATGTACCCCTTGTTGCACAGGCACTCAAAGCTGCCGGGGTAGTTGATGCAGGTGTGGTCACAGGTTCTTTCAAAGGAGCACTCGTCGATGTCTGAGGGAGACCAAAGAGATACGCGAGGAGGAGTGAGAAATACTGAGGCTCCGTGTGATGGAACGGACAGAGGAAAGTGACATCATCCCCCACAGACTCAGCAAGTTATGTCTGAATGGCTGTTTTTTGGCATTTTGCAGCAAGCAAGCAAAAAAAAAAAAAAGATATATTAGAGGATGATGTGAGTTTAACAAACATAAATCATACCAATAACAAGCTGCATTATATGTACTGTTGCTTTGTCATTTCTGACAATAGCCTTGTTTGTCCTAAAATTGAATCCATAATATTTTTGGGCTTGATACACATAAGGGACTAAGGCCCTGTTCAGATCCTGCATTAACATCGGCCATGGGTAATTGGATCACAAGAGGCCAGCTTACAGTACAGGTGTGAACACATCTAGAACATGTCTGAGTGTCCCGATCTAAGGCCACTTTTGCCGAGGATGCATGCAGAGATATATTTTAATCCGATGTGTGATTACAAGGACTTAAACCTAGCCAGTTGCTGGATGTTGATGCAAAACAAGGCCTAAATGTCAGCTTCTGGCCCTAACTCCTCCTGATATAAATACGTATCCTAGATGATTCACCCCCAAGACCACAGTTGGAAGTGGTCTGGGCCACTTGTGACCACATTCCTTCAGTGTTGTTAGCACACAATGCATCCTACTCAAGGGATTAAGTCAAAGAAAG